>NW_008331828.1:72113-75071 GCF_000622305.1 Nannospalax galili
ATGATTTCAATGACTGCGACTTAGACGAAGTAAGGAGAAAAATATTTCATATTATTCTAGAAAAGATCACATTATGGGTTACAAAAGCAGCAGCATCTAAAACTTATGTTTTTAATAACTGATTGAACTGCTTGCTTGCCCACGTACAAGAATATGTGACTGCATGTCTTTGAGTAAATCTTGTCAAAGACTTTACCTTTTGGACTTAACTTTTAAAGGTCCCATCATCTCCCATTTAGTGCAGCATTCTCTAAATCGGCTCAGAGATGTGCCTTTGCTGGCCTGATAAATGAATTCTGCTGGTTCAGAAAAAATAAAAAATAAAACATGATCATGTATTTTTACAGTAGAAGAAAACTACAAATATACTAAAGAAGAAATGAAAGTCTGTGGAAATCTTTATTGAGCAAATTTCATTTGAATGAATTTTGGGTCATTGTTATACGCAGGATGGGAATTTTTAAATTCCTACATATTTCCTCATTGAAGAATAGACATTATTGATAAAAATCATGACCTCTCCTCATTTCCCTCTGCTTCCCTGGGCCTGCACAACCCACTGGCCTCTCTCCAGAGTAACTTTAGCATACCTTCCATGCCTTGACTCCCCCAGCCTAATTCACCCTCCCATCTCCCCTGCCCATTTCTCCTCCTAGCCTGGGCCCTGTCCCATTCCTTGTCTTGGCTCCCCAGACACCAGGAGAACCACCACAGCTTCCTGTTCGTTTTCATTCAGACCAACCCAGTTCATTCCTGCAGTCCCCAGGAACCCTCTGGGCCTGGTCCTGCCATCACTTCCCTCTGCTTCCCTGGCTGCACAACACTCCAGCCTCTTTCCTGGACACTGGGACTGACGTTTTGGCTTCCTGATCCTTTACATCCAGACCAACCCAGTTCCTTGGTGCAGTCCCCAGGAGCTCTTGGGGCCTCTTCTCACTCCCATCTTCCTTTTCATCTCTGAGTGTCATGGTCACAAGCTGCCTGAGACCAGCATCTTTCCTAGGCCCTGCTCCCAGCCCAGTCCAATCCCCAAATTCTTGAGGACAAAATCTTTCCTGGAGGGATCCAGACCTTAGGAGAAAGCCTGAGAGCATCTGATCCTCATCTGACTTGGGCCTCTGTGGGAACTCCTGAATGATAAAAACAATCTGGTCACTCCAATATAAAATCAAAAGAGAGAACCTGAAAGAGAAGAACAGTAGGAAACAGGAGTTAATAAGGGAGATATGGATAAAAATTGGGTTAGTTTAAGGGATGGTGGAGGTAAGGGTATACAAGGAACCTAGGGGATAAAGGGAAAGAAGGAGCTCAAGAGAGGTAGGACAGTAGGAGAAGGGTATTATTAAGGGAGAAAGGGAGGAAATGGGGGCACCTTATGTAGGAAAACTATGGAGGAGGGGTGAGAAATTCAAGAGATAAATAATGCCTAGCTAGTTTTGAAAACCAGAGGGAACCATTTACTCCTACAACCTACTGATAAATTATGCACAGCAGATCAAAATATATGTCTAGGTAAGGTTTATCTGAGAACAACTGGTCTTTCCCCAAGATTTAACTACATGACACACAGTAATTAAAAGTACCAGACTGGTGGAACTAACCTTCTTGGATGTTTAACAGACATACTTTGAGGCCTATAATAATTTGGTCAGAGGGACATAAAGGACACTTTTTGCTTCTTGCCCTCCTAGGTCAACTAGTTCCAGGGAACTATGAGCATCTCTCAAAATGCCCTATAATGGTGGTGGGTCACCTCTTCTCTTGATCAAGGAGGCTGAGGTGACCCCACCCTAAGGACTTGAACCAGTGTCCAGTCTACAAAGAGGAGGGTCAACACAGAGGAATCACTTCCTCCATGCTTCCAAGCGAAGTCTACCATGGTCAAGCAGAACATTTGACTTATCTTCTCATAGGCTGAACTGGTAAAAAAAGGAGCCAGGTGCTCCTCCCAAGCCCATGTGACTGCTGAGGAACAGATTCTCAAACAACCTTAAGAGTAAAAATAAATTTGTTTATCTGGGCCAACTGTATGGCCTTAAACATCCAAAAGAAATTATAACCAAAGATTAAAGGGGTCAATATAATTTCTTAAGAGTCCATATGCATAGCTAAAGCTACATAACAAGCAACAATGCCAGATAAGAGATACCTTCTTTTGAGTTGTTGGCCAGGGTGAGCAATGGGACTCCCAAATAGTAACCCAGCATAGAACTTGGAAAATGAACATCAGACCCTAGTCTTATCTAAAGGAGTATTGACAACTGATTCCTGCTAGAAGAGGAATAGCTGACCTTCCTAAAACAAAGACCTTTAGATAGGCTGACTAGATTCAACAGAAGGGCAAGTAATGGGGATTGGCTGGGGTGCTGACGGCACAACCGACAGTAGCAGGGATATCAGAGTATAAGGGCTCTAGTCGGGGGAGGGAGTCTATGGGAGGGTGCCATCTTGGAAATGGGTATATAGTTGAATAAGATGGTTTGGGATGTTCTGTGTGATATATACACACAAAAAAATCAACTAATTTTTAAAAATGTATTTGAGGAGGTAGCATGGAAATTTACATCATGCTAATTAGTAGAGGTGATAAACATTACCATTGAAATCTACCTGATGACTTTATAGATATACACAGGAGCCAAGGATCCAAGTGCAACCAATTATGACTAGTAATAAACAGATGCATACAGATTAGAGATACATGCACCAACATCTCAGTGTTAGTAGCAAAAACAATGAGTCTTTCTGCAAGGAAAAATATATTCTAACATGAAATGGAGATCTTTTTTAAAGGTTAAAAAAATAATTCAATTTTATGTCTTACAGGGCTTATACTGAGTTAATATTGTATAACTGGTATTAACTCAACTGTGAACCTAGAAACTTGCACCCACTTGTGAAAAAGATGTGCTCTTGCTCTGGAGTGTGTTACTGAATATGTTAAAGCTGTCATGAAAA
>NW_008331828.1:75547-80549 GCF_000622305.1 Nannospalax galili
TTAAAACCTCATTTAATTTTATGTCTTATAGGGTTTATACTGAGTACAATATTGTATAACTAATAATTCAACTGTAAACCTAAAAATTTACAGCCAATTTTGAAAGAGATACATCTTAGCTCAAGAAATTGTTATTGAATATGTCAATGCTTTTGTAATGAAATGCTTCTTCTAATTATGTGGTTACTAAATAATTTTTAAAAATTATGATTTCACTCAAGGATAATCTCTTTAAACTTGAATATCCTTAAAATAAAGTCATAGAAATTTTAAGAAAAGAACATATAAATATGAACAAGGAATTCAAAGTGTATTGCTATGAAAATTACCCTGAGGCTACCTGGACAGGGGACAAGAATCAAACCATGCTCAAGAAGTGGAGGAAGTTTACCCTTGGCTACACCCTGGCTACCCTGGTCCAGAAATAGTGAGGCATTGAGCAGAAATACAAACTGGTTTTTATAGGATTTATTACATCAGTCCTTGACAATATTCTTCTGGTGTGTTTCAGACTTCCAGCACCAAAGTATAGGTGCCCCTTCCGTTATTCTAGGAAATTTAAACAGTCAGCAGTTCTACAAATACAGGTATTTTGGGCAAGTGTGGGTGGTGGGATTTGAACCCACATCTTCTGCAAGTACAGCCAGTGCTCTTTAACCACTGAGCCACCTCTGCAACCTCTGTTATTACTGTTTTTTGAAGGCCTTTTGAGTCTAATTGGTATTCCCCAAATGTTCTTGGGTACAGGTCTATCACCAACAGCCTTGCCAACTTTCACATTATTATCTGTCATGTATAACTGCTTGGTATATTTTGAGTAAAAGGTAAAAAAAATTCCTTCATATATTTTTCTTTATAAAATGAATGTTCCACGTGATAAATACTGATATCAAAATAATTAAATTCCCTCAAATTATTTTGCTAAGGTATGAATATTTGTAGCCAAACAATTTTAATTCTTTTGTTGAAAATTCATCCCTAACATCATGTTGTCAGTATGTGTGACTTTATGTGATATGAGTAAGTCAGGAAGTTCCACAATCAAGAATATAGTTAGCCATTTTTAAGAGAACTGGAAAGCATGTCCTTGCCATTTCAGCCTTGTGTTAATGGAACAAATAAGTATCAGGAAGCTCAAAAGATGGAATTTACTGCTGACTTTATCTAGTACTTTCCAGAATCTAGGCCTGAGAGCATAGCCCAGTTTACTATTATATCGGCCTCAACAGACACTTGTGTTCATTGCTCTTTTTCAGGAATTTTAGTTCCATTATCTTTCAGGTTTGATTTTTTTTCATGTATTAACTTGTGTCACAGATCAGCCATCCTCATTTGTTTGGTTTACTTTGGCAAATCTCAACTGTGTATGCATTTCTGAAATTTGTTCAATACTTACACAGCTCAAATTTCTCACATCTGTATAAAAAGGTCAAATTAGTAAGTTACATCAATACTAAATAAAATTGTATGGTCTCATTTTGCAGAGATTATATTTAAACATATATGCGTATATATGAACATATATATATGTCAGCAAAAACGGGGACAATGGTAGTATCTTGTCTAATATGAGGCAAAGGAGTGTGATGGTGTAAATAGGAAAGTACAGTTAAATATATATGGTGATCATATATGAAACATGCTGATCAAGAAGGAATTAAAATAGAAATTTTGCATGAAGATGAAAATTAAATATAGTGATACCAGGAACTAGAATGGAAAACACTCTGATAAACATATGATTCAAGTAAGCTCTGCGCTCCTAGGTACTCACAGTGAAACTGAATATCTACACACAAGATGCATGTTATACTTCACTGTCAGCAATATAACATCTGAGAGGAAAATCTGCTATTAGATGTGTGTCAGTTACCACTACTGAGAAAATGTATTTGCTAATCCCTGAAGTATTAATAAAGGGCTAGTAAGGACAGTTGAATTACTCATGTATTGATATGATCAAGATTTCCAAATTAAAATCTGGTGGAACAATTAGTCAAATATATATGTCTGGGATGAGCTACTTTTTTTTTTTTTTAACACCTTTGTCATTTATACTACAAAAATCAAATAGCATGATAGTGGATCTGGAACTTCTGAGAACCAGTGGTTCTGCATGGGTTCTGAAGAGTGGGGTTAGATACATGGTTTTGGAACTTTTATTATTATATAGTATTTGTGTGCCAGCACAGACTGTATGTGGAGGTCACATGATGTGGGTCGGTTCTCTCCTTTGTCCCTGTAAGACCCATAAATCAATCCCAGTCAATGAGATTCACTTCATTGTGGGAAAGTGCTTTCAAGGGGTGGGCCATCTTGCTGGCTCTGACCTGAATTCTTTTTCACTGAAGCCTGTCTCATCTGTGCTACATGCACCCACCTGAATGATCCATTGAGAGTCTTAGCAGCAAAGTAGGTGTCTGTTAAATGTCCAGAGCAGCGTGATGTTTGTCCAATATGCAATATTTTTTTCATTGTTGTATTTATTATTTATTTATTTATTTATTTATTCATTCATTCATTCATTCACTTATCCTGATGGTAACTGATGGGGATTGAACTCAAGATATGACACGTGGTAGGCAAGGTTCTATTGCTGAGCTACACCTCAGCTTTTTACTGGTAGATTTGAGGCAGACATTCTACTGATGAGCTATATCCACAACTCTCTTTATACTTTTTATTGAGAGATAGGGTTTTCCTAGGTTGGCCAGTCTGACCTTGGTTTCAGTTTAGAGAGGGTGAGCCTCAAACTCATGATACTCCTTCCTCAGCCACCTGAGAGCTGGATTCAGAGGTCTCTGTGTGTGTGTGTGTGTGTGTGTGTGTGTGAGTGACTACCTGATCCACTAACATCCTTTTAGACAAAAAGTCCTTTCTCCTCGGATCTCTCTGTGAAATGGACTTTGTGAAGGACAGTAGTATTTTCAGGTTCCTGGTAACTAATAGGCTGTAGTTCTAGGTCTCCTCCTATAAACCAATGTCTAACTCCACAAATCTGACCCTCTGCTGACTTTGTATGTGTCTGAGATTCCTACTTATTCACTTGACTCTCCTCCCCCTCCACAGGTAAAATGCAAGAACTGTGGGCCTTTGAGCACAATGCCAGCAGCAAGGAACACCCCATGAATTGCTGTCACCAAGCCCTTCCTATCCAGAACTTGGGCTCAAGCAAAGAGAAGGAGAATCAGAAACCAAGGAAGCCCCTACAGATCCAGGCTCCTGGGCTGTGTAGCAAGACAGGCAGAAGAAGGAAAAAAGTTAAAGGTGAGCACACACAGGGGCAGAGGGTCCCTTGAGTACCAGGACATCAGCAGAGAATGGCTCCCCATGGTCATGATGCATGGACCTCTCTAGGCACAGAGGGAAAGACCAGAGTGCACACCTTCCAAGGCTCATGCTGGGAACTCATTTAGTGCTGAGACTTACTAAGGGAGAGGGAGTCGGACATCTTGAGATGTGGCCCATAGCAGGCAGAGCAGCAGTAGAGTCTAATGAAAGCATGCAGCTCTAGTCCCAGGATGTGGCTCAGTGGGTAAAGAAGATGCTTAGCATACATGCCTTCTTCACTTTCATTCCCAGTACCCTACGAACTGGGCAGATGGTACACCCTTACAATCAGCACTGGGAAAATGGACCGTGAGGATCAGAATTTATTGTTCTCCTCAGCTACAGAGTGAGCTGGAGCCTAGCCTGGACAATATGATACCTTTCCAGAAAACTATTTTAAAAAGTAAATATGAAATGTTGAGGTCTTGGTATTAGAAGGGTTCTGAAACAATGACTGCTTCTGAGGAAGGAGACAGTGCTGGGTCAGATAAGCAAAACTCACAGGAGCTTCAGAGTTTCCCTCCTCCAAGTACAGACTAGGAGTCACCATCAGGACTGGGTTCTCTGTTCCTGGTGTAGACAGGGAGGTCAGGAAAATCTGAACATCCCAATGGTCACCATGATGTGTTCTCTGGGGAATAAGAGCAGCCAGGAAGAGCTCTGCCACAGAACATTCCCAGGAGGTCCCCAGAGAAGGCGTTGAGCTGCTGGAAAGAACCAAGGGGATGGTGTGCATCTCTGAGGGTGAGTCTTGCCCTGCTGTCCTGCTCCATTTTCCCAGGCTGCCTGCTTTGCTGCTCTTCTGTGCTCCTCATGGGAGGATGATGATAGAACTCAGCCAAGGTTGAGTACTGTTTTAGTGTGCCACCATGCCTGGCTTTCTCTTCCTTCTTTAGAGACAGGTTTCAGTGTGTAGCCCAGGTTGGCTTTGAGCTTTACATTTTCTTCTGTCTTCTGAGTTCTGGTCTTACAGACACACTCTACTACATAGGACTGTACATTTCTTTACTTGAATATTTCATGCTGTTTTTTGTCTAAACAACACAAAATACAATGACAGTTGAGATTGATACAGTAGAGACCAATTTTTCATAAAAAATATAAAATTACTGAACAAAAATCAGGTTAGTATTTTATTTTCTTCCTAATCTGTTGGGGTTCTCTGTTATGCAAGTAGAAGTCTCTTCACGTCTGGATAGCTCACGCGCTTGGAAACCATGTGCTGCAGATTCCTTCATAGCAGAGTGCCTTCCTGGCATCCTCCCTGACTCTTCTTTTACAGTGCTCGCCACAAATACATGCCCTCTGGCACAGGAGTTACCAGGTTTTAATCAGGCGTTGTCTGATAGCCTGATAGAAGCCCACCGCCCTATGTAAATGAGGCATCCTAAAAGTACCTATCAGCTAAGACTTCTTCTACTGTCTCTACACTATAAATAATCCTAGTTTTACCCCAATAAAGTTGGAGCCTGGATCACCTCACTCACACTCGGAGCCTGGATCACCTCACTCAGACTCAGAGCTGGATCACTTCACTTAGACTCAGAGCTGGATCACCTCACTCAGACTTGGAGCTGGATCACTTAGACTTGGAGCTGGAGCTGAATCACTGAGATCTGAGCTGAGTCACTTGTCTTGAGCTGTAACACTAAATCCTGTGATCCAGTCTCCC
>NW_008331828.1:81377-83177 GCF_000622305.1 Nannospalax galili
AGTCAGGCAGAATTCCTCCAGCCAGCTCCTTTTCTGCCCTCAGGCATTCAAACAAGCAACTAAAGTGAAGTCAGTGAAAATGCAAATTAGCTAATCCCTGCCAGGCACCTGAAAGCCAAAAGCGGCTCCAAGATTTAAACTGCAAACTTTTTTTTCTGACCTAGGGGCTTGTAACTCGCCTAGGCGCTTCAGCCCTCTAGCGTCCGACTGCTGTAAAAACATCTAAAACTACAACAACAACAACAAAAATAATAATAAATAAATAAATATCTTCCCTTCAAAATGGGGAACTCTGTATCAAGACAGAGAAAACGTCAGATCCGTTCTCTTAAGACTCTGCTTAAATCCAGAGGACTTAAGATTTCAAAAGAGGAAAGCTTAAAATTTTGGAATGAGGTGTATCAATTTGCACCCTGGATCATATCAGCAGACATATCTGATCCAGAGGTGTGGAGCTTTCTTTCACATTTGGCATATAAGAAAGAAGCCCAAGAAAAGCATGATTTTCCTCTTTCCTTTTTTCCAATAATGGCAGCCATCCAGCAATGTTTAAAAAATCCACCTAGAATTAATGAGAATTTACAGGCACCAGAAAATAATAAAAAAGAGGCTTTAGATCAAAAAGATCCCCAAAACAGCCCAGTAGCAAATTCAACAGCTTCAAAATTAAAATCTGACCAAGCCAAACAAAATCCACCCATCAGTAAAATTAATCCTTACCCCTCTCTAGCTGATTTAACAAGCCCAGATACTAAAGCCCAAATTTCAAAAGCTTCCAAAAATTCTCAGGCAAAATTCCCTCCTCCCCCTCCACCTCGGCGACCTCCACCCCCTGTGGAGACATGCCTTTCAGTTGCAGAGCAGCTGTGTAACGATAGGGACAATGAAAGCTGCCAGCCTCAAAATTTCCAGCCTCAGCGGTCTCAGGACCCCCAAAACCCACCAATAGAGGCTTTTCCTGTCAATTTACAAATAACCAGGCAGCGTCCCCTAGCCTGGTATCCACTCCCTGCAGCAGAGCTTAAAGATTTGAGACAGGCTGTAAGGGAGGATGGAATTCATGCTCCTTGGACTAAATCCATACTGCAGACATTTAATACTAACCTGCTTCCCCAGGATTGGAGAGACATTTGTAGATCTACCCTCCCCAGTCCATTATTTGTACAATGGGAAGCCTTATTTAGAGATGAATGCCTAATGCAAGCTAAGAGAAATGAAACTCATAATCAGCAGCTGAGACCTCAACCAGGACAGGATCCACCAACTGGAATTGGAATTATGACCAGCTTTTTGGCCAGGGTAATTACTCCACAGGAATTCAGCAAGCTGAAATCCCTGCTGGATGTATAGAGCAGATTCGCTTATGTGCCCTGGCAGGTTCGCTTATGTGCCTTACAAGCTTGGGATCGCTTAACACCATTGTCCCACGGGCCTGGAGAGACTTCTGCATTAACCTTTCTAAAGCAGAAGCCAACTGAGGCTCTTCCAGATTTTATACTAAGAGTGCAGGCAAGCTTAGATAGAAAAATAACAGATTCTGCAGCCAAAGCAATGCTTTTAAACAGCCTTGTCTGGGAAGAGATGACCCCTGAGCACAGACAAGCATGTCAGGGACTAAAGAATGCTCATGGCTACTCAAGATATAGGAACTGCCACGCACCAGGCTTCCTCCCTTGCCCAAGCCCTTGCAGTTGCAACTCAGTCCAACTCAAAATGCTTTAAATGTGGAGAAACTGGACACTGGATAAAAAATTGCCCTCAAAATAACTCAGCAGCCATTCGACCTCCTAAAACCCTCAG
>NW_008331828.1:87164-90446 GCF_000622305.1 Nannospalax galili
TTACTGCCACTTGCTAAAATCACCACAGGAAACAGGTCATGGTCAGTTATCAAACTGGATTTTCCCGAGATGAAATGAGTTGGTTCTGAGGGCTGGTGATGACACTTTTTCATATTTTAATCAAAGAGGGGGAGATGTTGGGGTCCTCTGTTATGCAAGTAGAAGTCTCCTCACGTCCGGATAGCTCACGAGCTCGGAAACCATGTGCTGCAGATTCCTTTCATAGCAGAGTGCCTTCCTGGCATCCTCCCTGACTCTTCTCTTAAAGTGCTCGCCACAAATACATGCCCTCCGGCACAGGAGCTACCAGGTTTTAATAAGGCGTTGTCTGATAGCCTGATAGAAGCCCACCGCCCTATGTAAATGAGGCATCCTAAAAGTACCTATCAGCTAAGACTTCTTCTACTGTCTCTACACTATAAATAGTCCTAGTTTTACTCCAATAAAGTTGGAGCTGGATCACCTCACTCAGACTCGGAGCTGGATCACTTCACTTAGACTCGGAGCTGGATCACTTAGACTTGGAGCTGGAGCTGAATCACTGAGATCTGAGCTGAGTCACTTGTCTTGAGCTGTAACACTAAATCCTGTGATCCAGTCTCCCCGGGGGGTGCTATTCCTCCGTTAACGGCCCACGGATACCCCAGCTTTCACCGCCTCCGTGCCTCTTCCCTGCGGAGTTCACTGGCCAGGAACTCCGCAATCCTGAGGAAGGGTACAAGGGTGTAATAGAGGCGGGATTCCGACTAGATAATACTCTAGTAGCAGAGGAAGCTCTCCGCTCCAGAGAAGTGTGACGCAAGCAGCTCCAGCGAGCATCAGAGAAGTCTGCGCCCCGGCCGTCGCCAGAGAGGCGTGGCCGGCCAGGCCCGCCAGCGGCTAGCCAGCGGGACCAGAACCACGGCGGGAGAGGGCGCGCACACCTGACCCTGGGCCACATCCAGAATGAGTGCGCCCGGGGGCCAAGGACTGCTCCCCACATCGCTTGCGGCCAGACTCACGCTGGGACTAGCCAGGTGTGGCGAAGACCCCAGGGTGCCCGCACACACCACGCCGGTGGTCCAGTGACCCGCCCCATACTAATCCTCTGAGTGAAGAATGACAGAGATGTACCATGGATATATAATCACTTTTCCTCTGGAAATTAACTGCAGTTCTCTCTCTCTCTCTCTCTCTCTCTCTCTCTCTCTCTCTCTCTCTCTCTGTCTTTACATTGGACTATCTTCCTTTTCATCCTGACTGAGAAAGTATCCTGACACTTTTTTTGTTTGTTTATTTCTCTCCTTTTTCCCTTTGTCCTGAGTTGCTCATTATGTTATTAGGGTTTCAGGCAGTGAACAATAATGGACATCATGATGACATGTAAGGAACATAGGAACATGTTCAATGCACTATTTGCACACACTCCAGTTTGGGAAGTACTAACACCTGGAACACAGCTACTCCAGCATCTTTCCCCTACTCGATCCTTTAGTCATGTTAAAGTCCTCTGAGGCTAAGAGTTGAGTCTTCTTTTCCTAGGAAGATGTTCTCACTCCCCATTGCTGTCCTCGGATGAGGAAGAGACCATGAGGTATTCCTATAGCACACTCCTGGGGCCCTGGAGACCCAGTCTCTCAGAGTTCTTTAAGGCAACATAGGTCTGACTAGCAGCCTGGGTGCACTTTCTGGGAGATTTGGGGACTGGAGCCACTGAGAATCCAGAGCTCTGCAGACCTGTGTCTATCTCACACAGCCAGGTTTGTTGGGATTGTCTACACTGTGGATGGACTGGGAGGCAGCTGAGGCCTGGACAGAGGTAAGGCAAGTTGGGCAGTGTAGAGCCTGCCATGCATGTGGGGCTTCAAGGTTGTTACTTTAGTAATCACCATGGGTGCTTCTTGGATTCCAGATCCACCCAGACTTAGGGGTGGCTGGGAAACCTTAAGAGTCCTCAAGTTAGGTAGCTGAGTTCTCATCTGGAGACTCTGGAAGGCACTGAGCCGAGGCTTCTTTGGGTGGCTCAGTCATGCCTGGGTGGGGGCCTTGATAGAATTCTTCCCTGAAACCTGGACTCTTACTTTGGACTCCTGGACACACTTTTCCCTGACAGGTTGTGCACTGTGCTTTGAATCCACATCAGGACACTGAATACGTCCCTGAAGTTTGAAAACATGACCCAGGGCAGATGTCTTCATGGCAAACTGAGGAATGCCTTTGGAGAAACAACAGACCTGTTGGCTATCATCTTGGAACTGGGCACAGAGTCCTGGCAGTTCCTTAAAGCAGGCTTCAGGCCATTGGGTAGGTCCATGCCATGTCCTTTGACTGGCCCACAGGTGCTCAGTTCAGATCTTTGGATATAAGAACATGAAGGGAAGGTTGGTCTCATATCAGGTATTTCCACAGGTGGGCAGCTATGAGAAGGGGACCCAGGGAAGATCTCTTCCTGGTCACTTGAACAGGCAATAGCCTGGTATGTTTCTGTTGAATAAAAAACTCATATTACATGCATCAGGAGTCAGTTGCTTAACTGTTTAACCAGATGGCAGATTCAATTTCATCTAAATAGAAAAGAATGTGAAAATCAGAAGCAGGTTTTGGGAAAGTAGAAGGAAGATTTAGGAAGGGGGAAGGGGACCAGTGGGAGGAGTGAGGGGGGATAAGAGAGGGCCATGGGGTGAATATGGGCAGAGTACGATATTGAGCATGTAAGGAAATGTCATCATGAAGCCCATTATTGTACACTGCCCAAAACCCTAATAACATAATGAGCAACTCAGGACAAAGGGAAAATGAGAGCAATAAACAATAAATAAATAAATAAATAAATAAATAAATAAATGAATCAATGAATCAGGATTCTAGACAGCTGGTCAGTAACTCATATGAATTCACAGCAATGTTGACAGAATGCACAAGTCTCAGCTAAACTCAAGCCAGACAAAATCCCAGCACAGACTTGGGGAAGTGGATATGAAATCCCAACCCTACCTGAGGAAGTACTGGCAACCTATGGCTGCTAGAAGAAGGAGAGTCTGTCTCATTTAACAGTGAGACTCTTGGTAGGTTGACCAGGCTCCATCCAGTGCATGAACCCACACTGAATGGCATTTGGGAACACAAATTTGACTCTGTAGACCTTAATATATATATACATAAATTAGAGTAGATAAAATTGGGTGGGGGTAGTAAGGGATGGAGATATTGGAGAGGATCTTAAATACAATCAAAATATATTTTATGAAATGTGAAAATTTTTAATAAAAATTATTTTAAAGTGGAATGCTTCTTCTAATCATG
>NW_008331828.1:90792-95031 GCF_000622305.1 Nannospalax galili
GTATATTTAATTTTTAAAATAGTTTTCTGATAAAGTATGTTGTCCAGGCTAGCCTCCAGCTCACTCTGTAGCTGAGGAGAAACATTGACTTCTGATCCTCATGTTCCACTTTCCCAGTGCTGAGATTGCGAGGATGTACCACCCTGCCCAGGTCATAGGATACTGGGAATGAAAGTGAGGAAGGCACATATGCTAAGCATGTTCTTTACCCACTGAACCACATCCTGGCATGAGTGCTGCATACTTTCTTTAGACTCTACTTCTGCTCTGCCTTCTGTGGGCAGTATCTCAAGATATACCACTGCTCTCCCTTAGTAAGTCTCAGCACTAAATGAGTTCCCAGCATGGCCCTTGGGGAAGGTGTGCACTCTGGTCTTTCCCTCTGTACCTAGGGAGGTCCATGCATCATGGCCACAGGGAGCCATTGTCTGCTCATGTCCTGGTTCTCAAGAGTCCCTCTGCCCTGTGCGTGCTCACCTTTGACTTTCTTCATTCTTTCTGTCTGTCTTGCTACACAGCCCAGGAGCCTGGATCTGCAGGAGTTTCCATGGTTTCTGATTCTCCTTCTCTTTGCTTGAGCCCAAGGGCTGGACAGGAAGGGCTTGGTGCCAGTACTTCATGGGGCATCACTTGGTGCTGGCATTGTGCCCAAAGCCCCACAGTTCTTGCATTTTATCTGTGGAGGGGGAGGAGAGGCAATTTAAAATGTAGGAACTCAGACAGGTGTAAAGTCAGCAAAAGGTCAGATTTGTCAAGATAGACATTGGTTTATAGGAGGAGACCTGGAGCTATTACCTATTAACTGCCCGAAAACTGAAAATACTACAGTCCTTCAGAAAGTCCATTTCAGAGAGAGATCCAAGGAGACAGGACTTTGTGTTTAAAGGGATGTCATGGGATCAGGTAGTGTCACACACACACACACACACACACACAAACACACACACACCTCTGAATCCAGCTCTCAGGTGGCTGAGGAAGGAGGATCATGAGTTTGAGGCCAATCTTGTCTGCACTGAATTCAAGGTCAAACTGGCCAACATAGGAAAACCCTGTCTCTCAATAAAATGCATAAAGAAGGCTGTGGATATAATTCTCAGTAGAATGTCTGCCTCAAATCTACCAGTGAAAAGGCTGAGGTGTAGCTCAGCCATAGAACCTTGCCTAACGTGTGATATCCCGAGTTCAAGCCCTTCTACCATAAGGATAAGGAAATGAATAAATTAGTAAATGAATAAATAGACAAATAAACAAACATGACAATGAATGGGATATTGCATATTGGATAAACACCATGCTGCTCTGAACATTTAGCAGAGACCCATGTTGTGGTATGAGACTCTCAATGAACCATTTGGCTGGGTACATGTAGCACAGATGAGACAGGCTTCAATTAAAAAAAATCCGGGTCAGAGCCAGCAAGAGGCCCAGCAGGTGAAAGTGCTTTCCCACAATGATGTGAGTCTCAGTAGCTGGGATTGATTTACGGGACTTACAGGGTTGAAGGAGAGAACTGACCCACATGTGACTGCCACATACATTCCATGCTGGCACACAAATACCATGTAATAATAAAAGTTTTAAAACCATATATTTAACTCCCTTCTTCAGAATCCATGCAGAAAACTTGGTTCTCAGAAGTTCCAGATCCCCTGACTGTGGTTTCTTCCTGCTCTTGTCAGGGAGCCTTTGGCTTCACTGCTCCCCAGTGTTGTTCCTTCAGGGTCTTGTCTCTAGAGGGTGTTTGAGGAGGCACACATATGGAAGGATCTGGGATCTGCTTCATAACCTTGGGCTTCTGATCTGTCTTGCTCATTAATTGATTGTTGGGTTTCCTAGTCATAGGACAGAGAAATTTATGTGCAGGAAAGTCTCTGATTCCCCCACTTCAGCAAGCAGAGATGGGAGGGACTCACTGATCCCCACAGGCACCATGACCTATGACCTGATATTCTCAGAGTTGACATCCCATTCTGTGATCCTTCCCAGGAATCTTCCCACTCCCATAGCAGGATGCTGTCTGCGAAGTGGCCACCTGACCAACATGAGGTGCATTTTAGATTTGCACCTTCCTGAAGAGCAACTCTGGGTGACTTGTTCTCTCCTCTTATTTTCTTCTTCTTTTTTTTTTTTTTCTCAACTTCTAGTAGCCTCTATTTTGGTCAGTTTTGCTCTGTATCTAAAATTACCTTAAACTCCTGATCTCCTCCCTCTACCTTCTAAGTACAGGGATTACAGGCATACACCAGCACACTCAGCTCCAAAATAAGTCTTTCAAACAATATGATTTGGGGCTTGTAGATGGGCAACCAACAACTTTTGACTCATTTTCCTACTGATTTACAGAAAATTCACTACTTTTGAAAAATTACTTGTTACACACAAAACCAGCCAGGTACTTTAACAAAGCTTTGTAAAACTTTGATATGTACTGTTTGCATTGTGACACCTCACACAATACAACTTCAATAACCACCAAATGTCAAGTGGTGCCATTCACAAATCCACAACAAACAAGGGAGGTAAGGATGCCTGTGCAAGGCCACAAAGTGTGTAAATTCACACAAGGCAACTTGAAAATAAAAGTTCATATGGAGAAATGCCTGGTGGTGCAGGATTGTAAATCCAGCTGCTTGCTGGAGCTGAGACAGCAGAATTTTAGTTCAAGGCCTTTCTGGACCTCAGAGAGTGTCCTCAATTAACAAGAATCAGTCAATCTCAGAATAGCATAAAGGGTTTCACTTCCTGCAGTAGTTCAGCCACAGAACACCTTCCTACCATGAGCAATGCCCTGGTTCAATCCCCAGTACCAAAAAATAAAAATAAAAAAACTCACATGAGGCATGTTCAGACAAAAATATGCAAATATGCAGTGACAACTATGTCCCATAAGCAGCCATTCCAGGACACACCCACACCACTCAGTGACAGAGCCCACCTCTTTTCTTGGTCTCCACATCTTTGTGAGATTGTCCTGGGCTGTAGTTCAGCAGACTGGCTCTTGTTAGAGATACAGAGGGCTATTCGTTTTCTTCCCCAGACAGCAGGAGGAATCTCAGTAGAAGTTCCACAGAGGCAACAACTACCCATTTCTCTGTCATAAAATCAATTTGAGAAGAGTAAGGAGAATGAAGAGGCTTGGTTCTGGAATCAGGAAGAAGACTTGACTAGAGCCTAACAAACTCACAAATGCTTCTGACTTTCAGGTTAATGCTACATAAATGAACATTCCTTGCCTCCACAGCACATGTGGACTTAAAATGGCATCAATGTGTGAGAACTGAGAATTGACATGGTATTGTTTCCTGGGTGAGATTTGGGGGTGAGACTGAGGACCCTTGTAACTGATGTGTCTGTGTCTGTACAGATGCACAGATAATATGTCTATATCAGGTGCTTTGAACCTGTATACTATGGTGGGTAAATATTTCACATCACTGAACCCCTAGCCATGAAAACAGAAGTTTCCTCAGAGGATCCCTAACTTTCAACAGCAGCCCTCCATTCACCTCTTACTTGGCGCAGTATCTCCCATACTTATATCCCTCTGGGGGGTCCCGCACTGCCTTAAGATCTGCTTCCCCTGTACAGCTGAGAGTGTGTTGGGGTCCATCGCTGCTGGTCACATGGTTCCCTGTGGAGGATAGAAAACGAGACCCTCTGGACTCCTCTTATCCCTGAATTCTCCACAATTTAGGACACATTCAACTCTCTCCCATCACTCCTGTCACCTCATCATCCTTCTGTTAAAACTGTGTGCTTCCTCTGCTACAAGATACCAATGCGAGATTTGAGAAGAGAAATGAAGCACCAGTTTGCTCCCTGGATTCAGTGTATGGGCAAACATGGGATGCAGACACCTTAATTCAGATCATCACCATACACAAACACTTCTGAACACTAATTGTGTAATTGGCTTCAAAAGAAAATTTAATATACAGACAATTCTCAATTTTCAAGACTCAGCCTAATTATTTGTCACATGGTCATTGTATCAAAGCAGCGCTCACACATGGAAACTTTTTGAGTTATATAAAAAATACGATTTCATAACCTGAAGGAGAAGAATAGTAGGCAACAGACCTTAAGAAGGGAGATAAACACTAATTGGGCTTCAAAAGAAAATTTAATATACAGACAATTCTCAATTTTCAAGACTCAGCCTAATTATTTGTCACATGGTCATTGTATCAAAGCAGCGCTCACACATGGAAACTTTTTGAGTTATATGTTATATAA
>NW_008331828.1:96246-116482 GCF_000622305.1 Nannospalax galili
TCTCTTTAGATACTTAAGTGACAATTGAATTTATTTTTATAATTGTTTTAATAGCTTTTGTATAATCTTCATTGCTATTATGAGATATAAAATGTATTTATCAAATCTGTAATCAATTATGCCAAAAAATCTGAATTACTGTAATATTTTGTATATTGTTAAAACTGTAACTTTAATTGTAAAAAAAAATACGATTTCATTGAAAATCACAAGATTATATGTTATCTTGGGCTGCCAGTAAGAGATCATAAATTTGTTGCAGTAGACTGCATCCAGAAAATGACAAGATAATATTGTCAGAGAAAAAGAATTGAAAAACATAATGGAGAAATACTCTATCCAGGGCTGGGGTTGTCGTCCTGTGCTAGCACGCTGGCTTAGCATGCATAAGGCCTGACTGCCCAACCCTAGGCCCACAAAGTGCTCTATATAATGTTGAGGAAAATGTATTTGAAAATCTAGAAAAAATAGGGTTTCTTCTCTACAATTCAAATTACTAAATCAGAAAGGTGAACAATTTTTTCAGTACCAATTAAGGGATGTCTACTTTGTGTGTCCACCTGTGAACTGGAAGCTCACAGCTAAAGATTTTACTGAGAATGAGATCAAGGCACTATTTCCAACCATTCCAGAAGTGTCAAGAGGCTCACTGAACTGAAACATTAGCAAGACAATAACTAGTCTTTAAATTCTCCATCAAAGGCACCATTTCTTCCTGATGGCTTACCCCCCCTCCCGGTACAGTCGTTCCTTGAACTTTTTGACATTTTTTTCATAATAAAAATTGATAAAATATTTTTAATCATGTCCTGTACTGTTTATATTAGCACACTGCTAACCACCCTGTATTTCATCATCTAAGACCAATCTTGGAGGTTTATTTGCCTGTTCTGTTTTTCCTGTTGGTATAAACCAAGTCCTGTCATCTGTCTGCTCTCCCTCTGCTGCTCAGATCTTTTGCCTGATAGCCAATGCCACTGGAGTTCCTGGGGCTTCTGGATGTTCCGTGCAGAGACAGACTGATGGAGGTTTCTTTCCCACCAGGCTTTGTACTGCTCCACAATTCATGGGATGTTGCTGTAAATCAACATGATCCAATCATCTGTGATTTAATTACCTTGCTCTGCCCTGATTAGATGGAATAGATTCTCACTTATTGTTCCTTAGTACTTTTATTTTGTTACATATGTATGCATATGAATAATTTATAATTTGATGTTTGCATTCCCAAACTTGAAAAGTTTTAATATGTGAACTATCCACACTGGGTAATTATAGTTATTCCTCCAGATAAAATGGATTTACCTACCAACAGTAGGTCAGAAAAGTAGCACACCTTGAGTGTCACCCTAGGTTACATAACAAGTTGGAGGTCAGTCTTTGATACATGAAACACTTTGTCAAATTAAAAAAAAAACAACAAAACATAGCCAGTCAAACAAATCAGTGGTGTGTCCTTACGATCTTAAACTCAGCCCTGATTTGTTAGGATATTTTCTGTCTTTTCTGTTTTCCCTTCTGAGGACTGTGGAGGATACTCTACATGAATCCTGGCCCGGGCACATTCATTACTCTTCTCCTGTAGCCAGAGACTAGAGATCTAGAAGTCATGCTGGCTTCAGACAGAAAACACTGGAAGCTCACCACCATCAAGATTCTAGAACTAGGAAACCCTTCCCTACGTCTGCTCATCTGATAGATTAAAAGTGACTGCACTTTAAAGACTTTGTTTCCTTCTTACTTAAGAGAATGTGGAGTCACAGGAAAGTTTATGATAGATTATCTTGTAATTTTATACATTTATAGGTAGAAAACAGTTCAGAGTGTTGTTAGGAGACAGTAACCTTGTGAGAAGTTTCATATTCTTGTGTCTGAAATCTTATGTTTTAAAATTTTGAGACAGTTTCTCATGTATCAAGGTCTGGTCTAGAACTCCACATTAACCCAGGATGACCTTGACCTGGGCCTCCTGCCTATGCCTACAGATTGTTGTAATTCCAGGCTGGGCCTCACACCTGGTTTGCTGACTGAAGAGTATTACAGGCATCTTCCTACATGCTAGGCATGCACTCTACCTACAGAACCATATCCATACACTTCCTGTTTACTTGGTGCACATCTTGGGGAGTGGTTGCAGATGGGAGTGACTCAAACAGGTACAGTTATGGGTTGCCAGAATTCCTCCATATACAAACTTGGAAGGAGATATAAGCTGATGCTGAGTTTGGTGGCAGAAGTTTGATCATTGTGACAAATATCTAAGAGAAGCAACTTAAAGAAGAAAAGTGTGATTTGGCTCAGGTTTTCAAGGTTTCTATCCATGCTCAATTACCTCCTTTACTTTTAGGTGTTTGTCAAGACAGAAACATGATGGGGGAAGGGCACAGAAAACTAAGAGGCAAAACAAGGCAGACAGACCATGACAGACCATACACAGGCATGTCCCCAGAGCCACTTCCTTGAACCAGGACCTACTTTCCACAATTCCCCACCTCTCAAGAATCAATCCAAATTCTTAATCCCACAATGGACTAAAATGTTAATTATTTCAGAGCCACCAAAGCTAATTCTCCCAAGAAGCACTCTGACAGACCCACTGAAAGGAAAGGTGTGCTTTACCTTCTCTCTAGCATCTCTCACTCCAAGAAATTTTACTCTCTCCATTAACCACCCAGGATGGCTTGAAATTCAACTGTGACCTTGTGAGCCTCAACCAGTGAAGAACAAGGGGAAGGGAATCTGAATGTGTCTGTGTATATATGGTGGGATTGTAGAGTAGTGTGTTTGTGATGGACTGCACATGTTGGGGTGTGTTAGTCATGTTATCATCACTGAGACAAAATATCTGACAGAACAACTTAAGTAAGCATATTTATTTTGTCTCATGATTTCAGAGGATATAGTGGAATGGTCACTTGTGCTTCTGCAGAACATCACAGTGGCAGTTGAGAATGTGCTAGAAGCATTCTTCAGTTCTGGGAAGCCAGAAAGCAGACGGAAAGGGTACAGGGGATGATGGCAGGGCAACCTACTGGCATCATGGGCACACCCCATTGGACAATTCATCCAACATAGCTCCACACCTAGCCTTTTACCACCTCCTGTTGGGACTCAGGTTTGCTTTGCCTAGTAGAGGATCTACTGGCTTTGGGGTAGAAAGTCTGATTGGCGACAGAGTCATAAACTCTGGGATCTGTGTCTTCCCAACAGGCCAATTTATTTTAAAATTCAGATGGTTTTTATATATCCCAAGGAACTAGCAGTCATGTGGGATATGACAGTCACATACAAAGATTTAGGGTACAAAGAAACAGGACATTTAGTCTGTTAGTTGGCACCAGAAGGATTCTTAAACTTTTACTCAAGGTTACCAATGCCCATCCGGTAATTTATTGGCCACAATGTGTTCTTTCTTAGAGCTAAAATCATGGTGAACTTTTAGCTTTTAGCTCAGGAATAAATGTTTAACCTGGCCTAATCTCTCAGCCAGGGATAGCTGAGTTATTTGTTCAGGACAAGGAGATGAGCTAAAGGTTGTTGACCAAGACACTTTCCCACAGAGCAGGGAGCCTGCGGTTTTATGACCAGGCTGCTTCCTCCTGCCAGTCTAGCAGTGTTCTGCAAGACAGGGATTATCAGATACACTGTTTTCAGTGCCCCTCCCTTTAGCAGAGAATGCAGCCTGGACCTATAAGTTTTAGTCTCACCTCACCTTAGGGCCTAGCATCCTGGTTTCCTACAACTTCCCACTAATGAGATAACATCACACCTCCATGAGGGGATAATCTTTCTCAATGCAAAACCTTCCTGATCCAATTGTCTCTGTAAGGTCTTACAGACACACCTGAACTCAGCTTCACTAACACCAAGATATTTCTAATTCAGTGAAATTGTTAATAAAGTTTAACCATCTCACAGTCAATGTAAGTGTATTAGTTGCTTGTCTTACTGCTGTGAAAATAACTGACAAAGCAATTTAGAGAAGAAAGAGCTTATTGTGGTTCACAGTTCAGGGGGCTACATACCATTGTTGTAGGCATGCATGGTGGCAAGAGCAGGAGGCAGCTGGTCACACTGTGTCCACAGGGAGCAGAGAGAAGATGAGTGTTCTGCTCAGCTGTGTTTCTCCATTTCATTCAGTCAGAGGCCCCTCCCTAGAGAATCAAGCTACCTCCATTTAGGACAGTGCTTTTCTCCTCAGTTAACTTAACCTAGAAAATCCTTCATAGACATGGCCAGAAATTAGTTTCAATGGTGATTCTGAATCACATTAAATTGGCCATCAAAATTAAATATCAAAGAGTTACAAACTCAGCCTTGGTGCTGTGACAGCGTAAGCAACTCCATCTTATTACCTCCTCCATTTTGTTTCTCTCAGCCAGGCAGGTTAGTTTGAGGAAGCCCCCTTACCTCCCCCTTAGAAGCTGGGTTCTAGGAAATACCTGACCATGAACAATGGTATTGACATCAAATGTTATGGTAATGCTTACCTTATTGTTCTGTACACCTGCTTGCTTTCTCAATAGGAACTAGCTTAAGTTTCACAAATACTACATTTATCCAAAGGAAAAAACCAAATAACTTGTAACTTGTAAAACATTAACACCTTGTAATGGCTTAACTAAAATGCCAGATGTCTTGTGGTTTTTACCTTTAAAAACCTCAGTCCCCTCTCAGTTACGGCTGCATTCTCTAAATTGGCTCAGAGAGTCCAGTCACTGGCAATCTAAACAAATTCGAGTAATTCAGAAATGTTGGAGTCTGAATGGTCTTTTCCCAGTGACCTCAAACTCTGTATCAGTGCCCATGGGTGACTGAATGGATTTTTTAAAAAGCATATTCTTATTCACCTATAAGGAACAACTCAGATCACTTGCTGTAAAATGGAACTGGAGATTCTCATGTTAAGTGAAATAAGCCAGTCACACAAAGGCAAGTGTTGTTTATCTTCTCTCACATTTGGAACATGGAACAGTGAAGGACATGAAGGTAAAAGAACAATGAGGGATGAGGAAGGGGAGAGGCTGGTGATGGTATGGGTAACTAATGGGGTGTATTATGTATAAGCAAAGAAATGTCAAAGTAAAATTCCTTATTTCATACAATATTAACAAAATGTTATTAAACAAGCCCATCTGAGTCTATGGATTTGTTTTTTAATTAACTCCAGAGAAATTTTAGTAAGAAAAAAATCCTTAAGTTTGAAAAACATATTTGTTCTGAGAAAAACAGAACAGTGCCCTCTCCTGGAAATGATTCCTGGAGCATGCAGAGAAGTGACTGATAGAGGATGCTCCAGCAAGCCTCAGTTTCACTCTGTCTACAAACAAACAAACAAACAAACAAACAGGCAAACAAACAAATAAAAATAGAGAAAAATATCCAATAACTCAATTTTCAAATTGAAAATGAGTAGAACTGTAAGACTGGCATGATTTCCTGGAGTCTAAAGCAACTAACATTGGAGATTCCTCACAGCTGGGTGAAATATTAGATGTCTAAATGTACATGGTGGGATGTCTGAGCCTGACCTGAAAGCCCGAGACACAAGCCAAGCTCCTGGCATCTCCCCATTCTCCCATGGTTCCACATTTGCCAGCCCCTCACCAAGGGGCAGGTATTTGCACACAGGTTCCCGTAGAGCCTGAACTCAGTATCTGCAGTCAGGTCATCCTCCGGTGAGTTTTAGTTCTTCCAGTTCAGACTTGCTTGTTCGAGAACGTCAATCGACATGTTCACAATGGGATGTCAGGGACCACTGACCAGGCCAAAGCCTGGACTGTGTTCATTGCTCTTACAAGTTCATCTTTCGCCTGTCATTATGGTGATGCACAATGAATCCCATTGCTTCTGCTGATCAAGGTGTGGTTCCACATCTTACCACACCAGATCTGAAAAGGAAGCCTGACTGGCTCTTCTACTTACATATGAATTCATTCTTGAAACTCCTCTTTGACTCTTGGTTCCCTTGCATTCCCAACCATATGTATTGAAATCCCCAGATGGGTACAAGCTGTGAGCTCCATTCAAGGGACCAGAGTGAGGGTAGAGTGGGAAAGAAGAGAGAAGAAATGCACAGAGTTAGAAAGCCACTCAAAGACAATTAGGGAGAAAGTCAAAGATTGAATGAAAGGTTGCTACAGAGTGGGAGTAGCAAAATTCACCACAAAGGCTGCCTCAGTAATGACAGTACTGTCCTTATAAAGATCTATCAATAAGAATTTTAAAGTGACAGTGAATGATGCTGAAGGCCAGAGTGCATGTGACATTACACTTTATCCTTGCTCCTCATGCAAGATGAGAAGAAGTGTGGACCAGGTCCACATGGATGAACTGGAGGATGAGTAAAAGGCAGGTCAATAGGGCAGATAGACAGCATAGGCTGAGTCAACAGAGGAGACTGAGCCAAGCTAAGCTCCTGGGAGACAATTAGGAGTTCTCTCTCTGTGGATCCAATGATACACATGCCAGGCCTGTGCCATCAGGTGACAGGACTGTGTTCAGGGGAACAGAGGTGGAGAAAGATTAATATATGAAAAACATGAGCAGTCAGAGGAAGAATGGAACCCTCAGCTTCCTTAGGGTGCTTAGACAAAACTCAGCACTGCTGAGAAAAACCTGTGAGATCTTCAGAAGACTGTAGCTATGTAAACAACCTATAAAGGATCAGAAGTCATATGGTGTGGGACTTTTTGAGTTTGTGACCTGTCCAGGCTGCCAGGCAACTTCCATTCTGAGGACTACATTTCTCTTCTGAAATAAACTTCTCCTGGACAGTCCATCTGTCCATTCTCTTGTTCTTTGTTCTGAGACACAAGAACCAGGAGGCTTCAGCATGGAGTATGAACCGTACCTATACCAAAAGAGGCCATCTCTTCTCAGTGTTAGATGTCCTACTCATGTGGTCCAGGTGAGTGCTTTTCCTCCTTACCCAGTGTGATCAAGACTTTCTTGGGCCTGGTTTTCCTGATATCAAATTCCTATATCCATCAATTGTCCCAATTCATTCCAGGCTATTTACATGGTTTACTCACTCCCACGAGAAACTTATTTATCAGACTGTGCTGCATGGATGGTGTTTACCTGTTCAAAGCACTGTTCCCTTGTCCAACCAGGGACAGAGTCATTGTCCAACCTCAAATGGAGATGTTAGATATACATTTGAGTTCTCAAGAAAATAGCCACACAATCCAAAGTATTTTGGCAAGACAAAGTTTTACTTCTGCAGAATGGTGCATAGCTACTATAAATTCTGCAAGAACCACTGTACAGAGAAAGCATAGAGAAGGTCCAGCTGGATTTTATTCCTCTGTCTCACTCTATGTGGACAGAGGTCAGCCTCTCATTCTTATGCAACTGGCTGACTCAAAGTGAGGGAGCAGAGAAGCAGAATGCAATTTTCAGCAGGGACTGCAATCTAAAACATGTTTGATTTCAAGAAGTGAGGACCTTGGAGGAATTTGGATTTGTACCAAGTGACATAATTTCATTTTATTTTTTACATAATTTTTTACTTATTTAAGCATTTGGTAGAAAAGTTAATACCTTTCTTATATATTTGCCAGAGACTAGAACCTGCTTGTTAAATGAAGTCTCTCAGGCAGGGCACAGTCTGATCTCCACTGTGTCCAACTAAGTAGGTGTTCTTTTCAGGTCCTCTGTGACCTTCCTGTGCACATGTTGAAGAGTGGCTTGGATTGCTGTACAATATTCTTTCAACAAGTTTCAGCATTCATGGTAATGGAGAGATGGCTGACAGCTTGTCTGCACAGTTGACCTCCTCACTCAGGAGTCTCCCAAGTAAGGTGATTTTTGTAATTTTATATTTTTAATTTTTTTCTTGGAAAGAAGAGTTAAGTTATTGAGATTGGGTAAATACACAAAATCAAAGCTTCTCTTATTCAGGAAAATGGGAGCAATTTGGAATGTGGATTCTCCCCAATACCAGATTCAATTTGCTAAAGGAGAACAGCAAGGAAGAGGTTAAGAGTGGTCAGGGATGAAGTCCGGACATTTCTTGAAAATAAGAATGTTAGGCTTGGCAGAATGCCGCGTTAGTCATAGATCAGAGAAAAACAGCCTAAGTCTAAGTCATGGTACTGCATGACATAGGATGTCTATTTAATGTTAAACATAATCACTGGCTGACTAGCCATCATGGAAATTTTAAAAAATCTATAGAATGTGTAAGAAACTAATATATTCTTTGTGGCCTACTAATTAACTTTAAAGGAACTCCTATAGAATGTGCTTTCTTCTTTGTGAAACCAATTCTTTCATGTATTCTGGCACTATCATTTGGGAGTATCATTTTGAGAGTATAAAAAAGCACTGCTAAAGAATTAAACTCACTCTTCCCCTCCATCAGAGGGTTGAGTCCTTTGCCTTTAATCATTTTATCTGTCTACCAGCAGACCTGAGCCTCTACAATTTTCCTTTTCACAACTAAGTTACCCTGAGATTCCACTCACCAGAGACCTCATTGTGGTATTTTAGTGAAGTGAACAGTGCCATCTGAACCTTAGTATGTCCTGCTGAAATATGGAGCAGACCAAGAATTCTGGGTGGGATACCAGAAATAGCTTCAAAATTGAATTTATGTCTGGTAATCTTTGTGAAGATGGGCACCCAGTTATAATTTATTATGCTTAGTGCTTGAAAACAGATGAAAACCAACAGGGCAGAGATCCAGGTCAAAGGCTTACAGACAAGAAAGACTCCTGTCTCTCAGCTTTATGCTCTTCTTTTCTCACCATCTTCACTGAATATATCTGAAGGTCGAATGTGTCATTCCCTGGCACTAAACCCTTTTAGATTTATTCATCACCCTATGGTCAGATGTCAAAACCCAGAATTGCTGCAGCAGGGAACTCTGGAGCTATGACGGTCTTCAGAACTGGCCCATATTAAGGGATGGGATAGGTACTGTATTCTTTGTTGACCAGCCATCTGCTTGTGACTACCCAGACAGTAGCTTTTAACTTGGATAAGGCATTTCCACCATCCAAGTGTCAAGTAGACAAGGCAAAATTGCTGATCTCAACAACTGAAGTGTTCTGTTTTAGATCTAGTTACATATCCAGGGTCATCTCTCTGTGGTCACTCCTCTCCACAAAGGTTCCATTTCACTATGACTTAATAACATAGAACATAGAAAGAGTTCTCTGTAGACTACATCCCTGGGGAGTTACTTGTGACCAGGAACATTTGGAGACAGGTAGTGTGTCCCACAATGAGAGTGATACAGGATGATGGGATTGCCTGGAGACACTATCTGATGCTCTTTTAGCTTTCTGTAGGTCATCATGAAATTAACTATGGAGTAATTGGTTTGTAAGTAGGCACAAATGCCCAAATAATTAGAAAAGATATCTGACAAAGGGAAACTATCTTGATTAGTTCTATACTGGATTTGGGGCCGAGTTATTTAATCAGTATATTTTTCTCTAAAACCTTAATCTGGATCATAATATTTTTATTGGTTTGGTGTGGTAAATCACTAGACAGTGACAAAATGTTGGGACTAATAAGGGAAATATCTTTCTCTCTGTCATGATATCTACTGTTCTTAACAGTCTACATCTTCACAGAATATTACTTTTTTCAAACCAAGTCTTACAGAATAGTCTTACCTATATTCAGAATGAGTATCCCTTATACAAAATGCTTGAAGACAATAGAACTTTGGATTTCAGGCTTTTCTAAGGATTACAAAATATTTTCATGTTCAGAGCCTGTTCAGTGATGACAACCAAGTTTAAAGACAGAGTTTGTTTATGTTTCAAATTCACTTTATGCACATAGATTGAAGGTATTTCATATAGCATTTTAGCACCTCTGCATTTTTCCTCCGTCACCTGAGCTCACATACAGAACATTCCCACTGAGGCATCAAGTCAGTAACTAGAGTGGCCAGAATAGGAGCTTTCTGTATACTTGGACTGAGGGTGCTCAACCTATATGATAATGGGATTTGAGACAAAGTTCTATAATGAGCATTTTGTAGCATTTTATTTTCAGATTTAAAAACTTGCATGCCATATTCTTTGTGGGTAGTTTTGTGTTAGGGAATAGGTGACTTGTAGATCCTACCATTGCAGGCTCATAATGAAGGTATCTGTGTCTTTTACAGGTTTTCATTGTAGGGAATAACGCTACATTTGATACTATTAAACAGGTCATTAAAGGAATGGTAAAGACTCTTGCTGTGCCTGTAAAGACATTGATCCCAAGGATGAACAGGATTACCCAGAAAGAGCATAGGAATCTCGGGCACTATTAGAATGGAAGACACGAGAAGGGGAGGATTTTACAGTTTCTCATGAGATGGGGATAAGATAGACAGTTGGGGGCTTTCCTGAGAATCTCATCAAGGCTGAAACATCAGGAACACTATCAGGATCATAGAGGACAGACGAAAAAGCACATGTGTCTAACAAGATTATGTCTCTTCCCCTCACTGTCAATGTCACCCAAAGTTCACAAAGAGATATCAATGATGGGTGGGGTACTGTGGTCCAATCCCAGGCTATTTCAGTCCTGGGGTTTTTTTTTTTGAGATTTTCTGATTATGCTACATTCTGAACATATTAGGGTACAAATGATTTTTTCCAGAATGTTTCAAAGGTTGTGCCAGTCTACTATTGTCAGAAAAGCACCTTCAGATGCCGTTATTGTAGGTCATTTTGTCTCTATTTTAAACTAAGACACTGTATATCTATACTTTTGGCCTGTACTGAAACAGGTCCCTTTGAAGGTTCATAGGCTCATTCATAAAAGAATTGAATAATGGACTCAAATGGCAGAAAGCAGACAGACTTACAAAGACCTACATGTCAGTCCTGTTCTTATTGGAGCAGGACATGCTACATTCTGAACATATTAGGGCACAAATGATTTTTTCCAGAATGTTTCAAAGGTTGTGCCAGTCTACTATTGTCTGAAAATCACTTTTAGATGCTGTTATTGTAGGTCATTGTAGACACAGCAGATGTGACCCACACAGCAGATCCTTCACAGGCTGCTTTCTAATGGTGTTGCTGGCAGTTAGGACAAAGCTTATGGGAGAAATCAAATACACCTTGGTCAGTCATTCTTGAAATATCTTGTTCTTCCAAATTCATAATCTTGACCAACAGTGGCTGCTTAGGGCACTGATGTCTTCTGGGATTTTAGGGCATCCAAAAGAATGGTGGCCTTATTTTGCCCACCATTCTCTCCTTAAATCCCCCCTGGTATCCACTACAGAACACCCGTTGTGCTTGTGAGTCCTGTCAATGATATTGATAGACTCAAGAGATTTTTTGTTATTTGTGCTTAATATCTAGAGCAGATGGTGTTATAGAGGAGTCCCTCAAGATCACCATCCCTCTACTGCCTGATGGTCTCAGATGGTGTATTTGATTAGGGCTTCTCTGATTCTGTGTAAGCTATGTCACTCTCTTCTACTCTCTGGGTACCTGAGAAACTTTGGGGTACTTAACAGGTTTAGGGCTGGTTCACTTTTAGTCACATATAAGATACAGAGTGTATTAGTTATTTTTGGTGGATGTGATAAAAAAATGACCAAGGGAACATATAGGAGAAAGTATTTATTTGGCTCATGGATCCAGAGGTTTAGCGGTCCATTAATGGCGGGGAGGCTCAGTGGCAGAGCTGGTCAGGGCAGAATGACAAGTGATCACATCTTCAAGCAGAGAGAGACAGAAAATGAAGCAAGGCTTAAAAAATTCTTAAAGCCCACCCACAGTGTTGGGCTTCCACCATCAAGGCCATGCCTTTTAAAACATCCCAAAACTTCAGCAACAAGAGGACACAACATATTCAAATATTTGGAGCCTATGGGGGACATTTTCATTCAAGACACCACTCTACTCCCTCACCCCCATAGGTTCATTACCATTCCAAATGCAAAGTAGGTTTAGTACACCTTCAAAAGTCCTCATAGCCTTTGCCAGTCTCAATACTGCTAGGTCACTAAGATGGTGGCACAGCTGCCAATGCTCTAAAACAGCCAGAGACCACTTCCAGGAAAACAGATATGTAAACCAAGCATTTCTTAGAAACCCTGTGACTCCATATCATTTCTTATCAGGAGACCCCCACCTCCTCCTTTCTAATGGTTAACCACCCAGGCAGATGAACATCTGCCACCCATAAACTGGTCTACCTACTATAACCAGGTCCCATAGGTCCTGGAAGGGCCTTTGAAACCTGTTTAATTCCCCACTGGTTTGCTGTTCTTGTGAAACAGCCCCAGTTTGTCCCTCAACAAACTGTCCTTTTTGTACCCACTGAGTGGTCTTATTTGATGATTTCCCTACACACTTGCATACATGTGGTGCTGAAATCCATGAGGGACCCATGGGTAACCTGATGACATATTCCCTGCTTTATCAAACCAAACTGCTGCCTTGACCTTCCTGTGGTGCAGATCATTTGCCTCTGCTGACTTCAGCCCCCACCAAATTCAGCTCCACATTTTGAGTCCACCTCTTCAGCTGCTTTCTTCTCTGCCTACCCTGCTCACTGCCTTCCTTCAGCTCCTGGGTAAATTTCTCCCTCTCGGAGCAACCCCTCTTTCTGCCTCCTCCAGTCACTCTCTCTCCCAGGACTCAAGGGTAGAATTAAACCTGGATGGCTTATTTTTTAATTGAAAGATGGCTTGGTTAGACTATAATCTTGATAATCAGTCTCAATAGCCAGAAAACAGCACATGTGATTTCCAAATTCTCAAAGATCTTGACAAACTCTGTCCTTACACAGGCATATGGCCCCAAATCTGCTATATCCAAGCCTTCTTCTACATTCCCATCTCCCTCTTTGTGTCTCCTGTCACACCTAAAAAATCATTCTTGCAAAAGCAAAACCCTTTCCTGAGTTGAAATTCCAAACACTGCACCCCTTGACATTGACATAACCCACCTCCTCCACAACCCAATGCATGTCTCTTACCTTCTTATCCTTATCCCCAGCCTCAGCCTCCTGGTCCTCCTCCTCCCTCATCCCCGCTGGACGCTCCATCCCACAGAGACAGAATCTACCCCCTTATGGAGGTGGTGGGCTCTCAAGGCATAGTCCCTCTCCATGATCCCTTCTGTATATCTGAGCTTTCCTGAATAGAAAAGTGTCGTGGCTCCTTTCTGCCCACCCCTATAATGTACTTGCTCTACTTATCAAATTCTTCTTTTTCTTTGAGTCATCCTGCATTTGCTGCCAGCCAAAGGGCAGAAAGTGAAGGCATGTCTCCAGTTCCATCTCTTCTCCTAATCACATTTGTTTAGCCCTGCTCAGCTCCAGGGCTTCTCCTCGCAGTGGATGCCCAAGATGGTGAAGGCCACCCCCTCACTCTGGCTTCCCCTGTCCCTATATCTAGTCCCTCCCCCATGTATCACTCAGGTCAGCTGGTTGGATGGAAGGCATGGGGGACTCTGTCTGACCCTCCCTTCCTATAGAAAGGTCATTTGTCAGGACTGGAGCAAGCAAGTGAATCCCAGCTTGAGAAGAAGACATCGATCCACTGCTTGCCAGTCTAGCTTGCCTGGCAGAGGACAAGTCCATACCACAAGCTCAGATTTTCTAAGTACCTCATGATAAAAATTTCCTTAAAGTTTTCTAGGGTTAGAAGGAAGAATTTATATAAAAGGCTCCTAAGGGTTTCCCCAAAAAAGAGGGGCATTTGGTTGAAGAAGTAGACTGTAAGTCTGCTTTAGACTTGAGTGGGAGCTAAGACAAACATCCAGATTAAAAATGAAAAGAGATTTTTTTGAAATCACTCTGTAAATATTTAATAGGCCTAAGCCATCCAGTCCAGATTCTGTCATTATATAATGGAGGAACACAGGGAAGGAAGTGCTCCCCATTGGCAATGGAGTAGTGACTAAAAAAAGGAATCCTCGCCCACTATAAGTTTCAGGACGGATCTGCTTATTCTCTCCCATTCATTTAACTTAATCTGTGTTAATGTGTACCGAGTAAAATATCCTTTAGATAAGCAAAACGGACAATGCCCACATTTACAATTTGACAAATTTTATTTTAGGAGGTTCCCTGGAGTGTCAAATTTCCCATATACATGACATGGGGACAACATGATGCTGTATATTTATAGATTCACCAATATGGATTCAGTGAACACATTTGGAGGAATACTTGAAGGTTTTATCACATACTTCATGTCTTAAAGTTTATTTTCAGTTTGGATTCATTTAAAGGTTTTACAAGATTGTGTTACATTTGCTGGACTTTCTTCAGTATAAATTTGGGAGTGTTTTCTTAATTGTAAACATTCATTAAAGTCTTTCACAAATTACTTAGGTTAATAATATTTCTTTGCAGTATCGATTCTGTTTTGATTTGTAAGGGCATTGCATTGGATAAAGAATTCGTCATGACCACTAGAGGAGAGATGAAAGAGAAAGTAAGGCCCCTTTAGGAACTCAAGATATGAACACGAGACAAAGGATTTGTCCCATTCCTTACATTTGTAAGGTTTCTCTCCAGTATGAATTTTCTGATGTTTTCTGAGACTTGAGCAAAAACTAGAGTTTGGCCCATTCATGATATTTGTAAGGCTTCTCTCCAGTGTGGCTTCTGTAATGGCATCTAAGGTAGGACAAATGATAAAAGGATTTTTCACACTCTTTGCCTTTGTCAGTTTTCTCTCCAGAAAGGTTTTTGTAATAGCTTTTAAGTATTGAGAAATGATGAATGGAATTGTCACATTCTTTTAGTTCACAGAGTTTCTCTCCAGGATGAATTTTCTGATGTTCAGCAGGGTTTGAGCATTTTCCACATTTCTTACATGTGTGTTGCTTCTCTTCACTATGGATGCTTTGTTGGACAGCTTTATAAGTAGAGCCAAAAGATGTATCACCTTCTTTATATTCTTCTTTCTTTCCAGAGTTGATTCTAAGATTTTGACTAATACTTGAATAGAAATGTAAAGATTTGTTATAGTCTTTACATTTGCAATGTTCTTTTCCAGGGTGCAATCTTTTATGTTTATTTAGGTGCAATGGTTCAACTGAGGCATTTCTATATTTATCACATGTGAATTTGTCAGATTTTTCAGTCATAGTATATATTTTATCAAATGTACATTGGGAAAAATGTATGAAATATTTGGCCAAAGTCATTACATTTATAAGACTTCTTATCAATATTCAGATTCTGATGGACAATATCCGGTGAACATTGATCCAAGTATTTCCCATTTTTATATGTGCAAAGGTTCTCTAGAAAATAAGTTAAATAAGAATCAATAGGGCTTAATCCACCCATCAACAGAATCCATAATGCATTTTTGTGTGCTATCTGAAATAAGTACACTGTTAATTACTTAGAATAGAGCTCTCAGTAATGGCATTTCATTGTTCACCATAATTGTATAAATTCTCATACAAACCTACCATGTAAATTGTTCAATTTGGCACAATATGAAAATGATATTTGATGAAACAATCCTGGACCAAAGAAAAAGGAATTCTCATTCATTATATTTAGATTTCATTCCCTTATAAATCTTTTTTCATAAATGAAAAATGACAGTATAATGCGTTATCACATATAAAATATTTCTGCTTATTGTTTTGCAATCCACATAATTGTTCAAAGTATTCAAATTTCATTTGAGTAAAGTCTTGTTAAAAACATCATAAGATATTTGTGAATGACACATGAGACTCTTAAAACACGAATATAAATTAAGTAATTGGATGAAAATGAAATACCCTATGTTATTTGAGGCAGAAATATTGTGGGTAATGCTGCATACTGCTGATTTCTAAACCTATATTGTTCAGACTGTATACACTTACCACTATGTTTTTTGTCTTTCCTTAAAGGGAAATCAAGTACACAGCTTTCATGTGTTCCTGACATTATTTTCTGTAATAAGCTTTGTGCATTCTCCCATTGAAAAAGTGGTTGGCTGTCATCAGAAGATAACTCTGCAAGAAAGGAAATTACAGAATTATCCAATTTCATTGACTCAGGTAAGATATAAATAATATATACAAATAGTATTTCAAACTAACATCATTAGGAAAGAGACAGCATAGAGAGCTTTGTGTTTTCAGGCCTAAATAAAGTTTATAAAGTGTGTCAAAATTTACCAAACTTTGTTCTTTGAAATGTGTAAATTAGTCATGACTTTGCATTTATACAGAAGGCCCCCTATAGTAAGATTACACTTATAAAGAATTAATTTTTTTAAGCCTGGAATGGTGGCACACACCTGTAGTCCCAAGACTTGGGAGGCAGAGGCAGGTGGATCTCTGTGAGTTCAAGATCAGCCTGGTCTACACAGTGAGTTCCAGGACAGCTGGACCAAAACAAAACAAAACAAACAAACAAACAAAAAAAACCCAAAAAACCCCAACAAAACTAATTTTTTTTCTGTGTTCGTAAAACAGACAAACAAACAAACAAACAAAAAGCATTCTTCTTAACAAACAGGATAGTAAAGTTATGGAGGGTTCTGGAGAGAAGGTCCAGTGTGTTACAAAGCTACCCAAAACTGACTCTCATATGTACATGAAGACAGAAATTCAATAAAGTGGGTGATCGAATCAAAATGGAGATCAGCAAAGTTAAACCTATTTATGGGAGATGTTTACTGGAGCAAAACAAAAATCCTCTTCATCACTGTCTTCAAAACAAGCAGAGGACTAATTGTCAAAAAAAGAGGTAAAACACTAGCATAAAATAAATCTGTACAAGCCAGGCATGGCGATGCAGGCCTTTATTCCCAGTGGTCAGGAGGCAGAGGCCAGAGGATCTCTGTGCGTTCGAGGCCAGTCTTGTCAACATAGACAGTGCCAGGCAAGCTGAGGCTACAAGGGGACCCAGTCTCAAAAAGAACAACAACAACAAAAACTGTGCAAAGAAATGAAAATAATTATAAGAATTAAAGTGGAGGCAGAGAATAATTTAACTATTTAAAGACATTGTCTCCCTGTGTAGCCCTTGCTGGCTTGGAATTTACTATATAAACCAAGGTGAGCTTGAATTCAGAAATATACACCTCTCTTCCAAGTGTTGGGAATAAACGCTTGAGCCACCATTCCCCAGATTCAGGCACAACCTAAATTTGTCCAAAGACATAATTCATTCTTGATAAATTCATTGGCAGCTCTTGATAAGGAAAAGAAATGAAAAGCAGAATACACTAAGAACTCAAAACATTAAACACAAATAATCTATTAACAAATAAGCAATGAGTGGAAAAGACCATTCTCAAAAGGAGAATTACTTGCCAAAATTTCCGTATAGAAATGTGCCACATCTGGAATCATAAAGAAATCCAAATCTAAGTGGACCTGAGATTCCAACTTTCTAGCTAGAAGGTCAATTCAGCAGGTGCCAAACACTAGCAAACTTCAGAAACAATAGAGTCAGAGGAACAGAAGATTCCCTGTTTGGGAGGAATTCAGTTTCTTGAAGCCACAATGTAAATCAGCATGGACCTTCCTAAAATCATGTGAAAATGACACAGCACAATCTCAAATATAGCTTCTGCATGGAATTATTTTATAACAAATTGAAATAGATGTTTGTAATATTCTGGTGGCTTTTACAATCCCTATGGTATAAAAAATATCTAGAGTATATACTGAAAAGAAATTTATAAAGAATAAAAAGACATTATGAACATAAATGTGAATATTTATTAATATAAGAGAGAAAAAGTTAATGAGACATCAAAAATACAGAAAAACTAACAAAATAGTAATACTGTTTTCTTTCTTTTCAGTGATCTCTTAAGTTATCAAAGGATAATATTCTGTAAGCAAAAGACACACATATGCTTCTAGAATCTAGAAAAAAAGGAAAAGATTACATTATATATTCTCTACCAAGAATTCACATCACTGGGCATGAAGGCACTTAGCTTTAATCTCATCACTTGGGAAACATAGGCAGGCAGATCTTTCTGAGTTCCAGGCCAGCCTGGTCTACATAGCAGGATCCAGGCAAGCTGGGGCTACAGGGTGAACATGTGTCAAAAAGAGTAAATAAATAAATAAATCTAAATAAATAAATAAGTAAATAAAATAAAATATGAAAAGGAAAACGAAAGGCGGAATTTTAAAAAAGGTATCCCTTGAATATGTACAGTAAAGATGGAACTGCAGTGGACATAACAGGGAATTTGAGGAAAAGTTATCAAAAGAAAATAAATATTAACTAATGTTAAAATGATCCACTCACAAGAAAGCTATTTTATGAGTAGGAACACATTCCAATAATATCTTCCAAATACATGAAGCAATAATTGAAATGATTGGAAGAAGAAAATGCATGATAGTAGAATATGTCAGTGTTAAGATTGGATGATGCAGACAGAATATTAAGAAACATCATATGATACATGACATAAGAAACCTCAGCTATTCCTAGAAGCCCTACAGAGAGTCATTCGTACATCAGTCAAAGTACTTGGTCTTCTCAAAATTCAAGAAATTCTCTACATGGTGGATTGTGTCTTACTACTTGAATGATTCTTAGAAATTAAATATCAGCATTTAAAAATTCTCTTTTATGACCATAATTGAATGCAGACTTGAACATAAGGTAGCAAACAGAAGAATCAATGAGTGACTAGCAGAAATGGACACACTGTTGGCATGACCTTATTCAAAGACTGGAAAATAATACAAAGGAGGGTCATATTCTGACAACATTCTAATAATGCTCATAAATCCAATGACATTTTTTGTCAGAAATAGAGAAAATAATTCTACTAAAACGTAGAATCTCCAGAAATTTCACAGAGCTTTTTAAAAATACTGAGAGAAGTCAATTCAGAGGCACCATATCTAATAACAAATAAAATTGAAATAATGAAAAGCTTTAGTATTGATCTGAAGATAGATCATTGGAGATATTAATGGTATCAGAACATAATCCCACACAGGCATAATTAAATAAGATTTCATTTGCATATTTGTATTAATGCTAACATAATTCCAGTACAATGCGGGACAAAGTCTTCTAACATTTACAGTAGGATATTTCTTGAGGACATTATGGTTAGTCAAATTCTTAAGAATTGTTTCTAGCGAAACAGAAACATCAAAACCATTTTTATATCTCCCTTTCTTTTGGAGTTAAACTTCTCACTTTGGATCTGCCACACTCACTCACTCACTTTGCTGTTTGGCTGTTGTCTCCACTCTCTTAACATTCCAGGGTATTTTGTTTCCCTCCAGAGAGGTGGCCAAGTCTGAGTTTGACACAATTATACCTGTCTATTAATAAGTGATACAGGGCAGGGGATGGAAAGATTGCTCAGCAGTTAAGAGCACTGGCTCCTTTTGCAGAAGACCCAGCTTTGATTCCCAGCATCTACATGGCAGCTAACAACCTTCCATAACTTCAGTTCAAGGGGATCTGACACCCTCTTCTGACATCTGTGAGCATTGCCCGACAGGGGTGCACTTACATACATGCAGGCAATACACTCAAACACATGAAATAAAAATAATAAATAACTTCCCTCCACTTTCCTAGGCCTGCAGGACCCGCCACAAGCCTCTCTCCTACCCACAGGCCACTCTCTGGGGTAAGTCCATTGTGCCCTCTGCACCTTGACTCTTCCCTGCCTAATTCACCCTCCCATCTCTGCCACCATTCTCCCCTCTGAGTTTGGGTCCTGCCCCATTCCTTGTCTTGGGGCCCCAGACACCTGGGGAACCAATACTGCTCCCTGATCCTTTTCATCCAGACCAATGCAGTGCCTTCTCTGGGCCCCAGGAACTCTGCTTCTGGACCTGGCCCCACCCTCACCTCCCTCTGCTTCCCTGGGCCTACACCACCGGCCAGGCTCTTTCTGGGACACTGGGGCTGACCTTTCCTCTTCTTGATCCTTTTCATCCAGACCAACCCAGCTCCTCAGTGCAGTCCCTAGGAGGCCTTGGGGCCTCTTCCCGCCCTATCTGCCTTTTCATCTCTTGGTGGCATGGCCACCAGCTGCCCTAGACCAGCATCTTCCCTGGGCCATGCTCCCAGGCCAGTCCAACCCCCAAATTCCTGAGGCCAAAATCATTCTTGGAGGGATCCAGACCTTAGGAGAAAGCCTGAAAACATCTGACCCTCACCTGAATTGGGCCTCTGTGGGAACTCTTGAAGACAAAAGCAATCTGTCCACTCCAATATAAAATCAAAAGAGAACTGGAAGCTGAGAGGAACCAGCCTTTCATGCCCAAAAAGTAAACCACAAAGACACATAAAG
>NW_008331828.1:116706-119211 GCF_000622305.1 Nannospalax galili
AGAAAAGAGTTAGAAATATTGAAGAATACTCAGGCTGAAATGAAGAAGGAAATGAAACACTGAGTAAGACAATTAGAACTGACAGGAGAAAGCCTCACCAATAGGATGAACAAAATGGAAAACAGACTATCAAGACTGGAAGATAAAGTGGACGAACTAGAACACACAAGCAAAGATTATGAAAATTTTAAGAAATCACAAGAATGGAATATGCAGGAATTGTGTGACACCATAAAGAGACCAAACTTACAAATCATAGGCATACAGGAAGGAGAAGAATCCCAAGATAATGGCATGGACCAGGTCTTCAACAGAACTGTGGAAGAAAATTTCCCAAAATTAAAGACATGCCCATATGAATACAAGAAGCATATACAACACCAAATAGACAGGACCAGAACAGAAACGCTCCATGGCATCATAGTAAAAGCACTACACGTACAAAACAAAGACAAAATTCTGAAAGCTGCAAAAGAGAAACAAGTCACATATAAAGGAAAACCCATTAGGATTACAGCTGACTTTTCAGTGCAAACTATGAAAGTGAGAAGAGCCTGGACTAAAGCATTCCCAGTTTTAAATGACCACAGATGCAAACCCAGATTACGATACCCAACGAAAATGTCTATTATAGGTGAAAGGGAAAGAAAAATCTTCAATCTTCCATGACATAAAGAGGCTGAAGGAATTCATGTGCACAAAAACAGCCCTTCAGAGAGTTCTAGAAGCAATACAAAGAGCTGAAGAAAGGAATGACTATACCCAAGGGGTTGCAGAAAGAAATTTAATGAAGGTATAACTGTGGAAAAGTACAGATATATCATGAATATAAACAGAAATCAAAATGACAGGATTCGATACTTATCTTTCATTAATAACTTTAAACATTAACAGACTGAACTCCCCAGTCAAAAGACACAGACTATATGAATGGATTAAGAAACAAAACCCATCTTTTTGTTGTCTGCAAGAAACTCATCTCACTTTCAAGGACAGACACTATCTCAAAGTGAAAGGATGGAAAAAATATACCAAGCAAATGGCACTAAGAAAAAAGTAGGCATAGCAATCCTAATATCTGACAAAATAGACTTTAAACTGAAACTAACCAGAAAAGACAAAGTGGGCTATTTCATTTTGATCAAAGGAACAATCAATCAAGAAGATATTATAATCATGAACATACATTGACCAAACTCTGGTGCACCAAACTTCATGAAAACAATATAAAAGACCCAGATTAACCCCAACTCATTAATAGTAGGCGACTTCAATACCCCACTGTCTCCATTAAATAGGTCAACAGGGCAGAGAGTTAACAGAGAGACATCTGAATTAAACAGTACCATATATCAAATGGATTTAACACACATCTACCAAGTATTCCATGCATCACCAAAGGACATACTTTCTACTCAGCACCCCATGGAACCTTCTCCAAAATCGAAGATATACTGGAGCACAAAACAAACCTCAACAAATACAAAAAGATTGAAATAATTCCATGCATTCTATCAGACCACTGTTGGGAGCTATTACTATGGGGACAGTCATTGCTGCATTCGGCTATGGCAGCTTGCCTTGACTTAAGCATTGGAGAAAGAGTGCTTCCACCCTGGGAGTTTCCCTGCTCTCTGCTTCTGTGGTCTGAGTTGACAGGCTATGCTTCTCTGATTATTTGGCTGTCATGGAAACATAACTAAAGAGTTCTCTTTCAGTTTATGGGCACCAGAGTTTCTTAGCACTGTTAGCTTGATTTCTGTATAGAAATAATGAATTATAGTAGCTGCTAAGAGTAATCACAAACAGTACACCTTATATCTAAGATATTATAAATATTATGTAGCTGAATCTTGGATACTGTAAACGTTGTGTGAGTTTCGGTTGGTGAAGTGATGTATTCTTGGTAGAAACGTAATGTATCCTTGGTTATTCCCTGGTTACTTTCTGTTTAGTGATGTATCCATAGTTATTCCTTGGTTACTCCAGATCTGATTCCTATATAAGTTTGCTTTAGTTCACAATAAACATGCACTGGTACACAAGCCTCTGCATCTCCTGCATCCTGATTTCTATCCGTTGGGATCCCCAAGCCCATCAGGCTTAATCTGTGGTCACTACACCATGACAGCATAGGGCTCAAATCCAATCAGAGCTAGTTAACTATGCCATAATTGTCATGACAGTACTGCACTAGTGGGTGCTTTTTGCTTAGCAGGTTGGTATTGTAGAATGCCAGGTGAAGTGTTAAGCAACACCATTAGTATCTTTCATCTTTTGACAAAAAAAAATATTGGAAAGAACACAAATAAATGACTTAACGTTGCAACTCAAGACGATTGAAAAGCAACAGCAAACAAAACCCAAACCTAGCAGACAAGAAGAAATGACAAAAATCAGAACAGAAGTTAATGAAATTGAAACATAGAAAACAATACAAAGAATCAACAATTCCAAGAGCTGGTTCTTTGAAAAGATAAACAAGATTGACAGACTGCTAGCCCA
>NW_008331828.1:120242-121198 GCF_000622305.1 Nannospalax galili
AGAAAAAAGCATCTTTAAATTCATATGGAAGCACAAAAGATCCCAGATAGGCAGCAACCCTGAGCACAAAGAGCAACGCTAGGGGGATTACCATACTAGATCTCAAAGTATACTACAGAGCTATAGTCATAAAAACAGTAGGGTACTGGCACAAAAATAGACCCATAGATCAATGGAACAACATTGAAGACCCAAATATTAGCAAATACAATTTCAGCCACCTGATATTTGACAAAGGGGCCAAGAACATTACCTGGAGGAAAGACAGCATGTTCAGCAAATGGTGCTGGCAAAACTGGATCTCCACTTGTAGAAGAATGAAACTAAACCTCTATCTTTCACCCTGCACAAAAGTCAATTCTAAATGGCTCAAAGACCTCAATGTAAAGCCTGAAACTCTTAAAGTATTAGAAGAAAACATTGGGAAAAACCTACAAGATATAGACATGGGAAAGTATTTTCTAAACCAGACATCTATTGCTCAGAAAACAAGGGCAAGAATTAACAAATGGGACCTCATTAAACTAAAAAGCTTCTGTACATCAAAGGAGACAACCAAGGAAGCAAACAGAAAACCCACAGAATGGGAGAAAATCTTCATTCGTGACACATCCGACAGAGGTTTAATAACCAGAATTTATAACAAACTCAAAAAACAGAGAACCAAGACAAGAAGCAACCAATTAAAAGATGGACTAAGGAGCCGAACAGAGAGTTGTCAAAAGAAGAAGTAAAGATGGCTATGAAACATCTTAAAAGATGTTCAACGTCACTAATAATTAGGGAAATGCAAATTAAAACCACTTTAAGATTTCACCTCACCCCAGTCAGACTGGCTAAGATCAATAAAACAAATGATACCAAATGTTGGAGAGGATGTGGGGAAAGGGGAACACTCATCCACTGCTGGTGGGGCTGCAAACTAGTTCAACCCCTATGGAAAGCAGTGTGGAGAA
>NW_008331828.1:121623-122155 GCF_000622305.1 Nannospalax galili
CCTAGTTCCAGGGGACTATGAACATCTCTCAAAATGCCCTATAATGGTGATGGGTCACCTGTCCTCTTGATCAAGGAGGCCGAGGAGACCCCACCAGATGGACTTGAACCAGTGTCCAGTCTATAAAGAGGAGGGTCAACACAGAGGAATCATTTCCTCCATGCTTTCAAGCGAAGCCAACCATGGTTGAGCAGGACCTTTGACTTATTTTCACAGAAGTGGAACTGGTAAAAGAAAGGAGCCAGGGGCTCCTCCCAAGCTCATGTGACCCCTGAGGAATAGATCCTCAAACGACCTTAAGAGTAAAAATAAATCTGTTTTATCTGGACCAACTGTATGGCCTTAAACACCCAAAAGGAAAGTATAAGCAAAGATTAAATGAGCCAACATAATTTCATGAGTCCACATGTGTAGCTAAAGGCTACATAACAAGCAACAATGCCAGACAAGTGATAACTTCTTTTGAGTTGATGGCCAGGGTGGCCAAAGGGATTCCCAGATAGTAACCCAGCATAGAACTGGGAAAATGAAC
>NW_008331828.1:122842-156359 GCF_000622305.1 Nannospalax galili
AAATCTGGACATGATAGCACATGCCTTTAATTCTAGCACTTAGGAGGCAGAGGCAGGTAGATCTCCGTGAGTTCAATGCCACACTGATCTACATAACCCCACCTGGGGATTCAAGGAGACCCTGTCTCAAAAAAAATTCTTTTTAAAGAAAGTAGTGCAGGACAAGCACTGGATTCACTGAAAAGGACCTGCAGTGCTGTGCTCTGTAAAGAGAAAATAAAACTGAGGAATCTAGAAGTGATTTCAATTGTTATTTTCTTTCAGAACTTTAAAAATATTTAGTGAAAATTTTTTCTACATATATGGAGTTCTTTTAATTATAGCTTTCTTAAATCATGGATGAAAATGGAGTTGTAATTTATGTGTGGTATTATTATTTGCAACTGAGTCCCATTTTTATCATGGGACAAAAATGAAGGAGGCTCAATACACCTAAACAGGGAAACAAGATAAAACAAAATAGTATGAAAATGTTCTTTTCTACTATGAGAATTCCCTAATTTCCTGTACTTTCTAACACAGTTCCACAGAGATTTACAACTGGCAAAATTGGATCAAAGAAAGAATGTATAAGGAATCCTGGAGAAAGATATCTCACCCACTGAGACAAGGCTACTGTAATTCTCCAACATCACATCAATGCACAAAGCTTTTTGAGCAGAGTCCAGGCATCCTTACTCCTCCTGGGAGAAGTCCACAGCCACATCCCTGAATGTCACCAGAACCTGAAATAAAAAATGTCACTTTTACCATGTGCTGCTGGGAAGAGTGCTTTCCTGAACACATGGAGACATAAGGGACTTGGGGAAATTTTCTGATGTGATGAGTGATCCCAATTATGGAGAAAGATGTTTTCCTGTATAGTCACATTCTTTAATGTATTTTGTTTTCTAAAGGTTTTTGAAATTCTATTTATTTTTATGTGTTGGAGTGTTTTTCCTGCATAGTTATAAGTGCACCCATGTCATGCAATGCCTCCCGAGGCCAAAAAAAGGGTGTCAGATGCCATGGAACTAGAGCTACAGATAATTATTAGCCACCATATTGGTGCTGGGAACTGAATTCGGGTCCCCTGCAAGAGAAGCCAAAACTCTTAACTGCGGAGTCATCTCTCTATCCCCCTCTATCATGTATGCTTTAACTCTATGGTAACAAGATGAAATATAGTCTTATAATCATAACACATGATATATTACAGTATAAGATATAAATTCTGGATCTGAACATAGTAGTCCACCTTTGCTGAGCTTGTATTACATGGAGTCATAGCATATGTGGAAAATTAATGAGGAGCAATATTGTGCTTTCAAATACTAATGTCATTAACTGTAGATCTAGTTAAAACATAAATTATTAATCATCTGGTCTATTGTTAGGCCTTACAAGAATATACTCTAACAGTGTCATTTGGGATGTTAAGGGCCTAGGTAAAACACAACACTCCTTGAATAGAAATGAAGAAGTAAAAAAAAAAAAACCAGAAACAATTCTTTCACAGTAACAAGGAGTACCAATTGTATGTCATACCAATTTTCCATACATTGACACATAATATTAAGCTGTCTATGGCACTTTAATGTGAATATGTTGGCCATTACGAATTAATGTGAAAAAAATTGTTATCACTGATGATATAATCTTAAATTTTCTAAAAGCACAATCTAGCACAGGAAGTAACAATTTCAGTAGTTTCAGAAATTGTTGTGTTACTCAAGTGTTCAAAAAATTGAGGGAAGTCCAAAGAAACATCAAATAATGTTTAAATTCCATATAAACACAGGTGCATAAATGTACTAAGTACAGAGATAGAGGAGAATGACGGCCTGTGAGTAAAATAACTATATTAAACTGTGTGCTATTGTTTCCACTCACAGCTTTAAATACAACATTGCTCAAACAAATGTCTCAGAATAAAATTTGAGCTATTGGTTATGAATTTCTTAAATTTAATTTTTGGTTTTATTTAGTACTTGGACTGCATTATCCAAGAGGATATAAGAGAAATCTATAACAGGGGTCAAGAAACTGATGCACACCTCATCACTGCTATGAGGTAAAGCGACAAGAGAGCAACAAACTACAATCTGAGTCTATTGAAGAAACATCAGTCATGTGGCAAGATCAAGCCACATAAGCTTTCTGTATTCTACACATTCTAGTTTCATTAAATGTTTAGGATAATGAGTTAAGAGAGCATAACTCCTCTAATTCTACATTTCCATAAATTTCTCAGGGACTCTAGCAATGACTTCCACATCTTGCAATGTGCATTTTCAAGACTGGTGCAAGAACCATAATACATCCCTGAGATGCAAACTTCACTACACATGAGTCCTTACTACCTAATATATAAAAACAACATTCCATTCTCTGAACATTGGGTATCAGCCTATTTCCTTGCTCACCAGTCACAGTAGAAACATTTTCAGAATTATGGGTCATAAATTCCTAGAGAATACTTGCCCTCACAAAAAAATCTTGCAGGAGATAGAAAGGAGACAAGGCTGTGCCATATAAGAGATGTGGATTTAAAGAATTATAATCTCGATTATCATAGAAGGAAAAGAATTTAAGGAACCCCTTTCGACAACATTATATGAAACAGAGCATTAAAGGTTGCAAGGTCTTTGTGCATAGCATTTCTAGAAGAAAAGTTGACATGAAACTTATCTGGGATGCATTTACTGGAGAATCAGCCATTTCTCCTTCTGGCTCATCTGTGAGATTCTGTCTCTGGAACGATGATCAGAAGGAAATCTTGCCCTTTCATAACGAAGGTGTTAAAGATACAAACACAAATGAATACCAAACTCTGTTAAGGAATAATGTGAACATACATACCAATGGGACAGACTATGAATTAACTATGAATTAACTCATTAAGTACCCTTAAAACCAATGGGCAGGGAACAATATATTAAAAGCTCTAAAAGAAAGTAACTGTAAACCATAATATTCTACTCAGGAAAAAATGTCTCTTAAAATAGAGATAAAAGTGCATTGCACAAAATTCATGAATTAATGCAATAAATTTCACTCAAGGACCACTGAAAATTATATTAAAGGAAAACAATAAACAGAGGAATTAAAAATAAATGATCTTTTAGAACAAAGGAAATCATACATTTCATATGAGGAATCAATAAATGGATAAGAGTTGAGATGTAATCAACCATGTGCAACACACAGCATCAATTCTAACAGGAAAGAAAGAATACTGCCAATAATCCAACATTCAGAACACCAAGGAAATCATTGGAAATAAAAACACTATGGAAAGTTAGGTGTGGTAGTGCACATCTTTTTTTCCAAGGCTTTGGAGGCAGAGGCAGGCAGAGCTCAGGGAAACCTTAACTCAAAAAAAAAAAAAAAAAAAAAAAAAAAAAAGGGAAAGGGGAAGGAGAAGAGACGCCTGAGCAGCCATGATGATGCATGCCTGTAATCCCAGCACTTGTGAAAGAGATGCAGGAATATCAAGTTTCCTAGGCGATCTTCAGCTACATAGCAAGGTCAAGGCCAGCCTGGATCTAATGACACCACCTACAAAAAATAAAGCAAGAATTCTAGGGTGCAGCATAGTGGTGAGTACCTTTTTACTATTATTATTTTATGTGCATTGCCTGCATGTGTGTAAGTGCACCCATGTCATACAATGGCCACAGAAGTCACAAGAGGGCAACAGATCCCCTGGAACTGGAGATAGAACAGTTTTTAGCCATCATATGGGTTCTGGGAATCAAACCCAGGTCCTCTGGAAGAGCAGCCAGTGCTCTTCACTACTGGGCCATCTCACCAGACCCACTGGTGAACACCTTTAATCACAGAGGAAGGGTGTGGAAATCAGAGGTAGGGGGAATCTCTGTGAGATAGAGACTGGGCAGGTTTAAATAGCAAGTTCCAGACCAGCTGGAGCTACAAGGAGAACCTTCCTCAAAAAACAAAAAACAAAAGAAAAAAACTACTGAATAATCATACTATTAGCAGAAACAGAAATGTCACCTGACAAAGTTCAACAAGACTTCAAAATAAAGCTAGCAAAACTACGAATAAAATAAATAGACCAACATAATAAAAAATACATGGTACAACTCTAGGTCAACATCACAGTGAAAAGGACAAGTACAATATTACCTCATACTGGAACAACACAAGGCACACACTCTCTCCACTTGAAATGAATAATCAAACTGGGTAATGCTGCAACCTCAAATGACACCACACATCATAATGTCCAGTCGGGGACTGACATGATGGGATCTCTTGCATATAAGACCACCATTGGACAAGGATCCACCTTATCCATGTGAATATCATATTTTCCTGCAGACAAACAGCCTCTTGGTATTTTAGTCTTTCTAACTTACCGTTGAAACCAAAACAATGAAAAGTCAACAGAATTAGTGGAGTATGATGACACCTTCACAGAGTGTTAAAATCAGTGCCACATTGTCAAAGTCATTCATAGAGGGCTGGGCTGACATACACATGCTAGGAAGTTTTGGCATCAAGAGGCTTTGGCTGTGAAAGTTATTTCTGCATAGAAATGTACATGAAGGTCTTACAAACAAGGATCACATCAATCTGAAATAGTACATAGGATGGTACAATAGTTGCCACATAAGCTAAAATAAAGATTAAAAGAACAATACAACCAATCAACATGAAAAAGCCTAGGTTCTATTGAGAATTTAAAATATTGACAAATCATTTGTCATCTAATCACAAGACAGAATAAATACCAAAATTAAGAAAACAGAGTTGAAAAAGGAAACATTTCAATATGTCAATCCAATGTGTTGTTTTCATGGAGTAATTTGGAAGGTCATAGTCAAATAAATTGGAAATTCTAAAAGAAATGAGTGAGTTCTAAGAAACATAAACAAATAAAGCTTCTGTCTTATAGAATAGCGTAGACCTTAAGCAAGTACTGCAGTTGAAGCAGTTACTGCTGTCCTCTAAACATAGCCTAGGACTGGACAGATTTCATTCTGAATTCTAAAAGCCCTTTGGACAAAAAAAAAATATATTATTCTACCATAAAATCACAACATAAAATACAGATGAATGATTTAGTAGAAAACTCATTGTACAAATACAGCTTCACCTTGATAGCAACAGCAGTAAACTCTTTACTTGTAGTATTGTGTATGGCTTTTGTCTTCAAAGATTGCAAGGAAATAACAAGTAAAGAGTTTACTTTAAGTTTAACTTATTCTAAAAACAGGGGGAGTCATTTAAAATGATGTTCCTCTGGTTTGACTGGGTACTCTAACCACTTCATTTCCTACTCCTATTGGGAGTGTTCAAACCCTTGAAGACTCATTTTCATCCATAGTTTTTAATTAGTCATATTGGCTTCACAAAACCATGAGCTTTACAGAGCTGATTCTCTGATTCACAAAATTGACTGTAGCGTTTAACAAAGCAGGGGCCACAGGTCAGATCGAGCAGGAGCAGGAGCAGGAGCTGAGGTTGGGTCACCACACTAAGTAGGGTGGTAAGTCAAGGAGACCAGGAAAATAAGGACTTATACCAGCTTTGACCTCCAGTTCTTAATCTCTCCCATTCCTTTAAACATTGTTTTACTCAACTTAGACTTTCTCTTATTGCCCCTGTATGGTTTACATAGAAACAGCACTGCTCCCCCAGGGCTGCACATAAGCCTCCTTGCTGTAGGAAAGGTACGTCCAAACCCCTCCTATTATGTAATACCACTTCTGCAAGAGAGTCCAGGGACCTAGTTAAATGTCCTACAGATTTTCCTATTTCTGCCATGTCTCTATCTACTTGGTTGCTTATGAACTTAAATTTTTGATCTTGCACTACTAGAGCTGTGGTGTCTACTCCAGCTGACCCAGAGATACCAGCTCCTACCATGAGAAGCACCAAAATTTCAGCTGCCTCTCAAGTTCCTCTGGTCATAGGTGACAAGCCCAAAGGCTCTCTCCCACCTTCTCCTGAGTAGTAACAAATCTGGGGTAAAAGGTAGATAATAATACAGAAAGCCTGTTTCTTTAAGGTAAGGGTATTTACACAAGGAGTGACCCATTTTTTGCAGGCAAATCAAGATTCTTTTGGGGCCACCAAAAAAATAGGTTGTGTTCCCTGATATAGTGAAGTTAATTGAACTACTGCAATTATTCTTATAACGAGATTGATTAAATTTATAATTTCCACCCTACAAGCATACATCTTTTCCTTCTACTCTCTCTAGAGTTAATATTGGCTGATGACCCCAAGGGCAAAGCATTTTATTTTCAGCTATGGTAGTCCCATTCATCACCTGCATTGAAGTCTCTAGGTTTTCTTTTTCCAGGGTGGAGGCTATTGGGGGTACAGCCCCGATCCCGACATAATAAGGGTCTGCGAATGCAGACAGAGCTAACAATCCTGGGTAAGTACTGGGTGGGTGGCATTAAGAAACTTGTAAGTATAGGATAGAGTTCTCAAGAGTTCAGATTTTTCTGATGAGTCACTGGCTATGAAAGGGTATGGATTCAGCACTTGATTAGGTCTGGTGGGCTGGGATGGGGAAAAAGGAACTGTGTTTTACTGGATAGTAAAACTTGTCCCAGGGTCCCTTCCAGAGATGTAAAGCCAGAGGCCCCAAGTTCTTCCACCGGCCCTTTCTTCCCCTTCACGCTGCTTGATAGTTTAACCTTCCTGAAGATCTGGGGATCTAGGATAATCCAAGGATCAAGCCTGGCCTAAGGGGCAGTAGTCTCACAACTCCATTCACCACAATACCATTTCCCGGACTTGTCACAGTTTGAAATGCCTCCTGCCAGGCATACATAAAATTGGGCTCCTGCTGTGTCTTGGGGCTGATAAATAGGTCAGGAAGGCTAAAGAAGGCTGGAGAGGACTGTAAGAAGTGGTTTGCTACAATGTGACCATCAGACTAGCGGCTGAGCACCCAATTGGGTTATTTCAAGGTGTGTCTGCACCCCAGCGGTAGTATAAGAACAAATACTAGGGGAAGAAGAGTTACCCAAAAAGAGCCCCCCTCAATGTCTCGGAACTCGTGTTTCTCTGATGAGGTCGTTGATCACAGGGAGTGTATGTTGCAGTGCCTGCAGGGACCTAAGAAGATTATGGTTAGAAATCTCAGCCATATGTTCCAGCCCTAACTTTGGGACCAGGGGAGAAGGTTTTCCATGTATAACCTCAAAAGCAGTGACCCCTTTTACATATGTAGTACATCTCGCCCTCAACAGAGTTTCAAAAGGAAGGAGACTTACCCAGTTTTCTCTGGTCTCTGAAATTAGTTTAGTCAAAGTTTCTTTAAGAGTCCTATTTATTCTTATTATCTGACCTGAACTCTGAGGATGGTAAACACAATGTAGTTTCCAATCAATCTGTAAACTTTTTGCAATGGTTTTTGAAAATTGGGCTATGAAAGCCAGTCCATTGTCAGACCCCAGACCAATAGGGATGCTAAATCTTGGTATCAGATCATTTAGCAATTTTTTAATTACTATCTGCGCTGCCTCTGTTGTAGTCTGAAAAGCCTCTGCCCATTCAGAAAAGGTGTCCACCAGGACCAGGAAGTAACAGTAGCCATACAGTCCATCTGTCATCTCTGTGAAGTCAAGTTCCCAGACTTTTCCAGGCATTTGTCCTCTTAGTCTCTGACCTGAAAACTGGAATCTTGATGCAGGGTTAGTGTGAACACAAGTTTTACATCTCTCAACAATGTCCTTTGATATCTTAGGTTCAGGATGAAAAATTCTTTCTGTGTCAATTCAGCAAGTTTGGTGGTCCCTAGATGTGTAGAATCATGAACTCCCTGTAGCCAGTCTTTTCCCAGTACCATTGGTAACAGGGGGCTTCCATCCTCCAAGCAGAACCATTTTGGGGCATTTTGTTTAGCCTTCAAACTCTTTGCTAGTTGAATTTCCTCCTTCGTGTAGACAGGTTCCTTTGCGGGGGGCGGGGGTGCAGCAGGGGCAGAATTCTAATTGGCACTATTTCTCCTTCTGCTGATTCCTTAACTGTATAGTCAGAGAAAGTGTTCCCTTTAGCCTGGGGTGTATCTGCCTTTTGATGGCCCTTAGAGTGGACAATAGTCACAGCCTTGGGCAACCAATGGGCTTCTAGTAGTGAAAAGACTTCTTCCTTAATTTCTTTTCCCCCAGATGTTAGTAGCCCCCTTTCCTTATAAAGAGCCCCATGGACATGGGCAGTGGTAAAGTCATAGCCACTGTTTCTATAAATGTTGATGGTCTTTCCCCTACTTCATCTGAGGGCTTGGGTTAGAGCTATGAGTTCAGTCTTTTGAGCAGTAGTGCCTTGCTTGAGTGCCTGAGCTGAGACCACATGATCTGAAGTTACCACAGCTGCCTCTGCCTGTCGGACCCCATCCTTGGTGTAACTACTACCATCCTTATATAGCTCTGAAGGAGAGTGCCTCTCAGACCCCCTCCCTGTCCTCTGAGAAAGAGCTGCCCTCTTCCTGACTCTGGAAATCCCTTAGATTGTTCAAACCCTTTCCTGGTACATCTTTTTATGGTTTCTATGGAAATGGTCTGGGGCAGAAGAGGAAGAATGTTCTGCCTCAGGTAACTAGCCAATGGCTGTATAGGTTAAGGTTCTGGAAATCAGTCCTAAATTGTTCAAATCCTTTCCTTGTTCTTCTGTTTATGGTTTCTGTAGAAATCCTCTGCTCTGTGGTTTTTGCACTTAAAAGCCCTGCGTTTTCACAGCTCTGGGTCCCAGTGCAGCTCCTGAGCCTGGCTGTGTCTGCAGCCGGTCTGTCTCAATAAAGCAGCTAAGTTTTCCTGACTCTCAGTGTCAGAGAACCATAAACAGAAGAACCAGGAAAGGATTTAAACAATCTAGGGCTGATTTCCAGAACCTTAAACTATACAGCCATTGGCTAGCTTACCTGGGGCAGAGCATTCTTCCTCTTCTGCCCAAGACCATTTTCATAGAAACCATAAACAGATGTACCAGGAAAGGGTTTGAACAATCTAGGGGATTTCCAGAGTCAGGCTGAGGGAAGCTCTTTCTCAGAGGACAAGGAGGGGGTCTGAGGGGCACTTTCCTTCAGCTCAAGATCTGCATTAGGCAGGGGTCAATCCCGCAAATCCTTTCTTTACCACAAGAGGGTATTTGCAATTTCCAGACACTTGTGGAGCATTGTTTGGGGGTCATTATCAATGGGGTGACAGGATTCAGGGCCTCTGACCTCAGGGAGTTGATGCGAGGTGGGTCCAGCAGCAGTACTTCGTACTGAGTTATGCCGGCATTTGAGATCCATTGATCTGGAGGGGACCAGAGGAGGGACTCCATGACATGGGCCCTGATGATCTGAATGTCTTGTCCAAGTGTTAATATAGAGGCCTCTTTTACCAGCAAAGCTGTAGTGGCTATGGCTCAGAAGTCAGTTTGGCTACCCTGCAGTTACCAGGTCCAATCTTTTTGATAAATATGCCACCAGCCTCTTCCAGGGGCTAAAATTTGTGTAAGAACTCCTTTGGCTATATACCCCAGACATCACGTACCAACTGTTGGAAGGGCTTCGTTACATATGGCAATGCTAAGGCTGGGGCTTGAGCTAAGGCTAGTTTGATCTGGTCAAATGCCTCATCTATACCCCAGACATCATGTACCAACTGTTGGAAGGGCTTTGTTACATATTGCAATGCTAAGGCTGGGGCTTGAGCTAAGGCTAGATTGATCTGGTCAAATGCCTCATCCTCTGGTTCTCCCCAAATCAGGTCAGTTCATTGGCTCCCGGTGGCTGCATACAGAGGCTTGTCAATTTCAGTGTAACCCAGTATACATAGGTGGCAGTAGACAGCAGCACCCAGTCTAATTTGTCTCCTAGTCTTGGGCTCTGGTATGTTTAATATAGCTTGGATCCTCTCAGGCCCCAAGGAAGGCTTTCCTCTGTGGATTTTTAGTCAAAATAGGTTCTAACAGAGTACAGAAAAAGTTGAGCCTTTTTGGTGGATAATTTGTATCCTGGAGTGTCTAGTTCCCTTAACAGGTTTTCAGTGGCCTGAATACAAGTCTTCTCTGACTCTGCAGCCAGGAGTAAGTCAACCACATACTGTAACAGAGTGACTTCAGGGTTGGCTTCTATGAAAGGGACTAAATCCCCTCGGAGGGCCTTATCAAACAGCATAAGGGAATTTCAACCTTTGAGGAAGTCTAGTCCATGTCAGTTGTCCATTATAGGAACCATCTGGGTCAGCCCATTCAAAGGCAAAAATAGGTTGGCTTTTCTTGGCTACTGGCAAAGCAAAGAAGTCTTCCTTTAGATCTAAGACAATGTAGACTTGACGGGCAGGTACAAGTTCACTGAGGAGAGTATAAGGGTTGGTGTCAGTTAGATGTATGGTCTCTACCTTCTTATTGACTTTCCTGAGATCTTGGACAGGCCTGAATTCAGAGGTTCCAGGTTTCAGAACAGAGGATGAGGGATGGCAGGGCACTGAAATTCCTTCTTCCCTTAGTCAATTGATATGTTTGGCAATACCCAGACAAGCTTGGTGACTGATGGGGTATTGCCTAACACTAGTTGGGGTGGCAGTGCTAATAAATTGGATAATAATTGGCACTTGATGTTTTGGCAGCCATGGTGGTTTGATCTCAGCTGAAACAGTAGGAATTTCCTTTTCCCTTGTCTAGATGTGAAGAGTCTTGTTCACCAGGATTTTCATGTAATTGATACTCTTCAGACACAGGGCAAGTCACCAAAACAGTGGGTTGTTGGAAATCCAGACTAATAGTGTCTCCAGTGAAGGAGGTGTTGGCCTTTAATTTACGTAACAGGTCCTGTCCAAGGAGAGGGAATGGGCAATCAGGTATAAGAAGGAACAAATGAGTTACAGTTCCTTATGCCAAATCAGTAATTCTTGCCCAAGTTTGGGGATACCCTTGGGTCTTCCCTGTTGCTCCCTGGATATAAATCTTGTCCTTCATCATAGGTCCAGTAGGTCTTTTTCAAAACAGAATATGTAGCCCATGTGTCTACCAATAATTTGGTATCCTTTCCTTCTACTTTAAGAGTCACCATAGGCTCCAGGGGATTTAGGTAAAAGCCTTGGCCCCATCATTGCTCAGTGGCAGGCGAAACAGAAATTGGTTTCCTCTAAGAGGACATTCATTTTTCCAATGGCCCGTCTCTTTACAGTAAGAACACTGGTCCTATTCTAACCTGTGTCTCTCATTCACCCCTTTAAGCTGCCTGTCATCACCTCACTGAAGTTGAAGCTAGGGGTTGAGCAGCTTTCCCCAGGCTACCACCGGAATTTTTCTAATTCCTTTTCCTTGTTCTTTTGCTGCACTATCTTGACCATGGTTGACCTTCTGGGCAATTTCCACCAGTTCAGAGATCAGCTCTCTCTCAAACCCTTCTAAATTTTGGAGCTTTTTCCATATGTCTAGGGTTGACTGAGAAATAAAAGCCATATTAATGGTTTTCCAGTTCTCCGGTGCCTCTGGATCAATAAGAGATTAGAGGTGATAGACATTATAAAGCTGTTCCAGAAAAGCGGCAGGAGACTCATCTGCCCTTTGAAGGGTGTTATTCACCTTAAACAGGTTGGTAGGAACACACCCTCAATTCTGTCAGCATTCTGAGTGGGCAGTCCATCAGGTCCCAAAACAGAGTGGGATGCCTCTCAGAGATCTCAGATCTGCTCCTCCAAAGTCAGCAAGATCTGTAAAAACTGATGACAGTCTTCCCAGGTGGATAGATGAATGGTAAAGATTGAACTGAGAAGGTCTATGAGCCCCTGGGGATTTTCAGAGAATGTAGGATTCTGGCTTTTCCAGTTATAAAGGTCAGTGTTGGAAAATAGGGTGTAGACCAGGAGTAAGGGACTTGGTCCTTGATCTAGCTCCCGACCATGTGGGGCTACAACCTCTCAGAGAAGCAAAACAGGGACAGGGACAGGGGGACAGCACAAGGGAGGATCCCTCAGCATAAGGGACTCCTGAATGGGTATGGGGTGGACTCTACAAAGGATTTGGGTCAGGCTCAGGCTAAGGATGTGTATATGGTATGTATATGTGTATATGTGCCTGCATGTGTCGTCCTCAGGGTTTGGGTCCTGAAGGACAGGGTAAATTTTCTTAGGGGGTTGGTAACAGGGAGGACTACCTTTGCTAATGTTCAAGTGGCTTTACACTTCTTCAGATTCTTGGTTATTCACAGAGATGGGTTCTTCAGGAGATCCACTCATGTAGCTATATAGGGTGTCTGATCCAGGTGAAAAATCGAACACAACCTTGTGAACAGCTTAAGCAAGATCAAGGTTAAAAGTCCCCTCTGGTGGCCACTCTGTTCTAGAAAGTGAAGGCCACTCAAGTTCAGAGAGTACGGAGTTTTAGGGCTCTGAGCCTAAACTTCATTCCATTCCCTCTTTTCCTAAAATCAGAGAAATTAGTTAACATACATTCAAAGGGAATGTTTGAGGACAGAGATTGGCCTATGACAGAGGTTAGATGGAAGGCCACAACAACAATAAAGACTGAGAGACAAAGGAGACAAATCCAAAGACTGACTTTATCAAAATCCAAAACTTCAGGCAGTCTTGGGTACATCTTTGACAACCAACTAGGTGGGTTAATGCTGTGTCCAGCTTTCTGTCTAGTACAGACCTGGCCAGGGAAAAAAACCAGAAAAGGTTCTGTCCAAGTTTGTTTGTTTTTTCATTGCTGTTACAAAATACTCTGAACTATACTAACTTGGGGAGGAACAGGTTTATTCGGCTTACATCTCCTGGGTCACAGTTCATCAGGGAGCCCAATGTAGGAACTCAGGGCAGAAACCTGGAGGCAGGAGTTGGAACACAGGCCATGGACTAATGCTGCATACTAGCTTGCTCCCCTGGCCCCTGCTCAGCCTAATTTCTTATGCAACATAGGCCCACCTGCCCAGGGGTGGCACCACCCAGAGTAGGCTGGGCCTGCCACATCACTCAACAATTAAGAAGATGCCCCACAGACATGGCCAAGGCCAGTCATATCAAGGAAATTCTCCAATTGAGGCTCCCTCAACCTAGGTGTGTCAAGTTGACACTAAAGCTATCCAGCACAGGCACACAACCAGATACCGGGCCTAGTGCAACAAAAAGTGCACTTACCTTGCAAGCGGTGGTGACCGACACCAAGGATTGAAGGCCAGGGATGAGGAATGTGTCTCAGAGGCCTTCCCCTGGCTATTCCAAACTTGGAGCCTTAGATTGATTAGATCAGGATCCCAGAAAATAGGGAGGATCTCAGTGGGACCTCCAAAATGTTGTAAGCTGTAAATCAGCACTCACCATATGCAGTGAAAGGCAAGGAGGAAATAGGATTTATTATGGCTGGACTGTCCCTGAAATATGTGTCAATGCTCACAGAACAGCCCTGACCCTTGGCTGTGGTGAGTTTTTATAGACAAGTACAGCATACAAGGTCTAATTTCTAAAAATAGTCAACCATAACCCCCTACCTGAGCTTAAGCTAGCAAGCATGTTTACAGAAGAAGATGTTTGCAATTTAGCAGTTGCCTTTGTTCCCTATTAAGGCATGGTGTGGTGTTTCCTGCATTCAGCTTCTTAGTATTGTATATTGTTGTTGGCTTCAAAGATTGCAAGGAAATAACATGTAAAGAGTTTATTTTAAGTGTAGCTTATTCAAAAAACAGGGGAAGTCATTTAAAATGTCTATCCACTGGTTTGGTTGAGGACTCTCACCACTTCATTAAGTTAAAAATTTTTTTTCAAGTGGATAATAGAAGGAACACACAGCATCAAAAGAAGATCATGTGTCTCAGACCTCAACCCCAGCATTGTACTAAATGCAGAACTCAGGAATCTCTTGAACTCTAATCAGAGCAGAGTCAAGGGCATCCACTTCTCCCACAGAGTTGTGCATCAGCTGATACTAAGTACATAAAGGAAAGAGAAAACTTCAAAATAATTAATGCAGGAAAAAAAGCAAGATATTGCAATTTGCAGACAGTATAATTCTGCAACTTAAAGACCGTAAATACTCCACCAAAAATCTCAGATCTGACACCCAGCTTAATAAACTATATATCCAAGCACAAAATTCGATGTATTTTTATACATCAGCAATGAATGCTCAGAAGTCAGCAGACAACTCACAGTTTCTTAAAAATATATTTTTCTCCTGCTGTCTAGATTTCATAGTGCCAAAAGGTGTTATACAGGCAGCTGGGGGAAAAGAGTCACCAATAGTCTGACCCAGATGTGGACGCTGTGTGCTACAACACCAAACTGCCAGGTAAGATGTGCCCAGTGTTGCAATAGTACCAAGACTGTCACATGGGTAAACAAACGATTTCCGATTGGAGTTGATGTCTGATTCACAGAGGAAAATGATAACATCTATTTTAAAGCTGTTAAAACTGTGACTGGGAAGTTGACAGGCCTATGATGGAATCTACTACTGATATTTGACTAATGTACATATAACTAAACTGCCTTTAAGCATTTCTGAGTCTACCCATAGACCAATTCTGCTTTCAGCCTGAGTCAGAGAAACTTCTTCTGCAAAGGAGAACAGTTATTGGAGAGACTGGTCAAGAACTGAAAACAAGAGACTGCTGAGTTCACGGTCATGAACAGAATATCTGTATTACCCTGTCCAAGTCCCAGGACACACTACAGAGGAGGAAGCAGAAAGAATAAGAGCTGGAGGATGGGTAATGAGATGTAAACACTTCTGGAAACAAGGCTGTTGCAGTCATGATGGCACAACAGTCTGGCTTCCTGCCCAAGACCTGAACAAGTAAATGAAACAACAGGGAGAGAAATTGAAAAGAAGATGAAGATGAGTAGGAAAAGGTGGGAGGGAGATGAGTGAGGGCAATGGGGAAGGGTTAATATGATCACAACGCCTTCTATAAACATACAGAATTATTAAATTTCAAAAATAATATTTAAAAAATAATTAGCAATCAATAGAAATATGTTACCAGGAAATAAAGAATGCCTATTTGGAGGCAACAATCCTGGTCATCTCTATAACCAGCCAATAAGAATGGTTTTATATTCAATGTAACTATTGCTATTTACATGGTTGAAACTGATTATTGGGCTTGAAAGATGGCTCAGTGGTTAAGAGCACAGGCTGCTCTTGCCAAGAACCCAGGTTGGGTCCCCAGTACACACCTGGTGGCAAGTAACCATTTCTAACTCGAGTTCCAGGGGATCCAACATCCTCTTCCTACCTCACGGGCATTGTCATGACATGGATGCTGTTACATACATGCAAACAAAACAGTCATACACATAAAATAATTTTTTTTAAAAAACTGATTATAAAAAAATAAATGATTTAATGAGAATGGAGTAGAAGGACTCTGAATGAGCTAACCAAGCAGACGACAGACCTCTACAATGAATTCATTAATTAAGTGAAGGACTTGAATGCTAATTATAGATTTCTGATAAAATATATTTTTGAATTTAGTTTAATCTACAGACAATCGTTATGTATCTAATTATCTACCAACTCACTGCAGACACCAAGGCTGCATGTCTAGCTCTCTTGGATGAGCTGTAGAAAATGGAATTCAGAGTGCATGGATGAAGGATGAATGTAAATCAGAAGATCTTCATTTGTTCAACCCTACCAAGGAGAGGAACACTGTATATTAAATACTTCTTAACAACTACATGCAACTCTCCAATATTTGAACACAAAATTTTGAAAATCTATCAGACATTTCTATGGGAATAGTTTGGCAGTCCTAAAATAAATGAAAAAAATCAGGATTAGTCCTAGTTTATATGATGTAAAATTTATCTAGCAGGACCCATGGCCCAACATACTCAAGTATTTCTCAACAGACTGATCATGGTGATCTATGCTTTTAATCCCAGTGAAGGGATTTCTGAAATATCCTGGTCACTCAGTTTACATAGTAAGTTCCCAGCCACTTGAGGCTACAGGAAGACCCTATGTTTAAAAAAACCAACCAAACAAACAAAAAAACCAAAAGCAAGGCTCTTGACTGGGGTTTGCTTTGCTCAGCGAGGGACCTATTGGCTTTGGGACAGAGAGACTTGATCGGTGACAGAGTCTTGAACCCTGGGATCTATGTCTTTTCAACAAGCCATTTATTTTAAAATTCAGATGTTTTTCATATATCCCAAGGAACTAGCAGTCATGTGGGATATGGAAGTCACATACAAAAATTTAGGGTACAAAAAACAGGATATTTAATTTGTTAGTTGGTGCAAGAAGGAGTCTTAAAATTTTACTCAAGGTTATCAGTGCCAATCAGGTAATTTATTGACCACAATGTTTTCTTTCTTAGAGCTAAAAGCATAGTGAACTTTTAGCTTTTAGCTCAGGAGTAAACCTTTAACCTGGCCTAATCTCTTAGCCAAGGATAGCTGAGTTATTTGTTCAGGACAAGGAGATGAGCTAAGGGTTGTTGACCAAGATGCATTCCCACAGAGCAAGGAGCCTGCCCTTATGACCAAGCTGCTTCTTCCTGGCAGTCTCACAGTGTTGTGCAAGACAGGGATTATCAGAGCCACTGTTTTCAGTGTTTTCAGCACTCCTCCCTTTAGCAGAGAAGGCAGCCTGGACTTAAAAGTGTTAGGTTCATTTCACCCTAGGGACTGGCATCCTGGTTTCCTATATCTCCTCCTCCTCCTTTTTTTTTTTTTAAATAAAAGTAAGAAGGAAGTGGTCATAGAGGCCACAGTATTTTTAATCAAAATTATAGTACAGCGTACAACTATTGGAGCTCCCATAAGAAGTATGCCAATCAATATTGGGCCCAAGAATGGAGCGAGCCATTGGAGCCATTTTGGCCAAGATATAGAAAATGTAGACATCTTATCGATTTCCTTTTGTAAATCATTAATCTGTTTGTCTATAGTATGTGAAATATCAGACAAATTAAAACAATATGTTCCTGGAAATTGTACACATCACATGTGATTTTTTTTTAAAGTAAATAACATATAGCAGCTCTATATTGTAGCACAGCAGTTCTTAGTTCTCCCATTTCCTTATTTACTTTTCCCAGTATTTTTGTAATTATATTTCCTGTTTTACTAGTTATACAAGCAAGTTTAGAAATTTCCTTTTGCATTCCAGTTACCATGCCAGGTATAGGAAGTAAAAAGGCAGAACTAACAGCTACAGCTTCTGGATCAAGTAGCTTGAGAGACTCATCACAGTCTTCAGGTAAAGATCTATTCATTCTTTTTATAGGAGGGATTATTAGCAAAGGCATTATACATCCAATAGCACATAATTCTTGATAGTGTAAGGCAACACTGTATAGATTTCATCATTGCAAAAGAAGGTCCATCCTACAGGTAACTCTTTCTCTTGCTTTAAGGTATGATTAGAGGTGGTATTGCAATGCAAAGGAATAAACTTACAATCAAAACATAAACAATGATTAACAATAACTGGAGATACAGGTAAGTCTTTGACTATCTTATGAACATGTTGTGTTTGTCTTTCTATGTTGTCCCTAGTTATCTGTTTATATGTCCTCCCATTCCTATTAGATTTTCCTTTAACAATCCTGGAACAGAAGGATCTCTTCGTATACAGAAACTGTTTATTATAACCCTTTTGTGCAAGACGACCTCATAAATTCCCATCCAAATCATTAGACATGGACAGGCTGGTTCGTTGGAAAGATGTGGTTGATCTAACTACTTCAATATCTTTTGGTTTTTCATACAGTTATAACTTCCAGTATCTCCTAGGATCAGTGCCTCTTTAAAAATACTTCAAATAATGATGGTTTTTTAGGCTCTGGTCAGTAGCATTTTTCCAACCTAAAAATCCTCCATCCATTTGGCTGTATATCCTCTGTCCATCCTTTTCCCATATGATGGATTCAGGTGGCCATGCACAGTTTTGTGTAATATTCTCGAGTACTGATCCTAAAATAGGCACACCAGTAACATTAGCACTGATGACACATGTTTCAGCTTTTACGCTCTTCACAGTCAGTATAGTTAGAACACAGACAAGAAGAACTTCAGGTTTAGCTATATATTGGCCCTAGTGCTGTCCCAACACATGGACGTCATTCATCAGGCTCTTAATCATTCCCCAGGTCACAGGAGGCTGGGCCTTCTTCTGCCAGGGTCTCCTTTTCCACTTCCGCAGGGTCAGGACAGCCATCTTTGCTGTGGGAGGTATGGTTGAGCTGTCTGATGTATCTGAGCAGTGCCCATGGGGGGTGGGGAGGATTCATTTTCTATAAAGACACAAACAAACTCGCCCCATTGTTAGTAAAAGAGCTGGAATTTTGCTCCAGAGATCTGATTCATGGTCCCTCCAAAGCAGCTGTGGAAAGGGCTGTGGGATAGTTAGCGTCTGCCAGTACTTGGACATTGGAGAAAATCCTTGATCACTTAGTGTAAAAATATTAAAGTTAATAGAGACCTGTGTAATAGGAAATGAAGATTCTGTACTGTTATCCCAGGTACACATGATTCCCCCATTTTCCTTTTATTTATTTGATCTTTGAGATGTTTGTGTTGTCTCTCTCTTATTGTTTTTCCTGTGGGGTTGTAAGGAATGCCAGTGATATGTGAAATAGGGAACAAACTGTTTCAGATTCAAATCAGGCTCATCAAACAAAGTGGTTTTCTTTTGGATTGTCTCATCTGATTCCAGGAGGTAAAAACCTAGTTCTTGAATTAAATTATTTTGTTATGGGTAAGGGAAAACATTAAAAGCAACACTTGTATAATATAGAGAAACCTTAAAGGACATTTTCTAGTAGCTATAGGTAACTTTAACATTTGTCTTTATATATTAAGCTCCAGACTATGCTTAGGTGTATAGCTCAAGTCAGTGAAGTAGACTGAAAAAAATATTTTTTGGGGGGGTGCAACAGTAATTATTATAACAACAACCATCATCTTGTACTTTTATAAACTTACTTAAACCTTTTAATAAACTTGCTTAAATATTTTTATTATTGCTTTCATTTTGGAAATATCCAGCCATTTTAATCTTACTAACTTTAATATTCCAACCCCTTTTTTAGACCTTTCTTTAGTTCTTTTATTATATTTATAAACAAACTCATTCTTTGTTTTGAGAATCCATCAAATAACCAACATTTAGTCTCTTATTCCTATAGATAGATGAATAACCATTTAAAGCATATCAATACAATATAAGCTTGGTAAACACATAGACGATGTATCTGTTTATTGCCTATAAAGAGACAATAGTGGTAAAATGGCTAACATTTTTCCTGGAGTAGAAGTAATTATTACTTAAAATTAGTATACTTTAAAGCAATAATACCCATAATATAAAACAGGAATTAAGATAAGGATTAAAGAGAAATTATTTTGACCCAGAAAAAATATTTTTAGGTTAATTTAACAACGTTAGTTTGTATGAAGCTTCACTTTTAAGTCAAATTGATACCAATTAAATTATTTTTAAGGAAGATAGGTTTATATAGACAGTGTATAGATAAAATGGACATTTCAAAATCTTTTGAGAATAAACCAAAACCAAAAGGATACTTAGCAAATAGGATTTTTACATAACTAGGGACCTAGACACATTGCTTAATAGACTTTAAAATTGATTAGGGTACCCAAGTTAAAAGGCTCTTGAATATAAATTTGTACCTGAGTATTTTAATTAGGCATGTCAAAAGTAAAACCAGTAATTTTGTGCACAATAAAAGGAATGAAAAGGAAAAATTTGAAGTGGCCATATTTTAAAATTGTCTTGACACAAATGATATATGAGGACAATTATTATAGATATATATGACATAATTATGTGAAATCTCAATACATAGGAATGTATAGAAATACGTGACATAATTTTAAGCAACATAAAAACGATTGTCAGACATATATGACACAATTACATGAAAGAAGGTACACCTAAAATTCATTACTTAATAAGTTTGATTATCATGAATTTTGTAAGGTCTGTAAGCAGGCATAGTTGGAGTCATGAAGAAAGTATCAGTTTGGCTTTTGAAGAGAGTGCCAAGTAGCATATGAGTTAAACATGAAAGATAAGAGAATTAATTAATAAACGTGTCTACATTGAGTTGTAGGATCTTAGGTGAACTTAATAAGCTCAAACTTGAAGGTCAGTTTCTCAGAAAACAGAAAACCTGGAAATGAATTTGTAGTGAGTGGAAAAAGGTAGAACAACAATTTTATACATGTATACACACATACACACACACAGACACACACACACACACACACATATAAATATGCAACAAACTGCTGAATGAAATAAAGCTAATGGAGAAGAATAGAATTGGAAGGGACAGGAAAACCTAGTGAAGTTCAGGTGTTAGGAATCAAATCTAGGCCCCTTGGAAGAGCAAATTATGCTCTTAACCATTTAGCCATTTCTCCATCTGGAATTAGAGAGGAAAAATCTCCAGATGACCATAGAGCTCATAAAAGAGTCACAATAGGGAAGAGATAGGTAAACAGAGCCTTTGTTTTTGGCCAAACCTGTTTGTTTGGCTTTTTGAAGGAGGGTTAGACTGGCTTGCATGTGCTTTTACAGCTTGTAACTGTGTTAGTTAGCAAAGGCAGAGGATTTTTTCAAAAGAGTAGAACAAAAGCTTTCAGGGGTCCAGGCAGCTATGAGGCTGTGGCCCCCTTGGGAGCTCTATTTTTGGGGTGGTACAATTGATTATCTAAGATAACATATCCCAAATAAGCATAAGGCATATGTTTTTGAATCTTTTTTGAGGAAACATAAAATCTATATTTTGTTAAAATAGTCATTAGTTTAGTAAGCGTAACTTCTAAAAGTTGAATAGAAGGGTGACTAAGGAGAATCTCATCAATATAATGAACAGGGAATTCCTTAAGTATTGGACTAATCACTTTATGTAGATAAAATTGGCATATAGTAGGACTATTTTTCATTTCCGGCGATAGGACTTTCCATTGATACCTCTGCGTGGGAACAGAGTGATTGTTGACAGGTATAGTAAAAGCAAAACACTCTCTACCCTCATGTAAAGGAACAGAAAAGAAATAATTTTTATATCAATTGTTATAATAGCATGTCCTGCAGGCACAGTTGCAGGAGAGGAAAGGCCAGGCTGTAGCGATCCCATCTTTTTCATAGTGGCCTTAAGTTTTCTTAACTCTTGTAAAAATCTCCATTTCCCATGAGTTTTCTTTTGTATTACAAATATAGGTGTGTTCCAGGGACTGGTAGAGGACTCTAAATTTCCTTTATCTAATTGTTCTTGTATAAGACCCTGTAAATGAGGCAATTAATTACTAGAAACAGACCATGACAGAGAATGGTAAGACTGGAGAGAGGAAATAATTCCTTCTACTGCCAGGAGTGAGGTACCCTTTTTTGTGGGCTAATGTGATAGCCTGTCCTCATGCCTAATAACTGGTTGATAAGCCCTTGTATCTAACAGACCCTTTATAGCAATTCCCTGTACTATTAGGGTCATTGTAGGCTTAAGGGCAAGTCCACAATACCCAGGGGGTTTTACTTCCTCTGAAGCTGTTAACCGTCTTGGTTGTGGGGCTGAGGACTGTCCCATTTCTAGTTTAAAGTTTTGTTATTTTTATTGAAGTTATAACAGCAATCTGTACCCCAATAGAAACCTTTTGACATTTAGGGCATTTTTAAATTTTATTTGGGTCTCGAGCCTGATGGTGGGGGATCAGGTATAGGCTTGTGATCCATGGAAGGGCATTGACTTGCAAAGGGATCTATTTTTCCATATTTAAAACATGGATTTTTTTTCATTTGGGCAGTGAAAGCTTCTGTCAATGCAGTTGTCATTACACTAGCCTGTGCTGAAAGTGTGCCAGTGTCCTGAGTAGCTGTTTCCCAGGAAGACAAATCTTGACTTTTTATTGTAGCAATTGCTGTTTTATATTCTTGAATCAATCCATCATAAGCAAGTTGTTTTATTAAAATCTGGGCAGCTTCTATGTGTGGAAACAACCTCTACTGTTTGCCAGATCCTAGCTAAGAAATCAGCCCATTGCTCCTGCGGCTTTTGTTTGAGATCAGCTAAGCTAGCTTGTACTGTCTCATTGTCTGGTTTGAATCTCCAGATTCTCAAGGCACAGAGGTGCACCTGATCAAAATACAGAGCCTCAGTATCAGCATATTGAACTTCGCTCTTAAGAATGTCAGCTGTCACATCAACATTAGCCTGAGCATTTCCTGCTGCCTGTTCAGTGCACTCATCATAATATTTAAACTTTAAAAGGAACCACTATCCAAGAGACAGAGCAGCCTGGGCAAGGTGTTTAAAGTCCCAAGCAGTGACTCATTTATGGCTACACTGATCAAAGATGGCCATGGTAAAAGGACCATGCACACCATTTTCCAACACTGCCTTGCACATTTCTTTCAGTGTTTCAAAGCCAAAAGGACTATGCATTCTAAGTTCAAGGTTGTCAGCTGCTGCAGGGCTGGAATGTGAACTGGAAAGAACTGAGGGGAAGGATATGGCAAGGGATCTGAAGGTTCTTTAGAGAAATTTTCTCCTGCAAGCAGATTTTGAAACATGAGAAGGAGAGATTCAGGGTCAGAAGCAGAGGGTGAGGTATAAGAAACATATGCCATGGGGGATGCCAAGGGAGGAGAAGAAGAAGTGGGGAGAGATCCCAAAGTGGGTGCTATTCCCCCTTTCTCATAGAATTAGAGGAGGGTGGTTGCATTCCTGAGGCTGTGCCACAGGAGGAGGGAGTGCTCAAAGCTTCACAGCACTGACAGGAGGTGCTGGCAGCTGCATAGCAGCCTGAGAAGGTTCCTGCTGTTGGGCTGTTGTGGAGGGAGGATTGGCAGTGGGAGGGAACACAGGCATAGGTGGCTGGGCTGCAGAGGGAGGGGGTTCATCTTCTATTTGGATACAGTAGCAAAGAGGAGAATCTTCTACTCTTTTCCAACATTCCAAGTCAATAGTTCCCATAGCAGGAAACAAGGATTACATTCTATAGTAATATCTAAAAAGGCCTTAATCTGAGTTTCTGTACATTTAATTCCTCTAGACTTTAGCATGCATTTAAGAATAGATTGGAAGTGGGACCAGTCTGGAGAAAGAGAATTACCCATATTTACAATTGCCCCTTACCTCAAAACAGCATGACAAGGGGATCCAATCGGCCAAAGTGGGGAGGATTGCTCTGTCTGCAGTAAAGCAGAATTCTTAGAGTGTCCCTGTAGAGGCACCAGTTGTCAGGACTCAGATTTGCATTTCTCAGATTGGGACCCACTGGCTTCAGGGCAGAGAGAATTGATTGGTGACAGAGTCTTGGACCCTGGGACCTGTATCTTTTCAACAAGCCATTTATTTAAAAATTCAGATGGTTTTTATACATCCCAAGGAACTGGCAGTCATGTGGGATACAGCAGTCACATACAGTGATTTAGGGTACAAAGTAACAAGACATTTAGTCTGTTAGTTGGCACTAGAAAGATGCTTAATCTTTTATTCAAAGTTATCAATGCCCATCTTGTAATTTATTGGCCACAATGTTTTCTTTCTTAGAGCTAAAATCATGGTAAAATTTTAGCTTTTAGCTCAGGAGAAAACCTTTAACCTGGCCTAATATCTTAGCTAAGGATAGCTGAGTTATTTGTTCAGGACAAGAAGATGAGCTAAGGGTTGTTGACCAAGATGCTTTCCCACAGAGCAGGGAGCCTGCACTTATGACCAGGCCGATGTCTCATGCCAATCTTGCAGATTTCTGCAAGACAGGGATTGTCAGAGGTACTGTTTTCAGTGTCCCTCCCTTTAGCAGAGAATGCCACCTGGACTTAAAAGTTTTAGGCTCCTCTCACCCTAGGGCCTGACATCCTGGTTTCCTACAGAGGGACTCTGAATGAGCTAACCAAACAGATGACAGACCTCTACAATGAACTCCTTAATTAACTGAAGGAATTGAATCCTAATTGTGGATTTTGCTAAAATATGTTTTCTGATTCAGTTTAATCTACAATCATTCCTAATGTATCTAATTATCTACCAAGTTGCTGGGGAGGCCAAGGCCCCATGTCTAGCTCTCTTGGATGAGCTGTAAAACATGAAATTCAGAGGGCATAGATGAAGGATGAATGTAAATCAAAGACCTTTCTTTGTTCCACCCTAGCAAGGAGAGGAACACTGTATATGAAATACTTCTTAATGACTACAGGCCACTCTCCAATATTTGAACACAATTTTTTTTTTAATTCTTCCTTTTAGGAATTTATCTAGGTGTGTACCATCAGTAGTTTTTGACTACAGTCCACTCTCCAATATTTAAACATAATTTTTTTTTTGTAATTCTGCCTTCTAGGAATTTATCTAGGTGTGTACCATCATTAGTTTTTGACCTTTGCAAAGTTGTAGAGCATTATCTTAGGGATTAAAAAAAAAAAAAAACACTATTCCTTCAATTCTTAGTAGTTTCTTGGTCTCCAGAGTAACTATTAAAACAGAGAAGAAATCAGACTCAAAGGTTTTTCGGTCTTTTCTTAGCATCCATTGCATCCAGAATGGGCTGTCTGTTCACAGCATGTCTTTGATGAAGGTCTTCTATTTCCCTTTACATCATGGGGTCCAGTGCTTTCAATCACATCCATACTTCTTCTAACCTGAGATTTTTTAAAAAGTCAAAGTCTCCATCTTGAAGAACTTTCCAGTTACCTGGAAAAACTTTTTTGGACATAGGGAAGGGTTCATGCATGTTCTGGTTGCAGTTTTCATGACTCTTATTCTTGAATTCCTGCTTATCAAAGTAGTCCATGAAAGATGGTCTTTGTACTTGGGCTGAATTTGTGGTTTTTTTCATAGTTCCATCTTCTTCTTCCTCATCCTCACTGTTTATAACCATGGTTCCCAGGTCTGATTCAAACATTGTGCTATTATGTTCAATCATTGTCTGGGCCCCTTCACTCATCGTGCTTGTGGCCTGCATTGTACCCACACTTTCTTAACTAGTCTTCACCATAGTATATGAATCCAGCTCATCTTCGTCCAAGTTTTCTTCTTCCTCTTCTAGCTCTCACTGCTACTCTTCATGTCTTTTGGCTTTGATTTCTATGGCTTCTGTGATCAGGTCTCTTAATTTTGACACGAGTTTTGCATTCTTCATAAAAGGATGCTGTAACAGCTGGGTGGCAGTAGCTCTCCACTCAGGATTCTTCACTAAGCACTTTTTCACAAAATCGGTGAAATCATCAGACCAAAGTTCAGGCTTCCTCAATGTTGGTGGTGGATTTGTGGGAATCATAAAAATAGCCCTCATTGGATGTATATTAGCATTAGGTGGTTTTCCTTCTGCCATTTCTATAGACCTAATACCAAGGGACCAGATATCAGCCACACAGTTGTAGCCTATTTCTTCAATTACTTCTGGAGCCATCCAAAATGGAGTTCCTATCACAGTGTTTCATTTTGCCATTGTATCTGTTAACTGGCCACCCACTCCAAAACCTGTGGGTTTTACATGTCCTTCTGTATTGAGAAGAATACTCCAAGCTTTTATATTTCTGTGTATTTTTCTCATAAAGTGCAAATATTCTAATCCTTTCAATGTGGATTTTAGAATGGTTGCAATTTCATCTTCTGTTAATGTCTTGTTTCATAAACTAATTATGTCTGAGACCAATCCAGCGCCACAGTACTCCATAACAATCCAGAGGTCTGTGTTCTTAAAGTAACTACCAAAGTACTTTACAACATATGGGCTACCACACTGCTACATTATGGATCTTTCTTTGATTATTTCCTGAAGATCTGACTCAATAGGTACTTGCTTAATCGCAAAAACTTGACCAGATTACTTATGTATTGCTTTAAAAACACTTTGTAAGACCCTTCTTCAAGCTTCTCCAACACATCACAAACTTCTTCAGGCTGCTTAGTCAAACCGTCTTCACTCAGCTTTTTTTTGTTTACTCTTGGGTGCCCATGGCTGCTCCATGGTGGACAGTGGCAGAAAGAGGGGCCGGATGGACCTTGAAGGCTGGAGGGAGGAAAAGATACAGGGAGCAGCCAGCCAAGCACAGGAAAGCACGCAGGGAAACTCCAGGAACTCCACCAACTTTCCTGTAACTCCACGGTGGATCTCCCTCCTGGCCCCTCCTGGCTCCTCCAGCCTGCCCTGCCCCTTGGCCTCTGGCAGCCTCATGGAGCTTGTGGGAAGAGCAGCTCCTAAACACAAAAATTTTAAAAATCTATCAGACATTTCTTTGGGAATATTTTGACAGTCATAAAACAAATGAAAAAAAAAATTAGGATTAGTCCTAGTTTATATGATGTAAAATTTATCTAATAGGACCCATGGCCCAACATACCCAAATATTTCTCAAAGGGCTGAGTATGGTGACTCAGTCCTTTAATCCCAGGGAAGGGATTTCTGTAATATCTTGGTCAGCCCAGTTTACATAGAAAGTTCCAGGCCACGTGGGGCTACAGGAAGACCATATTTTTTTATTTTTTTAAAGCCAGGTTTGGTGGCACATGCCTTTAAAGCCAGCACTGTGGAAGCAGAGGCAGGTGGATACTTGTGAGTTTGAGGCCAGCCTGGTCTACAGTGAGTTCCAGGACAGCTGGCTTTGGTGGCTCTCTGAACACACAGAGAAAAACTGATGACACCTTCACTGTATGCCAGTACCATATGAAGGACACTGTCAAGTTCAGCTGCCTTCTTGGGGTGGACTCTGGACAGGTTCATTAACATTACCAGCAACTTTTCTATGCTGTGTATTCTAGGAATAGAATAACTTTCAGATATTTTCCTTTTACAAGTTGAAAGTTTAGCTGGATGTGGTCTTTGCCCTGAACGTACTGTTTCCATTGTTTCAGTGCAAATCTCTAGGCATCTCCTTAAGCACTTCAATCTCTTTACCAAAGAGGTCCTATCCTTCAGCACATGCCTTGACTCCAACATTAATCTTCGCAGTGCTTTTTTTCAATGAAAATTGTGCACTCTGCATTTCTTTATGACCTATTTGCTCTTTTTCTCAGTAGATCTGCAAAATATTGATCATTAATGGCCACACAAACATTTGTATATTAGGCTGTCTTGAAATTTCCTCCGTCCAAAAACTTAGTCCTTGACATTTCAAGTTAGCCTCAGGCAAGTTTTTATGCTGTGGATATTATCTAGACAGACTCCGCCAAAACATCCCAGTTTCTGCTTAAGTACTTATTTCCCTCAGGAACTACTTTGCTTTCAGCACTTTTGAGGGTCTTAATAAAGTGGCCCATTAATCTCTGTATAATAGCCTGAGCTCCCCATTTTGTATAAGACATTTTGGTGAGCAGTCCCAGGCCTTATACTGGCCTGGGGCCAGAAGATCCGGTAAGAACTGGGGAATGCATCCATATAATCCTGGGAGGCCCAGCTGAGGCTTATCTGGCTACTGTACCAAGACACTTTACTTGTTGGACTTCACCTTTAAAAGCTCCAGTCCCCTCCCAGTTAGTGTTGCATTCTCTAAATTGGTTCAGAGTGCAGTCACTGGCCATCAAATAGATTCAGCTGATTCTGACCTTTTTGAGTCTGGTCTTTTCCCAATTATGTTGAACTCTGTAACATTTGCTTACAGCAATAAATAGATTTTCTAGCACCAACTTGCAAAGTCTTCCACATTCCTACAAACACACAGATGGTCAGGATCTTCAGAGCAAGAAGCCCACACTCTGGCACCAAATTCTGTATTAGTTACATTCTTATGGCTGTGATAAAACACTGTGACCAAGGAACTTATAGGAACAAGAGGTTATTTGAACTTACCTTTCCAGATTCAACAGTGATTAGAGTCCAACATGGGAGGGGCCAGAGAAGGATTACAGGGATAAGTACTTACATCTACAAGCAGACACAGGAAGCAGAAGGTGACTGGAAATCTGACCAGGTTTAAGAAATCTGCTGAGACTGGTGGCTCATGCCTTTAATCCCAGCACTTGGGAGGAGGAGGCAGGCAAATCTCTGTGAGTTGGATGCCAGCCTGGTCAACAAAGTAAGTTTCATGCCAGATGGGCCTACAGGAAGACCCTGTCTCAAAAAGACAAAAAAGAGCATGCATGCGTGTTGTGCATGCAGAGGGGAATTGGAGACATGGCTCAGCAGTTTAGAGCACTGACCTCTCTTTCAGAGGAACTTCCTCAATTCAAAGCACTCAATGGCAGCTAAAATCTGTATGTAACTCCAGTTTCAGGGAATCCAACATCCTCTTTTGACCTCTGCAGGCATTGCATGATATGGGTGCACTTATACACATATAGGCAATACACCTATACACATAAAATAAAAATAGCAAAATACAGTAAATAAAATATTTTTAAAACACCTCTCTTTCAGAGGAACTTCCTCAATCCCAAGCACTCAATGGCAGCTAACATCCGTATGTAACTCCAGTTTCAGGGAATCCAACACCCTCTTCTGACCACTTCAGGCACTGCATGATATGGGTGCACTTATACACATATAGGCAATACACTTATACACATAAAATAAAAATAGCAAAATACAGTACATAAAATATTTTTAAAAACTTTAAGCCCAGCATCAGTGACATGCTTCTTCCAGCAAGACCAAACCTTCCAAGATTCCCTAAAGCAGTGGCATCAACTGAAAACAAAAAGTCCAAATACTTGGAGCCTATGGGGGACATTCTCACTCAAACCACAACAGTGGGTGAAGAATTGTCCTTCAAATAGGTAATGGTAGTCTGAAGGTAACTCCATGGCAAGGCTCATACTCCCAAGTTCTTCTCACATATTCATATAGGGAGCTTGCCAAAGGTTCAAATCAGGTTCAGTGTCAAACATTAAACATCAAACAATTTAGGGCATGTTGAATCATAAGGTGTACATTTTGGGATAACATGCACATCAGCATGAAACTCTTGAAAACTTTTCTCTACTATTTTAGGAACATGCAAAACTAGTTCCTGGGCATGGTGGTGCACACCTTTAATCCCTGCACTTGGGAGGCAGAAGCAGGTGGATCTCTGTGAGTTTGAGGCCACCCTTGTCTACATAACACGTTCTAGGCCAGCAGGGACTACAGGGAGACCGTGCCTCAAAAAGACAAATAAAAAACAAAAGAAAACAAACAAACAATAAAATCTAGCCATATTTTCAGACTTTTGGTTTGTGTGTCAGAGTAACATGCCCAAGAGTATTGTGCTGCCTCCAAAATCCAAACAGGTACATGCCTCAAAAAGACAGACAAAAATAAATAAATAAATAAAATAAACCAAAACAAAAAAAGAAACAAAAAAATCTAGCCATATTTTCAGACTTTTGGTTTGTGTTTCAGAGTAAAATGCCCAAGAGTATTGTGCTGCCTCCAAAATCCAAACAGGTACACTTAGTGCTCTGCCTTTTATTTGGCAGTAGGAGAATACAGGTGTGATGGTTTACCCTAGAAACCAAAAGGAATGTCTTTGTATGTCCCAGATGACTGCATTCCTATAAACTTCCCTGACCTAGAAGGCCATTAAATTTGAATAAGATTGATTTCACATGCTATTACCTGCATATGCTTTAGTGAGTCCATGGTGGTCGTTAACTTCTCCCATCATGATAAGTATAAATATTTCAGTATGAAGGAACAATGCGGTACCTTGTGGAAAATGCTAAAGATCAAACCATCTATAGAGCCCGCTTATCAGACCATGCCATGCCCATAGTCACTTCTAGCATTCGCTCACACCTCTGGGACCAGCTATCTAGACCCCAAAAGGAATTAGTACCCAGTGCCTAGTCCCGCGCCATCTATAGAGCCCACTTATCAGACTGTGCCATGCCACATAGTCACTTCTAGCATTCGCTCACACCTCTGGGACCAGCTATCTAGACCCAGGTCCACAAGAGTCAGTCCATTCTGTTCTTGAGTTGCTGCATGGCTGCACGTTCCCCATGCCGCACAGGCTGCCCGTGGCTCATGGCTTCCCTTGCAAGATGGCTCCCAGCAGGCCCCCAGTAGTCCACATTCTACGGCAGGCCCTACCCCTTGGAGGAACTAGCCAACTGGGAGACACTTGTGGAAAACACAAAAGATCAAAGTTCCGTTAAACCATGTTAATACGTTGGAACTGCTGCATGGCTGCACGTTCCCCATGCCGCACAGGCTGCCCGTGGATCGTGGCTTCCCTTGCAAGATGGCTCCCAGCAGGCCCCCAGTAGTCCACATTCTACGGCAGGCCCTACCCCTTGGAGGAACTAGCCAACTGGGAGACACTTGTGGAAAACACAAAAGATCAAAGTTCCGTTAAACCATGTTAATACGTTGGAATACAGAATTAGTATATAGTTGATGTGGAATAGGAAAGCAATAATGCTGGCCTTGGCACTTGAAAGAAACTTTCTTATAGTGGTCCTTGTTAATATGTAAGATAATAAAGTGTTTGCAATACTATATATATATACATATATATATATGTATATATATATAGTCTTTTGAGACATGGTCTCCCTGTAGCCCTCAGCTGGTCTGGAGCTTACTATATAGACTAGGCTGGCCTTGAATGCACAGAGATCCACCTGCCTCTGCCTCCCAAATGCTGGGATTAAAGGCATGCACCACCACACCTGGCATTACATTTATAAGTCTATTAATTTACACCAGTTCCTGCTGGTATGTTAATTAGCTCAAGTAAGAATACCAGAGCTGGCACTACAGCTGCAATTAGACTCATGGATTGATTACATATTAAAAAAGTATATGTCTCCATTATCCATCAATATTCTGCACAGACCAAATAGAACTGCTAAAGTGAAATGCTGAATCTCTCCCATGCCCTGCATATTTCAAATTCTGAATAATGGCAATGTTCTTTGCAATCCCTCCAGGAATCCAAGATGATTTTGGTTCACAGTTTCTCTGATACAGGAGATTTGATTATTTCCATCACAATTTTCCAATCAAAAGAGCCCTCAGTTCACAAGCCCAGGAACCAATGTGAGGATTATACCGAATTCTAAGGAGATTTATGCAAATTATGGACAGCGGAATAGATACAGGATGAATTTAGGCACACATTGTTAACCTGAATCAGGCTTTGGGTGCAACTCCATTGATGACTTCAACTTCATATGCATTGGCATTAACTGGAGGGGCACAAGCCTGTCTAGACTCTGATATAAACAATCTCTATTCAAAGATAGTATGACAAAAGTGACAAAAGCCAGAGTGTCTACTTTTCCACTATGTACACTTGTCAAACTTAAGGTTACAGTTATAGTTGAGAAAGAGAAATGGAAAAATGCTTGATGCTATAGCATGATACATAAAAACACACTATAGGGGCTGGAGAGATGCCTCAATGGTTAAGAACACCGGCTGTTTTTGCAGAGGACCTGGGTTCAAATCCTGAATCCACATGGCAGCTAGCAACTGTTCATAACTGTAGTTCCAAGGGATCTGACACCCTCTTCTGACTTCCATGTGCATTGCATGACAAGGGTGCACTGATACATATGCAGGCAATACATGCATACACATAAAATACAAATAATAAAATATGTAAAAGGAATAAAAACCCACTGTGCTAATTTGTAGGTGTAACCTGAGTGCTCACTGATTTTACGACAGGGTTTGTTGAAGCCAAAATTTAAAAAGTTAAACTTTGTCACGTATATTTACTTGAAGGACAAGTAACCCCCTCCACTGGCCCCATAGTGCTCTTGACATTTAACTGAGATTATGACATTTATACTGTCCAGCTGCATTTATTTGTGATGGTGACTACATCTTGTTCCTCCTGATTTTTATTTTTTTGATCATTTTATTATTTTTTTTTTGAGACAGGATCTCCCTATAGCCCCAGCTGTCCTGGGAACTCACTATGTAGACTGCCATGCCTGTGCGGCGGCGGTGGCGGCACGAAGCTGATCTCTGAGCAGAGGATGTCAGGATTGAAGAGACAATCACACTTTTAGTGTAGCAGAAGAAGCCTTTATTTCTCAGCCCCAGGTTGCTTTTATACCCTAGCCCAGAAGGCAGCTGACCCAACGGGGGCAGGGGAGCCGTCGCATGAGTGCAGGGTCAGTGCCAGATCATGGTGTTCTCAGGACCTGATACCAGAAAATGAGCTGGTAAACAATTCTGAGACTGAGGAACCACGAGGCCCAAAAGGTCACTGCGGGGGGAGGTGCAGATGGAGGCCAGGACATCATGTCCCAACATCTTACCCCTTTTCCTTTACGTAACAGAAGATCCCCCTGTCTTAGGTCGTCCCAGAGGGGTCATCCCTTACCTGTCATTGGGAGGCCTCATCCCTGTCTTAGGCGGGTGCCCTCTCCCTGGAAGTTGCCCATCTATGGAGGCATCTTCAGCGTTTGTATAGCATTTGCAGCCAGACTTGAGGTACATCTGGATTACCAGACAACAAGCTTAACAGGACTTGTTGAGTGCCCATCTGTTGAGACCTTGTAGATCTCATCCATCGGCAAAGGACCCAGAGCCCAATGACTATGGCACTAAACCCAAGAACGGTCAGCGACAATGACCCCGCCCACCGCTGGATCCAACCCCCCAACTGAGCCATAGTATTCCACCACCCTTCAGCAGATACAGGGGGTACCTGAGTCTGATTAATATGAACAATTTGTTGAGCTAATAGCGATGTGAAGTTAAGGAAAGTTAAATTCCAAGTACCAGTCATATACTTATTTAACTGTTGCACCATAGCTGAAGCATTTCTAACTGTACCCGCGGTTACACAGATAGAATGGAAAAAATGTGAGCAAGTCACTTGTATTAGCCATAAGGCATCCACTTGCTCCTGCAATAATGCAGTCTGATGATTTATATTAAGCAGTTCAAATTGGATGTGTTTGCTGGTGCATTCCGATAGCTTGTCCACTGTCTCAGCTATTGCCACCATTTGAGACAATGCAATTCCGGCGACTGCGGCAGCAGTGAAGGAGACTGCTATGATGGTTACGATTGCCGCGGTGATTCCAAAGTCATGCTTCTCCCGGTATAGTATCAATTCTGATCTGGCCCGATCTTCTCATACTGGCAAAGGAATCATTGCAAGTATCCGGACAATCAGTGCAGAATCACTGTATCAGTCCCAGCAGTTGCTCACCGTACAATTTATAGAAGAACAATTAAGAGAACTCCCCACATCCTCATTAGTAGAATTCCACAACACGAAAAAGAAAGGGGGTAGCACACATGCCATAGCATTTAACGAGAAATTTTTTCCAAAGACAAGTAAGCAATGCTATAACATTTTTTACCTTTTCCCCTTCATAATCAGAATCAATTACACCAGGATGTTCTTGTATTCCCTTAAGAATGGTACTGCTCCTTCCCAAAATCAACCCCATCGATCTGGAGGGTAAAGGACCGTATATATTTGTGGGAAGAGCCTGGACCTCCATAAGCTGATATGGCTTCCTTAAGGGCTTTTAAATCTTTAAATTGTAACGGGAAGTGCTGACGCTGTACTTGACCTTGTTGATTAGGATCGGGGACTTCTATTACTGGTGCCACTAACTTTGATCCAAATTGGACTCTGATCCGTGACTCTGTAAGATTTTCACAATCTGGTGGCCTCCTCC
>NW_008331828.1:156577-157006 GCF_000622305.1 Nannospalax galili
GATCTCATTCGAGCAGAGGGTATACCCCCACATGCTCCCTCAATCTTCTCAGGGGCCCCAATAGACTCCAAGGAGCTGCAAGTTTCCTCCTTCTGAATTTCTTCTAAAACTTCTTTCCACTTCAAGTTCCAGTTTTAGTTTCACTTTATCAGTTAACAAAGCGTCCTTAACCAGGTGCCACAAGGAAAATGTAGAGATCGGGAAAGTATCAGGACCATCTCTCTGCAATTGCCTTTGACAATCTCCCTTTACTTGTTCCCAATCATGTATATTTAAACCCCCTCCAGTCAGGAACCAGGGGCTGGCTTCTTCTATAGTGCTAATAAATGTCTCTAATGTCTTTGCTTTAACTGCAGTTCCTTGTTCCTCTAAGCGTCTTTAAGTTGGAGCTGTAGCTCCCTTTTACTATGTGAAGTTCCCACGGTAAAT
>NW_008331828.1:157024-165283 GCF_000622305.1 Nannospalax galili
GACCCTGTCCGCTTACCTCTCTTTCTCAGATCTCAGTGGAACCTCCAATTTTCTCAGATCTCAGTGGAACCTCCAATTGCCACACCTGCGTGGCACGAAGCTGATCTCTGAGCGGAGGATGTCAGGATTGAAGAGACAATCACACTTTTAGTGTAGCAGAAGAAGCCTTTATTTCTCAGCCCCAGGTTGCTTTTATACCCTAGCCCAGAAGGCAGCTGACCCAACGAGGGGCGAGGGAGCTGTCACATGACCGCAGGGTCAGTGCCAGGTCATGGTGTTCTCAGGGCCTGATACCGGGAAATGAGCTGGTAAACAATTCTGAGACTGAGGAACCACGAGGCCCAAAAGGTCACTGCGGGGGAGGTGCAGATGGAGGCCAGGACAGCATGTCCCAACAGTAGACCAGGCTGGCCTTGAACTCACAGAGATCCACCTACTTTTGTCTCTCAAGTGCGGGGATTGAAGGTGTTCACCACCACACCCAGCACCTCTTCCGTTTCTTACAAATATTTATTTATTCACTATTTTTTCATGTGTATAAGTTTATTGCCTGCATGAAGGTGGGTACACCCATGTCATGCAATTCCCTAGAACGTCAGTAGAGGGCATCAGATCCCCCAAAACTGGAGTTACAGATGGTTGTTAGCATCCATGTGGGTTCTGGGAAGGGAACCTTGGTCCTCTGCAAGATCTGCCAGTGCTCTTAACCACTGAGCCATCTCTCCAGCCCTAGAATTTATTTGAGGATTTTCTTATTTTAGAATTTCAAACAATGTATTTTGATATTTAAATGCCCATCCCCTTGTCGACCCCACCCTACTCCCACCACATCTAACACAATATCCTACATTATTACCATATTTGAAAGGCATACAAAGTGTAATTTGTGTTCACCAAATGTTCTCCAGTGTGAGGTTATCCTTTCCACCTTGACAACGTTCCCAGCATCTTTCTTCTTGTATTCTTACATGGAGTTTTTGAGTAAACATTACCAAAAAGAAAACTTCATATTTTCTTTACAATATCAATTTTCGAAAAGACAAACATAAGACCAAAATAATTTCATGTCCTACAAGTGTGTGGCTAAGGTATGAATATTTTTGGCCTAATAACCCCAATTCTCCTGTTAAAAACTTCATCCTAATATCCTGTTAACAGTAATTGCAGCTTTATGGAATGTGAGAAAATCTGGAGGGTTCCCAAAACAAGAATTACTCCTTTTTAAGAGAAGTTGAGGGAGTGTCATTAACCATTCAGTCATATGGGAATGGAACAAATAAGTATCCTTGTCACATATCAGTGGACTCAGTATCTAGGTGATTTGCTGGTGACAGCATCCAGTACATTCCAGTCTCTAGGGCTCTGAGCATAACCGAGTCTAAAGTCTACTGTTATGTATTCCTCAGTAGACTCTGTGTCCATTGGTCTTTTTCTGAATTTTTCCTTAGTTCTTATAGTAAGTGGAGGAATAAACCAACAATTACAAAATTGCATAATTCTGTTCCAAAGAGGGTCTTCATTGAGGATCTGATTGGTTGCAAGTGGCTGAGCATGGCTGCTGGTAGCTCGGACCTTTTGGAACCATGGCAGGAAGCAGGTGTGGAGCTATCTATGAAGTGTTTATGTTCCAGGGCTGCCAGAGGATCCTGTACCATGGAGAATACAGGAGGGGGGAGGTCCCTAGGAGATTTCAGGAACTCTGGAGACTGAGGGTACATGGGAGATAGAGCAGCAGCACCATCACTGAGTGGACTTGGAAAGTAGCTGATTCCAGGACTCTAGCCCAGGATCCTGCACACAGCCTCTCCATGTGGAAAGAACACAGGCTCACTACTTGGTCTCTCAATACAAATGATCCAGGACATACCTAGCAGTCTCTGAAGCAGTTAGGGACATCCCTTCCACATCTTAGTCATATCCCCCCGATGAAGACATTTGGAAATGGCTTTACCTTTCTTATAGATCTTTCCTGGGTGATGGACTTTACATTCAACAATTTCTTACTCCTGGAGAAAGACCCTGACTTCCCAATCATTCCATAGTATAGGAATAGGGTCTGTAGGCTTCCCTGCTTCCTGGTTTCTCTTCCCTTCATTTAGTGCCAGAACACTGGCCAAACTTCAATTCTGACATGCTGCTGTCACTTTCCCTCCTGTGCTGCATCCTATTCCACATTGGCTTAGGAACCAACCTGACTGTGTCCTGATGGATTAGCTGAGTCTGCAGTGGAGAGAGGAGAACTGTGTTCACTCCTTGGGCTTCTGGAAGTCTCTGTTTCTCTGGAATTTTGGCTCCTGTTATCAACAACCAGTTTCTTTTCACCAAACACCCTAGTCTTAAGACAAGCCATTCTTATTTGTTTGGTTTACCTTGGAAAATCTCACATGTATTTGTATATAAAATTTGGTCAATACTCACACAGCTCTACTTCCTCATATCTGCACAAGAAAAATTGAAAATTTAAATTATATCAATATTAAATATTCTAAAATCAATACATGGTCTCACTCTCAAAGCCATTATGTTTAAGTATATGCATATATTATACATTAAGCATATGGATATATATGTACAGAAATACACACACACAGAGACACACACACACACAGACACAGACACACACACACACATCCAAAGCACAAAGGGGTAACAATGGCATTGTTTTCTGAGATGTAGGACAAGGGTGTTTGATGGTTGCAAACAGGAAAGTGCAGTGATGTACATACATAAAATATTCCAGTCACAATAGTTTGTGTTGTTAATAAAAATGATTCAACTAAAATTTCTTCATACCCTGATTTTTTAAACATAGATAAAGTGAAAGTAAAGTCAATGATTCCTATAAAGAGAAATGGAAATACCCTGGTTGGCAAATGATTCTAGCAAGCTTAGTGCTCCTAGGTACTCCTAGTGAATACAACACAACCACATACATACTTTGATTTTATATCATACTTGTTTCTTTGCATCACAATGAAACTCACTATCTGCACATGAGCTAGGTCTTATATTTCAGTGTCAGAAATATTGAATTGGAAAACAATATCTGATCTTAGATGTGTGTCAGTTAATGCAACTGAAAAAATTCTATTTGGTATCCCTGAAGTCTCAGTAAAGGGTTAGTAAGTGTTGGTAACTTTCCTTGTACTGACATGACAAGACTTCTAAATTAAAATCTGGGTGGAATATTTAGTCAAATATATTTCTCTGGGAACAACTGTTACTTTAGCACTACCTCAACTTCCACTATAGAGCTAGAATGACATGGTTCAGTTGGTCTCAGAAGTCAGAGAACTCTTGTCAACTGTGGACATGTGTCTATTGGGAAGAGTAGAAGGGAGAGAGCTCCATGTGACCATGCATTTTACTATGTATAGTACACAAAACCTAATTCAGGCATGCATGTTCAGCTCATAGCACTATATGTTTTTGTGAGAACACAGCACAGCTGTGGTTAATCATGTAAAGACAGTCTCCCAGAGCCCTTTAAAAATTTCTATCAGGGCTGGAGATATGACTCAGTGGTTAAGAACACTGACTGTTCTTGCAGAAGATTCAGATTCAAATCCCAGCACACACATGGCAGCTAACAACTGTCCATAACTCCAGTTCCAGGGGATCCGACAGCCTCTTCTGTCCTCCATGGGCATTGCATGACATTGGTGCACTTATCTACAAGCAGGCAATACATGCATACACAAAAAATAAAAATAATAAATTAAAAAAATTTCTACATGTATTCTGCTAACATGACATCTAGGATTATGAACATACGTACAACTCAAACAAGAATCTTGTCTTCTGACCAATAGTAATAGGAAAATACAACCTAAGTCATTCAACTGGGACTGCTCAGTAGTACTGCCTAGTGATAATTCAGTTTCGCTGTCAGTTTCATTACTCAGAGCTTCAGGAACTGAAGACAGTCTTGAAACACCACTTTTATCTGTATCACATTTACCCTCCTCTTGAAATTCCCTATATTTTTCCAGAATAACTTCATATTAATGAGAATTCAATTCCCTATTATCTCCTCTCAATGTAAATACGGTCCCCAGAGTTTATTACAATATGTGTTGGGAAAAGTGCTGTGACCTGGTGTTATATATTGCCATTTTTCAAAGGATTTAATTTCTGTAATTGACTGGTATATTGAATAATATTCAAAATGTCAGTGACATGTTCAGAGTATGGAATTCATTAGATGTGAGTGGACACTCCAAAGTATTCATGAACAACTGAGATGCTAAATATCTGTAAATCTGAACAAATAAATGAAGAGAAAGAATAGTAACATGATGCCTGTGTAGCTAGCATTGAAAAGGAAAAAAACCCATAGAAAGCTGGGAATTGAAATTATCATTACTCAAATGTATTGCCCTGTAAAAATCAAAGATTTTCATGATATCCCTTAAAAATAAAAACTAAAGAAAAAATTGGGATTTTTCACTTATAAGAATACTGAGCATCTTTTAAAGCATGTTTACATTAATACATTCTCTATAGTGTGGTTTGTATTTTGAAGTTCAATCCTAAGTACTGTTATGCTACATGAAATCATTCAAAATCCCAGATGTTTTCATGGAATTACATAGTTTTCTAATAGAAAATATGTACTATTTCTGACATGTATAATATGCAATAAATCACATAGATTTGCATAGAGAGATTCAGGATCCTTGAGATATGTGAGCTTTTAAGCACTGTGCAGAATCAAACTCAGAGCCACTTATCCTAGGCATCTAACACTACCTAAAATCACAGTGTGAGGTATGGAACATTTGAGAAGCTGCCACATATATAGCAGAGCAAATAAGCTACTTTTCACGATTTCCACACTTTTGATGTCTAGGAAGGCAGGAACATTTCATTACGCTTACAAAATCAACTCCCAGAGTCTCAAGTGTTAAATATTTGGGCTCTGGACATCAGGATTCAGAAAAAGGATTTGTGGAAAGGCAATTGGATGATGGCCATGACTTCAGAGCTCTTCCTCCATTCAGCCATGATTGGAAGAGATTAAGCCACTGATATACAACATTGAAGCACATATTTTGCCTCTATCCTCAGAAAGACCTTCTCTATATCTATCTCAATCTTTGCTCCTCCCTGTCTCTCCTTCCTTCAGGATGAGAATTGTCCCCTCTGCCACATTGTTACCAGAATCCTACATTTTGTTTCTCTGTAAGCAATATCAATAGAAACTAATAAATATGTATCAAAAACTGTGTAACACTGTTTAAAAAAAAAAGCCTTTTCACTTTATTTCATATTTTAGGTGTTTTGTAACAGCAGAGGAATTTCAATCACACATAACCATTGTGAATTTCTGTCTGTAGTCACCTGTTTCATTACATATTTTAGAAGGTGCACATACATGTAAGCACCTCTTTATGATGTCTTAGTCTTAAAAGAACTTTATCCAGTGTCTCACATGTTTACATATCTCTTTCAATGTAAAGGAAAATCCAAATCAATGTGTTCAGTTGTTCCACAAAGAGGTGGGGGTAAGATGCAAAGAAAAATAGTGACAATTTTTAAATATGTTAGTACTCATAAATTAGGATTAAAATGACAAGGCCAGGTAATCATCATTATATTTATCATTATGTCTCTAATATATAATCTCCAATAGATAGATCATGCAAATTATTTAAGAGTAAGTCCCAAAGATCCCCAAGAAAAACAAATCCACAGATTTACCAAAAATTGAACAATTATCCTTATATTAGCCTTCGCTTAGTGTAGGGGGAAAGATATGAGAGTTTCTATTTGGAAGTAAGATAATACTTTTTCATAGAATTTCTTTGTTAAATCATTAAACACATGATTGATTTATTAAAATATCAAGCTATATGCAGCATTAAAAGTTTCAAAGTGAATTCAATGCATTTTATTCACAATGTATCTTAAGGAAACTAAAGAAACAGGATTTCTTTAAATTAAGAGAAAATTTGGAAGTCACTACACAACATTTTCAAAGAGCAACACTAAAATTAGTTATTGTCATGAATGAACATGTAAATATAATGATGACTTTTTAATGATTATTATAACTTATCTTTCTATTTAGCTTTACAGAAAAATTTTATTAATAACATTCAACAATACATAAATATTTAAAATTTTAACTTAATAAAATAGAAATCCACTGATCTTCCATGTAATCATCTTATTAATCAAAATATTTTTTACATTTCAAATATTCAGGATTGGCTGTTTTGAATTAGCAGGTGACTGAAGATCAGCACTGCTGGTTTATACTGATGTGCATTCTAAGTGCACTCAATAAATAAAGCAAATCAACCTTTTGATATTATTCATGAAAATTGCATGTGGCATTATTAATTCACAGTGCAACTAATATTAATAATGCCCTGATAATGTAATGTGGATTCATCATTTCTCATGCAGCAACTATTGAAACAAATTATCTCATAACCCCTATAAAGCAAGACACATTGAATTTATTTCCATATTAAAATAACAAAGAGTGTACAGCCTTCAAAAAGGCACGATACTGGGAACAAACTATGTTTCCTGTAGATATGATTCTCTGCTTCTCTCTACATATGTATATATACACTTTTGTGTATTCATGTTTTTTGTAAATATAATAATTTATAGTCATACCTCACATAATATCTTTTTTTGCCCCATCATTAATATTCTGACTTGGCATAAAATGTCTTCAATTTTTTTTTGAAACACAGTCTCCCTGTGGTCCCAGCAGGCCTGGAACTCACTATATAGACCTGGCTGGCCTTGAACTCACAGAGATCTGCCTTCCTCTGCCTCCTGAGTACTGGGACTAAAGCGGACAGTGTCTTCAATTTTTATCATTATCTGCAATTTTCAAAGATTAGACTAAAATGTAATAGGATAGTAAAATGTTAAAATCAAAAATCTTGGGAGATAAGTTTTAATTTTCTTCCCTTGGTTTTTACTACATTAAGTAATACTGAAAACATCTAACCATTTAATTCTGTAATTTATCACTAAATTAATATACTTTGTAGATTATTCTTGCCTGCGAGTCATTGGAAATGATTGCTTTCTAATACTAAGGATTCTCCTTTCTTTTCCTATGGTAGAAATATGCCAAACATACATAACACTAAAATGCATTCTCATTAAAAAGAAACACATCTACTGTGATGCATTTTCCTTGTCCATGAATTATTCATGGAACATTTGGCACTAATGAAGCATTCCTAATACACTGAACAAAAATACATCCCTTCAACTCTTAGTCAACAATTGCTATAAATTTTCATAATATCCGCTCTCCCAGCCTGCACTCCTATCCTCAGGCCACTTGGGGTAAGTCTACAGCGCAGCCCTCCGCGCCTAGACTCCCCAAGGCACATTCACCCTTCCATCTCCCCCGCTGTTTGCTACTCCCAGTTTGGGATCTGCGCCATTCCTAGCCTTGGGGCCCCAGACACCTGGGGAACCAATACTGCTTCCTGATCCTCTTCACCCAGTCCAACTGAGTGCCTTTCTTGGGCCCCAGGAGCACAGCTTCTGGTCCCGGCCCCACCCTCACCTCTCTCTGGGTCCCTGGACCTGTGCCACCAGCTAACTCTCCCAGCCTGCATTCCTATCCTCAGGCCTCTTGGGGTAAGTCTATAGTGCAGCCCTCCGCGCCTTGACTCCCCAAGCCACATTCACCCTTCCATCTCCCCCGCTGCTCGCTATTCCCAGTTTGGGACCTGTGCCATTCCTAGTCTTGGGGACCCAGACACCTGGGGAACTAATACTGCTTCCGGATCCTTCTCACCCAGACCAACTGAGTGCCTTTCCTGGGCCCCAGGAGCACAGCTTCTGGTCCTGGCCCCGCCCTCACCTCTCTCTGGGTCCCTGGACCTGCACCACCGGCTAACTCTCACAGCCTGCACTTCTATCCTCAGGCCTCTTGGGGTAAGTCTACAGCACAGCCCTCCACGTCTTGACTCTCCAAGCCACATTCACCCTTCCATCTCCCATGCTGTTTGCTACTCCTAGTTTGGGAACTGCGCCATCCCTAGACTTGGGGCCCCAGACACTGGGGGAACCAATACTGCTTCCTGACTCTTCTCACCCAGACCAACTTAGTGCCTTTCCTGGGCCCCAGGAGCAAAGCTTCTGGTCCTGGCCCTGCCCTCACCTCTCTCTGGGTCCCTGGACCTGCACCACCCGCTAACTCTCCCAGCCTGCACTCCTATCCTCAGGCCTCTTGGGGTAAGTCTATAGCACAGCCCTCTGTGCCTAGAATCC
>NW_008331828.1:171173-175686 GCF_000622305.1 Nannospalax galili
AAATTAAAAAAAAAAATTCATGATATCCTTTATAAATTAGAAAATATGAATTTTGGGGGTCTTTTTGTAACATGGTTTCCTTGTTGCCCCAGGTGACCTGAAATTCACAAGGTACACCACCCTGGCATTGAACTTACAGAGATCTGCCTGCCTCTGCCTCTAAGTACTGGGATTATGGGTATGAGCCACCACACTTAGTGAAAATATGAATTTAGTTGAAGGTCAAACTAGACTATGGTGCCAATTTGGGGAACTCAAATGTTTCTAAATAAAACAGTTATGTCTATTAAAATATCATATACTATTTGATCAAAATATAGAAATAATTGACACAGATTTTTGAAACTTTTTCTATAATATTCTAGCTTGTCATATTATAGGGACTGTGCTGTGTCCTGGCCTTTTTATTATGGAATTTCCACTTTAAAGAGATATTTGCATAAATCTTTCCCCCTTCATATGCATATTAAGATACAATTACTTCATACAGTTCAGGATTTTCCAAGTAGCATATTTATGAATTAACATTTTCACATATTCACAAGATATTTAGAGAATATGTGACAACTCAGTGATACTTAGGATCTTGTTCTAGTTTGTTTCTCCATTGCTGTGAGAAAACACTCTGACCAATACCAAAGTTGGGGGGAGTTTATTTGGCTTACATCTCCTGGGGTTCATCAGGGAGTCCAAGGTAGGAACTTAGGGCAGGAACCTGGAGGCAGAGCCTGGAGCACTGGCCATGGGGGAATGCAGGAATGTTGCTTACTCCTTTCCTCCCCTGGGCCCTGCCCACACTGCTTTCTTATACAATATAGGATCACTAGCCCAGGAATGGCTCCACCCACAGTGGGCTGGGCCCTCCCAAATCACTTAACAATTAAGAAAATTACCCCACAGATATGGCCACTAGACAGCCAAATGGAGGCAATTACCCAATTGAAGCTCCTATTTCAGGTACTTCAAGCTGACACTAAAGCTATCCAGCACACTGCTTTAGTCACACAGAAAAGAATGAGGCATTAGTCTTTGAATGTTGTGAGGTTCCTGTTCACTAAGAAATTTTGGATGTTTCCTAAGACAGGAGCCATTTGTAAATGGTGGCTAACATATTTTGTTTATCTGTAGGTTTTCCTCTACAGTAAAGATTCTGTGAAATTCAATAAGATTGGAAGGGAAAATAAAGGCTTTCTCACAGTAATTATGTTTCTAGTTTCTCATAATTATGAATTAAGAATAAATTTTTATTACCGATTTTGCAATTTTGTGTGCAAAAGTATGGATTCTGCTTTGCTTTCTAAGGATTGAGCCAAGAGTAAAGTATGTACCATATTCTGGGCAATTGTAAATTATCTCTCCAGTATGAGTTTTTGATAACTGCCACCATTTGACATATTATTAAAGGAATTGCTACATTCTTTATATGTGCAGTGTCTCCCTTTATTGTAAATTCTTTGATGTTCTCTAAGAGTTGACATACAAGTACAGGACCCCTCAAACCCTTTTCATTTGTGAAGTTTCTCTCTAGTATCAATTCTCTCATGTCTTCTGTGTGCTGAGGTCTCAGTTTTTCATTCTTCTCATCAGAATGGTTACATTACCCACTATGAAACATTAAATCTGACTAAACGACTTGTCATATGCTTCACATTGTAGGGTTTCTCTCAAGTATGAATTACATGATGTGCTCTAATCTAAGACATATTTTTAAAGGACTTCTTACATTTCTCACATTTGTAGGGATTCTCTCCAATAGGAATTCTCAGGTTGTTTATAAGTTGAACTAATCATAAAGGACTTGCCACATTCTTCACATCTGTAGTGTTTCTCTCTGGCATGTATTCGCTGATGTGCTCTCAGAAGTGACATTTGACTAAAGGACTTACCATGTTCTTCATATCTGTAGGGTTTCTCTCCAGTATGTATTCGCTGATGTACTCTAAGACTTGACATTTGACTAAAGGACTTGCCACATTCTTCACATTTGTAGAGTTTCTCTCCAGTATGTATTCGCTGATGTAGTCTCAGATGTGACATTTGATTAAAGGACTTGCCACATTCTTCATATCTGTAGGGTTTCTCTCCAGTATGTATTCACTGATGTACTCTCAGACATGACATTTTACTAAAGGGCTTGCCACATTGTTCACATCTGTAGGGTTTCTCTCCAGTATGTATTTGCTGATGTACTCTAAGACTTGACATTTGACTAAAGGGCTTGCCACATTTTTCACATTTGTAGGGTTTCTCTCCAGTATGTATTTGCTGATGTACTCTCAGATGTGACATTTGATTAAAGGACTTGCCACATTCTTCACATCTGTAGAGTTTCTCTCCAGTATGTGTTTGCTGATGTGCTCTAAGACTTGACACATGACTAAAGGACTTGCCACATTCTTCACATCTGTAGGGTTTCTCTCCAGTATGTATTTGCTGATGTGCTCTAAGACTAAACATTTTACTAAAGCACTTGCCACATTCTTCACATCTCTACCATTCCCCTCCAGAAACCATATTCACTGATGTCCTCTAAGATGTGACATTTGACATTGATACCTTCTTCACATGTATTCACTGATGTACTCTCAGACGTGACATTTGACTAAAGGGCTTGCCACATTGTTCACATCTGTAGAGTTTCTCTCCAGTATGTATTCGCTGATGTGCTCTAAGTCTTGACATTTGACTAAAGGACTTGCCACATTCTTCACATCTGTAGGGTTTCTCTCCAGTATGACCTCTCTGATGTAATTTGAAACTTGTCATCCAAGTAAAGGACCTGTCACATTCTTCACATTTCCAGGGTTTCTCTACATTACACACCCTTTGATGTCTTCTAAGAGTTGAGTTCTCCAGGCAAAGCAAAAAAGAAAACATTTCAATATGGAGTATAAGGCTGAGACAATCACATACTCACAGATCCGTAAAGAACATGTAATATGCATGGATAAAATTTCCGACATTGAGCAACGTTCAAATGAACAAAACTAAAAGTCTATGTAGTAAAAGAGGGAGATGAAATCAAAACTAAATGACAAAACTTATTCAATAAAAATAAAATTAGAAAATATATGAAAAATACAACAATACATGGATATACAATCATAAGAGTCATTTAGAAAGTTGAAATGAGTATTAACTAAGCATTACATAACAAGCTATAGGCAAAAAAGTCAATATTTAAATCTGTGAAGAAAACATACCAACTAATTAAAAGGCAGGAAATTTGTAACAATATCAGATCTCTTGTCAAGAATGACCAGAGGCAAAACAGCATGAAACAGTGTAAAAATACATTTATCATACTGAATGTGAACATATTAACTAAAGTTGACTTGTAGAAAAGGTATCTCTTAAAATTAATGGAGGAACACCCACACCCATTCCTCACCGTGGACCAGCTCAGTGCACCTGGAGGGAGAGTCTGGGTCAGTAATAGTCACATCAGTGCTCCTCTATAATAGAAGGAGAGAGGGAAGATGGTTGTTTCATGCTTCACAGACCTTTCTTCTCTGCCTTCTTTTCTTTTGCATAGCTTAAAATAATTGGTAAAACTGACAAGAAAAATTTAAGAACATTCTGTACTTATCAGTAATCATACCATGAGATAAGCCTCAACATGAAGCAAATACTAGACAGCAGCCAAGGACGGAGTGTGCTAGACTGGCCAAAAGTTCCTATGCATTTGAATTTGCTCTGTACTATTAAAAATTCATTTTAGTGCATATGACTCAAAATGTAACTTGCATTAACTTTCCTATTTATTCTTTCAGCCACAGGATTCTATTTTCATCAAACAGCACTGGAACAATAAAAAATTGAGCTTTTTTTACATTAAAAAAATTGATGGGGGAAGAAGTTCATTTGAAGAAATTTACCCATTCATGGCAAGAAAGTCATCACTTCAGAATTTATGGAAGCAAACAAGGTACACAGAGGAGAAAGACACTCTCATTCATGGGAAAAGAAGTCAGAATACAACTGTAAAGAGTAATTGATGAATGCACAATGTTCCAGAAGGAATCCACCATTAGCAATACAGGAAACAAAGTAGAGATGAATATTAATACTAATAAAAATTAGTACTAATTAATGTTTCTAACAGCAGAGCACCAACAAAATCATCTTGAATTGAAAAATCCTCCTACAATCATATTAAATGAAAATTGTCTCAGGTCACCAGTTAAAAGATAGAGTCAAGAAGAGTGGGTTCAAAGTAAGATTCATGTATCTCTTAGGTCCAAGAAACATACTTTATTGTAATGACATTCAGAAACAAAAAGCAAACAAATGAACATCTAAAAGAATACATAAAGAATGCAGAATATCAATTCCCATAGAACGTAAAGTAGACTGCAAAGAATTGTAGGCAGAAGAGATAAAATGATCAGTACATATTAGTAGAAAGAAATTTGTTTAGAGAACTGCAATTTTTTGTATGTAATATTACAGTTTCAAATTTTATAATAGAAAATCCAAGTAAAAAGAAAGCTTAAAATTGATTCTGAATGTC
>NW_008331828.1:175704-184860 GCF_000622305.1 Nannospalax galili
AGAACTGCATTTTTTTGTATGTAATATTACGATTCCAAATTTTATAACACAAAAACAAAGTAGAAAAAAAGCTTAAAATTCATTGGGATATACTACCAATTTGCAACATCAGTCCACCACCTTAAACTACAGTAGATTTTCCCAATATCAAGGGACAAAAGCCTAAAGATCTGAATTATTTCATAGATAAACAGGACTTCAATGACTTTTGCTTAGATGAAGTAAGAATGTAAAAGTGTCATATTATTCTAGAAAAGATCACATTATGGGTTCCAAAGCCAACATCATTTAAAATGACTGTTCAAAATTGATTCTGGGCTGGAGAGATGGCTGAATGGTGAAGAACACTGGTTTTTCTTGCAGAAGAGCCAGGTTCGAATCCCAGCACCCACATGACAGCTAACAACTCTCCATAACTCCAGTTCCAGGGCATCCAACAGCCTCTTCTATCTTCCGAGGGCATTGTATGACACGAGTGCACTTATGTACATGCAGGCAATACACTCATATATATAAAATAAAAATAATAAATGAAATATTTAAGAAATTAAAAAAATGTTAAATTGATTGAACTGCTTGCTTGCCCACCTACAAGAACAAACATGTGATGGCTTGCCTTTGAGTAAATCCTGTCAAGGACTTTACCTTTTGGACTTAAACTTTAAAAGCTCCCATTGCCCCCCTACACACACACACACACTTAGTGCAGCATTCTCTAAATTGTCTCAGAGTGGTGCAGTTGCTGGCCAGCTAAACAACTTCAGTTGATTCAGAAAAAATAAAAAGTATGACCATGTATTTTTAAGTAATGGTGGAAGAAAACTACAAATAAACTAGTAAAGAAATGAGTCTGTGGAAATACTTCTTTATTGAGCAAATTTCATTTGAATGAATTTTGGGTCATTGTTATAGCCAAGATAAGAATTTTCAAATTCCTACCAATTTCTTCTTTGAAGAAAAAACATTATTGAGAGAAATCATGACCCCAAATATAGGTGTGAAAAAAAATAGCAAAGAAATGGAATTTAATTTTCTCCAGAATGAAGACAAAAAACACTGTGCATTAGATGGTGAGAAATAACAAACAGAAAAGAGAAAAAAAAATCAGATCACAGAACATAAAACATTACATGAAATCCATCACTCTATTCATTGAAAAAAACTGACTAAAGACTGGACAAGGGAACCAAAAAAGTGCTAGTAAAAACAAATTAAAAAAAAAATACAGGGGAGAAGTTGTTAAAAGAGACTTCAATGAAATACAAACTGTCGTTTAAGAATAACTGATACGTGTTCAAAAAGCTAAATAAATGGGTCTAGAAGAAATGCATGAATCCCTAAAGACATTTGACCTGTCAATATTAATTGCAAAAGAAAGAAAATGAAGCAGCAATTCAATATCCCCAAGGAATGATATCCCAAGTCTAGATGGGGTCATTACTGATATGTCACATTTTTTTTTTTTCATTTACTTAACACTATATTTGGAAAACAAACAAAAAATACAGCAACATACCAAGTCAGGTATTACCCATGTATCAACATTTATGTTTGAATTTTTATATCATATTTTTGAGCATTTAAATAGAGGAGGACTGATAATGACATGTGATGCACATTTTTTAATTTTTCCCACACTTTTTATTAGTTCTGTGAGAATTTCAAAGAATGTATTTTTATCAAATTGCCCTCCACTCCTAGAAGTCCATTCCTTCATGAACCATCCAATATTTTGTTCTCTGATTTTTGTTTTTCATTTATTTTTTCAATGAAATACAAAATTTGCACTGAACTGAACATAAACACTTGTGTATGGGGCCCACTCCCTTGAAGAACACTGACTCTCTCCCAGTACCTACCAATTATCAATTGTTCCTGAGCAAGGGGTGGAATTTGTGCCCAGCTACCACTCTCCATTCTGGAATTAAAGGTCTGTGCCACCACACCCAGCTTGTTGTTTGGTTTTTGGATGTTAGCCATGGTGAAAGGGTTAATAATCATAAAATGGTTTTAAATTACATTTCCCTTAGGACTACTGATGTAAAAAAATTTAAAAGAAGATCTTACACATTTCTATTCTATCCTTGGAGAATGACCCGAGTTCATTGTACATTCTAGATACTTATCCTCTCTTACCACCAGAATTTGGAGATACTACACCCATGAGCTATAGAAGAAAAAAGAAGAAATCAAGCTGGTACTGACTTCAAAGTTTCATCTCTATTGACTAGTCTTCACAGTGCTGGAAGGTGCTTTTTTACCATAGAAAAAATTGACCATCAATTTTACCCAAATGTGAATCCTGTGAGTTACAACAAAACTGGTCTAGCAAGGTATGTGCAACCATGACACAAATATTTTAAGGGTAACAATCACTTTAATTGGACTTAAGGTTGCCTTCATAAGGTAAAGCCAATACCTGGCATGGATATGAAGCTTAGGGGTCATAGGAGAGGGCCTAATACTACTATTCTGTAAAGTATATATAGTGTTAAATTTACTCCAAATGACTTATTTTTCTACCACTAGACTAATGCATCTTTCATTTGTCAGTAATGAAGCCTCTGTATGCAGCACATGGTGAATCATACAAAGACCCACAACTGAATAATGTGCAGATAATTAGACTGCATAGTACCTATCCCCAAGTAGACATCTATATTAAAATCCTGCCTCTGAACCCACAGGGATCATTGTAGAATAGCAAACAGAAATATTTTAAGAGTCACAGATGGTGGAATAACACAAAGAAACAGAGATTTATAGAAAATTGGAAAGTAGCTAATAAAATCAAAGCATTGGTGACAGCACATAGAAGTCCCACATAAGTTCAAAACAGGCAAAATTCCAGCATAGACATGGAGACGTTGATAAGAAACACCAATGATACTTGAGGAAGTATTGGCCACCATGGGCTTCAGGGAGGGGGGAAAAAGTTTTTCTTTCGTGGATGGAATATCTTCATAGGTTGACTGAGATCCAGTGAATATCTGCATATATATATACACACACACACACACACACACATATATATATGGAGAAAGAGAGGGAGAGAAATAGAGAACATGAAATTGGGTAGGGTAGTAAATGGGGTGCAGATAGGGAAGAGTATCTAAATATAATCAACATATAGTATATGAAATATTTTTTAATTTAATAAAAAAGAAAATAAATTGAACCCACAGAATATTAAACACATGAAAACCAAATTTAGTATAATGTGAAAAGATACATTGGTTGCTTGCATGAAATATTCAAATGATTAATATAATGGTTATATATTTTTAATATTTTGTTTATTATTTTTATGTTATGTGTATGAGTGTATTGCCTGCATGTATGTGAGTGCACCCATGTTGTGCAATGGTGAAGAGGTCAAAAGAGAGATTAGAATTTCCCTGGAACTGGAGTTAAGGACGGATCATAGCTGCCATGTGGGTGCTGGGAATCGAACCCAGGTCCTCTACAAGAGCAGTCAGTGCTCTTAACCACTCAGCAATCTCTCCAGCCCCACGGTTATATATTTTTATTGATTTTGTGTGTTTGTGTGTATTTCAAACAGAACATCCCAAACAATCTTATTCATCTTTGTACCAGCATTTCAAAAGACACCTTTCCATAGCCCCCTCCCCCCACTGGAGCCCATATTCTCTGTCATCTCTATTACTGCCCACTGTGTTGTCAGTGCCCTCAGCCATTCCCTAGTGCAAATCCAGTGAGTTTAGTCAGGCAATCTATAGTCCCTTGTTTTAGGAAGATCAGCTCTAGCAGCAATCAGTTGACAGCAGTCCTTTAGATTGGGGTCTGTTGTTCATTTTCCCAGTTCTATGCTGGGTTACTGTCTGTTCTGTGCTGGCACTTGTGTATGCTGACACCTTTGCCATAGAATCATATCAGCAGGTTCCTAGGAACTCCTCAGACTCTGTTTCTATATGGTCATGCTGATCCGCCCTGGCTCTTACACTCTCTCTGCTCCCTCTTCTGTGATGGTCCCTGAACCTTGGGTGGATGAAGTTTAATAAAGACGTCCTGTCCAAGGACCATTATTTAGCAGACTCTTGATCTCTTCACTTTGGCCATTTGTGATGTTTTGTGTTCCTGGCCCTCTAATGCATGAGGGAGTTTCATTATTGAGAATTGATTCCTTAGAGTCTTCTTCTTTATCCCTGTTCTTTGTTCCATGAGCCTTGGGTGTACAGATTGCATTGAAGATGTGTCCTGTAGGCCTGGACAATTAATAGACAATGTCCATGTGTGACCAGTTGTGGTACTTAGTTTCTGTGGCAAAATGAGCTTCTTTGATGAGTGGTGACTTGGATATTTGTCAGTAACTATAAGGATACATATTTTGTACATAGTAAGAAATCATATTTGTCTAGCAATGTGAGAGTTTCAGGGTTTTCTCTAAGATCTATGACCATGCCAACCATGTGTATTAGGTTACGTTACAGTACCACACTTGAGTTTCCTGCCTTTGAGTGGGCTTTTAGTCAAATTAGGTAGCTGTTAATTGGCCCCAAGAAAATAGTGACACTACTACACCAATGGTGTATGCTGTGCTGGCTGGTCTTGAATCCTGTGTTGGATCATCCATTGATGTTTCACCTTGGCACTTTCATAGTGTTCTCCAAAGCTATGAGAGCTTACCTTCAGGAGAAGTGGCCTCTAGGTCAATCGTAGCTCTATTTCTCCAAATCCTGTGTCTGATGTATGTTCTGTCTTCAGCAATAGGGCCTTACCTTCAAGTTCTGGGAGGCCATCAAGGGCTGTGGCAATAGCCTGAGCAATTTTCGGAGTCTCTTGGACCACCCTGGCCAACAAACTCAAAGGAGGAATCTCCTGTCTGGCACCGTTTCTTGTCATGTGGCCTTTAGCTATATACATGGATTCTTAAAGACATATATTGATCAATTTAATCTTTGGTTATACTTTCCTTTTGGGTATTTAAAACCATAGAGGTGGCCCAAATAAACCAATTTATTTGTACTTTTAAGAACATTTAAGGATCTTTTCCTCAGGGGTAACATGGGCTTGGGAGGAAACTCTGGCTCCTTTCTTTTACCACTTCCATCTATTTGAAGATATATCAAAGGTCCTGCTTGACCATGGCTGGTTTCACTTGGAAGCATGGAAGAAATATTTCCTCTGTGTTGACCTCCCTCTTTGTAGACTCAACACTAGTTCAAGTCCATCTGGTGGGGTTTCTATGGCCTCCCTGAATAAGAGGACAGGTGACTCACCACAGTTACAGGACTCAGCACAGTTACAGGACTCAGCACAGTTACAGGACATTTTGAGAGATGCTCCATGGTCCCCTGGAACTTAGTTGACCATGGAGGGCAAGGAGGAAAAAATGTCCTTTAAGTCCCTCTGACCAGATTAGTATAGGACTCAAAGTATTGCTGTTAAACATCCAAGAAGCTTACTTCCACCAGTCTGATACTTTTAATTACCATGTGCTATGCAGAGGAAGCTTGGGCAAACACCAAATGTTCTCAGATAATCCTTAATTAGACATGTATTTTGTTCCTTGAACTAGCCGAATGTATAATTTGTCAGTAGGTTGTTGGAGTAATAGGTTTCCTCTGGCTTTTTAAATCTAGCTACGCATTATTTATGTGTTTCATTGTCTAACAATTCCACCATGGTTTCCCCACTTAAAGTGCCCCATTTTCCCATCTCTCCCTTGATAATACCCTTCTCCTATGGTCTCATCTCTCTTGTGCAGACCTAAATTCAAGAAAGGAAGGCTTGAGTTTCACACAAAGTCACAGTGAAAAAATAACATGAAAAATCCAAATGATAATCCCCACCAAGTACCAATGATCCTGTGGAGGAGTATGTTGAGAATCCCCTAGAGATAACAAAAGTCATGGAATTCAAAAGAACAATTATACATATGTTAAAAGAATTCAATGAATTTACAGAACATACAAAGAAATCAAATACCTGAAGATAGGAATGAACTTCTGATTAAATTCAGAAAAGAGTTAGAAATATTGAAGAATACTCAGGCTGAAATTAAGAAGTAAGTGAAACATTAAAAAAATCAGTTAAAAGGACAGGAGAAAGCCTCACCAATAGGATGAATGAAATGGAAAACAGAATATGAAGATTAGAAGATAAAGTGGATGAATTATACCACTCCAGCAAAGATTATGAAAAATTTAAGAGAATACAAGAATGAAATACACAGGAATTGTGTGACACCATAAAAAGACCAAACTTACTCATCATAGGAATAGAGGAAGGAGAAGAATCTCAGGGTACTGGTATGGACCAGAACTTTACAAGATTGTAGAAGAAAAATTTTCAAAATTAAAGAAAGACATGCAGATACAAATACAAAAAGCACAAAGAACAGTAAATAGACAGGACCAAAAAACAATCGCTCCATGGCACATCATAGTAGAAACACTAAACATACAGAAAAAAGAGAGAGTACTGAAAGCTGAAAAAGAAAAACAACAAGTCATATGTAAAGAAAAACCTATCAGAATTACAGCTGACTTTTCAGTTCAAATTATGAAAGCCAGAAGAGTCTGGACCAAAGTATTCCCAGTTTTAAATGATCACAGATGACAACCCAGATTACTTTTCCCAGCCAAAATGAATATTATAGTCAAAGGGGAAAGAAAAGTGTTCCATATTATAAATAGGCTGAAAGAATTCATGTTCACAAAACCATCCTTTTAGAGAGTTCTTGAAGCAATACAAGGAGCTGAAGCAAGTAACGACTATAGCCTAGGGGTAACAAAAATTAATGAAGGAATAACAGTGTAAGCATAAGGTTACACCAAGAATGCAAACAGAAATCAAAACAAGAGGACTCTCAATACAAATCTTTCATTAATAACTTTAAATATCAATGGGCTGAACTCCCCAGTCAAAAGTCAGAGACTAGTTGAATGGATAAAGAAACAAAACCCATCTTTTTGATGTCTGGAAAAAACCCATCTCACTTTCAAGGACAGGCACTAGTTATGGCCGAAAAGATGAAAAAAAAAAAAATTCCAAGCACATAGTGCTAAACAAAAAGCAAGAGTTCCAATTCTAATATCTGACAAAGTAGACTTCAGACTAAAACTAATCAGAAGAGATAAAGAGGGCCATTTCACTCTGATCAGAGGAACATGAGCAAGAAGACATCATAATCATGAACATACATTCACCAAACTCTGGTGAATCCAAATTCATAAAAACAGTACTACAGGACACTAAGACCCAGATTAATCCCAACTCATCAATAGTAGGGGACTTCAATGTCCCATTGTCTCCATTCGGTAGGACAACAAGACAGAGAATTAAAAAGGGGACATCTAAATTAAACAATACCATACATCAAATGGACCTAACAGATATCTACAGAATACTCCACCCAAGCACCAAAGAATATACTTTCCATTCAGGGCCCCATGGAACTTTCTCCAAAATTGGCCTCATACTGGGGCACAAAACAAGCCTCAACAAACACAAAAAGATTGAAATAATTCCATGAATTCCACCAGACCACAATACAATAAAGTGTAAAGTAAACACCAAAGAAACACTAGTAACTACATGAACACATGGAGATTAAAGAACACACTCCTGAATGATGAACGGATCAAAGGAGAAATTAAGAAAGAAATAAAAGTATTCATGGAACTCAATGAAAAAGACAATACAACACAACAAAACATCTGGGACATGTTGAAAGCAGTCCCTAGAGGGAAGTTTATAGCTCTAAGTGCCTACATTAAAAAAATCAGAAAGAACACAAAGAAGTGACTGAACATTGCAATTCAAGACACTTGAAACCCAAACCCAGCATATAAGAAGAAATAAAAAAAAATCAGAACAGAAATTAACAAAATAGTAACAACAATAACAACAACAACAACAACAATAACAAAATACAAAGAATCAATGAATCCAAGAGCTGGTTCTTTGAAAAGATAAGCAACATTGAAAGACTCTTAGCCTAGTTAACCAAAAGAAAGAAAGAGCACCTTCAAATCAACAAAATCAGAGATGAAAGGGGAAACATCACCACAGACACCAAAAAAAAAAACAAAAAAACCCAGAATATTATCTGGGAATACTTTAAAAATATATACTCTACAAAATTTGAAAACCTAAAAGAAATGGACAGGTACTTAAAAATATGGGAATCACAGAAACTAAGCCAAGAAGAGATCAACAGCTTAAAAAGACCCATAACGCATAAGGAAATTGAAACAGTAATACAAAAACCTCCCAACTAAGAAAAGCCCAGGACCAGATGGATTTACAGCAGAATTCTACAAGACATTTAAAGAAGATCTATATCCAATACTACTTAATTTGTTCAAAAAGATAGAAATGGAGGGAGAATTTCCAAATTCTTTCTATGAAAGTAGCATCACTCTAATACCAGAACTAGGTAAAAATATGACAGAAAAAGAAAGCTATACACCCATATCCTTAATAAGCATAAATAAAAAATTCTCAAAAAAATACCTGCAAACCGCATACACACATACATCCAAAAGATCATCTACCATCATCGTCAGCTTTATTCCAGAGATACAGAGATAGATCAATATATGTCAAGTCAATAAATGTAATAAATCATATAAATGGACTCAAAGATAAGAACCATATGGTCATCTCAATAGATGCAGAGACTAGTCCTAGAGGGAATTGCCCAGAGGGAACATACTTCAACATAATTATAGCTATATACAAAAACCCCACAGCCAACATCACTCTAACTGGAGAAAAACTGGATGCATCCCCATTAAAATCAGAAACCAGACAAGGCTGTCCACTATCTCCACTCCTTTTTAACACAGTGCTTGAAACTCTTGAAAGAACAGTAAGAAAAGAGAAGGAAATAAAAGGATTAATAATTGTAAAAGAAGAGCAAATTATCCCTTTTTGTAGTCGATATATTATATCTAGGATGCTAAAAATTCCACCAGAAAACTCCTAAAAATGATTAACACTTTCAGTAAAGTGGCAGGTTACAAAATTAATCTCTAAAGCCTCTAGCCTTTCCATATGCCAGTAACAAGGAATCAGAGAATGAGAACATGGAAACACTCCTTTTCACAATAGCCTCAATAATAATAATAATAATAATAATAATAATAATAATGTCTCAGAATGAACCTGACCAAAGACATTAAACCT
>NW_008331828.1:184874-188436 GCF_000622305.1 Nannospalax galili
TAATGAGTATTGTGAAAAATCACATTCCTACCAAAAGCCATTTACAGACACATGACATTCTGCACAGAATTGGAAAAAAATCATCCTAAGATTCATATGGAAGAAAAAAAGACCTCGGATAGCCAAAGCAAACCTGAGCACTAAGAGCAATGCTGGGGGATTACAATAACAGATTTTAAACTGTATGACAGATTACAGTCATAAAAAGAACATGGTACTGGCATAAAAATAGACCTGTAGATCAAAGGAATAAAATTGAAGACCAAAAATGACGACATCCAATTTTAGTCATCTGATATTTAACAAAGGAGCCAAGAACATTCACTGGAGGAAAGAGAGCATGTTCGGCAAATGGTGCTGGCAAAACTGGATCTCCACCTATAGAAGAAATAAACTAAACCCCTATCTTTCACCTTACAGAAAAGTCAACTTCAAATGGATCACAGACTTCAATATGAAGCCTGAAACTCTGAAACTGTTAGAAGGAAACATTGGCAATAACCTACAAGATATAGGTGTAAAAAAAGATTTTCTTAACCAGACATCAATTGCTCAGGAAATAAAGTCAAGAATCAACAAACGGGACCTCATTAAACTAAAAACCTTCTGTATATCAAAAGAAACAACCAAGGAAATGAAGACAAAACCCACAGAATGGGAGAAAATCTTCATCAGTGACACTTCTGACAAAGGTTTATCATGCAGAATATATAAAGAACTTAGAAAACAAAGAATCAAGAGAGGAAGTAACCCTATTAAAAGACTGGCTAAGAAGCTCAATAGAGAGTTCTCAAAAGAAGAAACAAAGATGGCTAAGAACCTCTTAAAACGTGTTCAACATCATTAGTAATTAGGAAAATGCAAAGTAAAAGCACTTTAAAATTTCATCTTACCTCAGTCAGACAGGCTAAGATCAAGAGAAAAAATGATACCATATGTTGGAAAAGATGTGGGGACAGGGGAACACTCATCCACTGCTGATGGGCTTGCAAACTTGTTCAACCCCTATGGAAAGCAGTGTGGAGAAACCTTAAAAAACTAAAAATGAGCCCTGTTCTGACATTTTTCTATTCCCTGTCTGGAATTTGTAAAGCTAATTACCTTTGCCTTTACTTCTCCTTCACCTCTCCTATTCAGGACTCAAGGACTTTCTTTTCCCCTTAGAAATAAGAGTTATGCAATTTGAGAGTTTTTAGATAGACCCATTGAAGGGGTATTCCAATGGCCTCACCCTGAGTCCCTGTTCAGCACGGAAGAAGCCAGAGTGGTCTGTGTCCCTATTCCCTATTGGCAATTTGGGTAACCCTTTCAGAGGATGGCATGAGAAGAATATGAGGTAGGAATTGGCTAGGCATTTAGGGTAAAAAGACCTCAAAGATAAGTAGCCAGTTTCTTGGCTAAAAGTCAAAATGTCCTTGTTGGGACATTCACAGGGGGCAATGTTAGAGTAGCCAAATGCCCCATAAAAATAAATAAATGAAAGAAGAAAAAAGAGAAAAAAGTGATGGGGAGATATGGGAGGTTTTGGAGGGGAGGGAGCAGGCATGGATTTGATCAAAACACGATACATACATATATGAAACTCTCAATAAAGTTTTTGTAAAAGTTAAAAAAAGAAACAACTAAAAATGAACCTACCATTGATCCACTTATACTACTCCTTGGCATATACCCAAAGAACACATTGCCTATTGCAGAGACACTTGTACATCCATGTTTGTTGCTGCTCTTTTTTCAACAGCTAAGAGACTGAAGAAACCTAAGTGCCCCTCAACTGACGAGTGGTTAATGAAAATACGGTACATTTACACAATCTACTCAGTAGTTAAGAAAGATGAAATCATGAAAATTTCAGGTAAATGGATGGAACTAGAAACTGTTATACTAAGTGAAGTAATACAGACTCAGAAAAACAAATGATGTATATTCTCCCTCACATGTGAATCCTAGCACCAAACCCTTATAAGTGAGTATGTGCCCAGACATAAGTACAGGAACCAGGATATTGAAAAGTAACAAGGGAGGTAAAACAAAAGAAAGAACCTGAAAGAGAAGAACAGTAGGAAACATGTGGTACTAAGGCAAATATAGATAAAAATGGGGTTATTTAAAATTTGCAAGGGGGGAGAGAGGGTTATACAAGGAACCTTGGGGATAAAAGGAAATAACGGTAATATTTTTAAAAGAAAAATACTGAACATATTGAATCATCTACTATAGGCACTAAAAAGGAGAACATGAGATAAAATATTGTGAATAAAATTATTTTAGTGGTAAAATTAAAAACTATACCTATAGCTCTGCTTCCCTGGGCCTGCATGACTTGCAGGCCTCTCTCCAACCCACAGGCCCCTCTCTCGGGGGTAAGTCGATTGCACCCTTCATGCCTTTACTCCCCAAGCCTCATTCACCCTCCCCATCTCCCCCACCAGTCTCTCCTCCTAGCCTAGGTCCTCTCCCATTCCTTGTCTTGGTGCCCCAGACACCTGGGGGACCACTACTGCTTCCTGATACTTTGCACCCAGAGCAACTCAGTTCCTTCTTGGGTCCCCAGGAGCAATGCTTCTGGGCCTGGTAATGCCCTCACCTCTTTCTGCTTCCCTGGGGCTTCATGACCTGAAGGCCTCTCTCTGACCTGCAGGCCTCTCTCTCAGGGGTAAGTTGATTGCACCCTCCGTGCCTTGACTCCCCCAGCCTCATTCACCCTCCCATCTCCCCAACCGGTCTCTCCTCCTAGCCTGGGTCCTGTCCCATTCCTTGTCTTGGCACCCCAGACACCTGGGGAACCACCACTGCTCCCTGATACTTAGCATCCAGACCAACTCAGTTCCTTCTTGGGTCCCCAGGACCATTCTGGGCCTGGCCCCACCCTTACCTCCCTCTACTTCCTTGGGTCTGCACAACCTGCCAGCCTCTTTCCTGGACACCTGGGCTGACCTTTCCTTTTCCAGATCCTTTACATCCAGTCCAACCCAGCTCCTCAGTGCAGTCCCCAGGAGCCCTTGGGGCTGCCTCCCACCACTATCTTCCTTTGCACCTCTAGCCTTTCTATATATAACAAGCAATCAGAGAAAGCACATGGAAACACTCCCCTTCAAAATAGCTGCAAAAAACAAAAAACAAAAAACAAAAACTTGTAATAAACCTGACCAAAGACATTAAATAGCTCTGCAATGAAAATTTCAAATCTTTAAAGAAAGAGCTTGAGGAAGACATCAGAAGATGGAAGGACCTCCCATGCTCATGGATTGGAAGAATTAATATTGTGAAAATGACCATCCTACCAAAAGTTATTTAGAGAGTCAATGCAATGCCAATAAAAATCCCTATGACATTTTTCACAGAATTGGAAAAAAAAATTCTAAGATTCATATGGAAGCACAAAAGACCTCGGATAGACTAAACAACCCTGAGCACTAAGAGCAATGCTGGGGTGATTATTATACCAGATTTCAAGCTGTACTACAGAGCTATAGTCTTAAAAACAACATGGTACTGGCACAAAAAATAGACCTAGATCAATGGAACAAAATTGAAGACCCAAATATGAGTAAATGCATTT
>NW_008331828.1:191861-192289 GCF_000622305.1 Nannospalax galili
GGCCTTCTGTAAGTCCATGGAACACACCTGTCTTTGTTATTAAGAAAGCCTCTGGCAAATGGGGAATGTTGCAAGACTTGTGTAAAGTCAATGCTAGAATGACCCTAGTGGGTACACCCTTAAGGGGACTGCCTTGGATCCCTGCTATTCCCTTAGATTTATTTCTTAGAGTTATAGACATTAAAGATTGTTTTTTTTTTTTATCGCTCTACAACCCCAGGATTGTGAAAAATCTGCTTTCTCTGTACCTTCCACCAACTTTAAAACACCTGAGAGGTATGAATGGACTGTTTTACCCCAAGGTATGGCCAATAGCCCAACATTCTGCCAAAGCTATGTGAAGATGCTTTTGGGCCCTGATCACTTGCTGCCACATGATAATCTTGGGAGCTCCAAGCCCCCAACAATTAGAAGAGTTATATAAGGTT
>NW_008331828.1:192730-194251 GCF_000622305.1 Nannospalax galili
TAATGAGTGCATGCCTCTCTGGGAGGCATACCACAGGTTTATACACCCATGGATCAATTGGCTGACCTGATTGAGAAAGGGTGTGATGTAGGTCTGAGACGTTATGGCATAGACCCTCTTAAAATTGTTATCCCTTATCAGCTTAGGGATTTTAAATGGCTCTGCAGAAATAATAACCGAGTGGCCATAGCCTTGGAAGGGTTCCTGGGAAATTTGGACTGTCATTATGGCCCTCATAAATGGGTGACCTCCTTTCGCACCCTCTGTTGGGATGCCCCCTGGCTCTTTGTCAGGGAGCCATTAGTAAAAGCCTATATAATGTTTTCACTGACGGGGGCATATTTGGAGCTGCAGTGATAGTATACCCAGGGGCAGATGAGAAACCAAAAAGATATGTCCACACTTGTGATGGCTCAGCTCAATTCAAGGAACTCATGGCCATTGCTTTAGCATTAACAAAGATAAGTGAGCCCATGAATTTGTTTTCGAACAGTCTGTATGTAGTTAATCTTCTTCCAGGGCTATTAGGTTCTCATATTTGGTTGGATGGGAACCCCATTACTCCTTTGATGATTCAGACACGTATGCTCTTTAAAGAGAGAGAAGCCCCTATCTTCTTACAGCATCTTAGGGGGCACCAAGAATTGCCTGGGCTTTTATCCCAAGGCAATGCAGAGGTAGACAAGGTGGATTCCACCAAGGTCCTGTAAGCAGGCCTGAATGAAGCTCAGGGGTTACATAACCTCACTCATGTAAATTGGTGGGAACTCCGTAAGAGGTTTCCTCAAGTTCCCATCAGGGACCTAAAGAAGATTGTACATACCTGTAAGTCTTGTCAACCCTTTCTACAGGTACCGCCTCTGCAACAGCCAGGGGTAAACCACAGGGGACTCAAGCCCAATTCCTTGTGGCAAATGGATGTCACACACCATGCTCCTTTTGGAAAGCTTAAGTATATTTTTGTTTCCATTGACACATTCTCACATGTCTGTTGGGCTATCGCTCATACAGGAGAGAAGTCTAAACATGCTCAGTCTCATTTTCTCCAGGGCTTTGCTACGTTGGGATTGACCCCCAAAATTAAAACTGATAATGGACCATGTTTTGTGAGTAAAAATTTACAAGATTTCTTCTCACTTTGGGAAATTCAACACAATACAGGAATTCCCTACAATCCCCAAGGTCAAGCCATTATAGAACACAATCATCAAAACCTAAAAATTCAATTACAAAAACAAAAAGGGGGAATAAGCCCCCACCAAAAGTTGTGTATGGCCTTATTCACTGTTAATGTTCTTAATTTTCAAAAAAATAAGTTGGAGTCCCAGTTTCAGAAGCATTGGGGATGACAGGAGCAGAGACCTGAGGTATGGGTAAGATGGAAGGATCCCATTACTGGGAAATGGAAAGGACCAGATCCATAGCTAACCATGGGTCAAGGCTTTGGGTGTGTCTACCCTACAGGAGATTCAAACCCCATATGGGTGCCTGCGAAAAACCTTAAGTGGGTAGGCCAGGATC
>NW_008331828.1:194557-238058 GCF_000622305.1 Nannospalax galili
ACGGTTGCCCACAGTTGGCTAACCGAGTTAGGCAGAGACTAAGACTATCACGGGCTGGCATTACCCATGTGGCTGCCCTTAATCATGATGCATTTTTAGCCAAAGATGGGTAAGATGTCCCATGACAAGTACTCCTAAGACAGGATATGCACATGGCCAGGTGCATGATCCAATGACGGGCAAGGCTTGATCAGAGGTGACACAACCTAAGACAGGCAAAATTACATAAGATTAAAGGAAGGAGACAGCCATCTCTCCTCAGGGAGCCACCTATGAGGTGGGTAACCCATGAAATAAAGTCAGTTCGGCCTTAAAATAAAAATAAAAAGGGGGATATGTGGGGACCTAAAGGCCCCACCTTGCATAGGTCCAAAGGGAAGTTACTGGGGGCACGGCCTGGCTTGATTTGAAAGTCTGAAGAATACTTCCACACTGCTGAGGAGTGCATGATTAGCATGTGACCATCCTTAAGATATGCCCTCGGGGAGGGGGAGTTCCAGCTGCTTTTATAAACTTTGTAACACCTGCAATAAATGAGTCCCTGCCTGACTAGACTCCCCATTGGGTCTGAGTGTCCCTGGGTAATGGGGGTGGCATGGGCTGGCGAACAGCGTGCTAACTCATACCCAATCATCACCTCCCCGGGGGTTGCTGGTTCGAACCCCTGGCACACACAGACACACACACACACACACACACACACACACACTCCAAGCACTCGGGAAGCAGTTCAAGTCCAGGCTGCTCTACAGGTCTACATACTGAGTTCCAGGCCAGGATGTAGATCATTGCAGGGCAGATGGGGCTACAGAGAGACCCTGTCTCAAAAAGATAAAAACAAAACAAAACAATAATCATTCTGAAACTCCTTATAGGAACAATACAGGACCTAGTGTGGAGTCACTCACTTTCCCTAAGCATGCTGAGTGGCTGAATGGCAGAAACAGGAGATGGGTCAAGTACTGAATGGGAAGAGTCATGTGGGACATTTTCAGTGTTCTGTGTAGTCTGTATCTTTTTTTTCTGATCTTTTTGAGACAGGGTCTCTCTGTAGCCCCATCTGCCCTGCAACGATCTACATAGGTTGTCCTCGATTTCACATAGATCTGCCTGCCTCTGCTTCCCTAGTGCTGGGAATAAAGGCATGCACCAACATACCTGTGAATTTCTTGTCTTAACAATGACTGACAATGAATAACTGAAGAGCCTATAAAAACCCATTAGTTGTAACAGTATCAGTGTAATCAACTATATGTAAAATTTTCTAAGAAAATTATAAAAAATACAGCTTTTTAAAGTTAACAGGAATAGGAATTGTTCAATTAAAAGAAAACCCTGTGATTTTACTATTCCATTTGAGTGCCTGAAATGGTTGAATACATTGGAATGAATTTTTCCCCCCTTCATCAAACACTAACTCTTGTTATTTTCCAAGGAGAAAGTACATCAAAAACTAAGGTCATCTCTCTCTTTTTTTGGTCTTTTTGAGACAGGGTATCCCTGTAGCCCCAGCTCTCCTGAAACTCACCAGGTAGACGAGGCTGGCCTCAAACTCAGAGAGATCTGACTGCCACTGCCTCCAAAGAGCTGGGATTAAAGGTATGCACCACCACTTCCTGCAACTAAGATACTCTCTGTTTTTATCTTATTTCAAATTTGAAACTGAATATTATCTATTTTCTCTCATTTCATGATACAGTCCATTGTGGATTGTTTTCATCTAATCTACAACTGAGAAAAATTATTCATATGATCAATATTAAACTTTGGCTCCAACTTTAGAGGTTTCAGTCCAGTATCCATGGGGCTCAGAAACTAACAGACAATGGCAAAACTGAACCATGAGATGGAAGGTCATGGCATAAGAAATCTAATCTCAAGGAAAACAAGATTTAGAGAAGGAAGGTGCCCGAACAAAACAGATCCTCCAAACCACAGCTCTGTGAACTGTGTCCTATCTGTGAAGAATACTGAAGTCAGAAAGATTATGAGTGAACAAGCACATGAGCAGCATGAGGAAGCATGGATCCCAAAGAAGCCTAGACTGACTCACAGGCACAGAGCAGGAGGATGCACAAATTTCCCCAATCAAAGAACACATGAAAAACTGGACAGGACACTAGAATAAGTCCTAAATATTATACAGTATCAATGTTTCACAATCTCTTTTCAGACCAAACTGGAAAACAGACATCAATAGTAGGTAGAAAACAGAGAATCCCAAATTGCCATGTAGACAGATATATTTAACACATTCTTATTTAAAATGGGAAAAGAATATAGAATGTCATGCTATGTAAATATTTTACATGATGCTCATGAAAGTCTTACAATCACTTTCAAATGAAATACATTAGTAGTTGTAAAACAATGAAAAAATCACAAAGAGTAAAGAGGACACAAACACTTTCAAAGGAAAACAAAATGAAAGGCACAAAATTTACTAATTACAGGATATGTTAAACATTTGACTCTCTAGGCCTTAATATATATCACAGAATGCATGAAATCTGTTGGGGGTTATCTGGGGGGAGCAGATAAAATCTGGTGAGGGGTACATGGGTGCAGATAGGGTAGGGGGTATAAAGATGATTAAGATTTTTTCTTTATGAAGTGAAAAAGAATTCAATAAAAAACACACACTGAAAAAATGTAGTACGGGAAGAACTCACAGGAAGAAAACCAGCTATTAGCTTACCTTGGCAAGATATGTGACATGGGAGATAAGGAAAAATTAAATAATTAAATCAAGTGATGTTTGCGTACTTGTAATTTCCACATAATCCAAATGCAATAAAAGAAGTCATTTGACATGTACCACAGGTAAAATCTTGAAGAAACTGCTATAAATTAAATTATCAGAATCTCCTTGCAGTGAAACAGTGTAGCAAAACCATTTCACTTTATCTCTAGTTACTTGGGTCCTCTCCTCTGGGCCCTTCCTTCATCCACTCAAACCTACCTGGTTGGCTACAGTCTCCCCTCTCTTCACATTCCAGGGCTCTTTGCTTTGCTCCAGACAGGAGACCAGAACAGGCTTACACACAGCAAGTCCTGTGTATGAGAAAGAGGCAACGAGGCAACTGATGCTTGCTGGACTCCTTAGAAAGCACTAGATTTATAATGCAACACTGTGCTCCACTGAAAATATTCAGAAAAGAGCAGACTCTCCAAATGATTTCCCAATTTTTATTTTCTGACAGACTCATTAGAATACATGGGAAATTTTTCAGTTTTCATACGGTGAGTTCTGTCACTGATTCACAATTCAGCTATGGAAATGAAACTTTAAGGTTCCAGCTACAGTACCATGCACCAATGGGTGGCTGAAGTTAACACCAAAAATATTGAAAACAGATAAGTCCTCTATCAAGTGGAAATGGAACAAAATGGTAAAATATAAACATGTTCTTCATGATGCCCAGACACTTCCATGAAATAATTTTTAAAGAATCCAAGGCTTAAACCTAACATATGCACAAAGTAGACTATGATCTGTCCAAGGTAGCAGAGTAGTAAAAAATTCTCCAACACAATTCTCCTCACCTACAGACACCAGATTGCTATAGTTCTCCAACATTAACTCCCTGTACAAAGTCCTCTGAGCAGAGTCTAGGTATTCCCACTCCTCCTGGGTGAAGTCTATGGACACATCCTTGAATGTCAATGGATGCTAAAATGGAAAATTACAGACTATGTGCACTTAAATGGGGTAGTGGACCCAAGAAAGAAAGAGATAATTAACAAATGACTTCTGAATTAGATGAGAAACCTGAATTATTCAAAAGGATATTTCTTAATTGAATAAATGCCTATAATCTACTTGCTGACTCTGTGCAAAAAAGAATGGAATCAAATCCTCCAAACTTTTGTGAAGATTATAATGTTAAGGAGCATAGCACATAAATTAAGCCCTCAACATAGGAATACCACTTTACTCCTATATTTATAGCATAGAAGATCAGTTGTATATATTTATCTGATATAAAGTCACACTGATTTATAAGTCTGCTTCATAAATTCGAATGTTTGTAACCATGCAGTGTAATCCCAGCTAAAACACAGACTTTCACCTTAACACAATCTGTGGCTGGGCCTGACTTATCCCAATCCTAACGAGCTTTGCAGTGAGGCCAGTGCCCAGGAGCAAAAGACACCTTCTCCCACAGCACTGAGTAGAACTTAGCAGAAGATAGAAAAGTATGTGTGTCTCCCTCCCCAGCAAGAAGACACAATCCTTATAAATTAAATAATATACCCTGCAGGTAATGTAAAAATTACAGAAACATCAGTGCATAATTACTCTAATAATACTTTTATAGTGATTTCTAATTTTATCCTCGTTTGCCTACCAAAAATTTACCTAGAAGGAACACACTGGGAGACTTATGTAGCACAATAAAGAGGATTTGAGAACTGGGCTCCTCACTGAAGAGTAACGAAAACATGAAGACAAGATCGAACACAGGCTGAACAATGTTGATGCTGCTTACAGAAATTCTCCCCAAATCATGCAGACAACTACATGTGTGTAACATTTGATAAAGAGAGCACTTATCTGAGGTTCAATGAACCAGTAAGGGAGGCAGTGATGTCCCTGCGTGTGAAGTAGAAATACCAGCAGAGAGAAAGGCTGGCTTCAGAATCTCCACCTGGAAAACTCAGTATTTAGCAAACATATGAAAAAGGCTTTCTTTCTCCAAAGAAAGGAAGAAAACTAACAGTGATGAAAGGAGATATTCTGCATTAAATGTCATATTTCATGTGTTTCATTCTGTAAACTACCAGAAGAAAACTGATTCCTAACAAATTAAAATCAATGATGTCAAGGTCTGGTATTTGCTGCAGAGCAGTTTAACCAAGGGAATCAACTACCTGGAGACAAAAGAATACAGGTGTCAACAAACCCAGTAGCGCATTCCATCAGCCCTGTGATGTTGGTGGGATTAAATATTGAGCAAAGTAATACAATATCCACATAAAATAAAACAAAATTGTCAGTTTTATGTATAGTTCAAACAACACTACAGTGGCATAAGAGGACTGAAGTCCATCCTCCTTAGGACCTGAAGATGGACATATTTGAATTTTCACCTATCATCTCAATGGAGGACAAAATGGAGAAGTAGATATGCTACATAGGTGATACATATGAAAAGAGTTAACGCGGCCTAGGCATGGTAGTGCAAGCCTTTATTCCCAGGACTCCAGAAGAAGAGGCATGAGGATCTCTGTGAGAGTCAAGCTAGCCTGGTCTACATAGCTAGTTTCTGGATGAGCAAAGGTTACAAGTTCAAACTACCAAACATTTAGAGAAAGAAAATGTACAGGTCCAGGCCCTTGAATGTATTTACCTGGAAAGAAGCCATCTCTATCTTCCTTCTGTGGGTTTCCAATAGGGCACTACATAAACAGTCTTCTCTTTCTTTCCAGAAACTTCCTTTCAGTTCACTGAAAATCCACTTCACCTGCCAATATAACAAGAGGAAGAAGCACAACAGAAAACAAAACAGGCCGTTATACTGTCTGCTGTCACAGTAGATGCACAGGAAGAAACCTCAACATAGAGATGACAATAGAATTTTGGGCTTTCCTGTTTTCATGTGGCCCACCCTGGCTACAAGATCAAGAATTTCTACTACATTCATGGGAATACAGGTGCCTCACCTCATTACCTAAACAAGGCAGAAACACGGTTTTCTTCCTTTGGAATAGAGGCTAAACTAAGCTTTCCTTCAGAAGCACTGGTAGCTGATGCCCAGCCTCAGTCTCTTCTGCCTGCAACTGTTAAGTGAAACAGCACTGATGTTTCTACTTAGCTTCACAGACAGAATCTGTGGGGGAGGCACAAGTGAGTGTTTTTCTTTTAAAGGCTAAATATCAGGAGTAGGTCACTATGAATTTTAAAAGTCTATTCTTGGGGCTGGAGAGATGGCTCAGAAGTGAAGAATACTGGCTGCTCTTCCAAAGGACTAGTTTCAATTTGCAACACACACGGTAGTAACAACTGTACTGAACACCTGTTCCAGGGGTTCCCACACTGTCTTCCGGTCTCCACAGATATTGCTCATATGGTGGCACTTACATACACACCAGAACAACACTGTTACACATGAAATAAAAATAAATAAGAATAAAAACAAAAACATTATTGTCTGATGATACCATACTTTACGTATTTCAGACATTTCCTTGATTTTTTGTTATACATATGTTGTGGATATTGATGTAGTAGTCATTAATATATGCTTTCTGTGGTGGTTTGAATGAAAATCTCCCCCATAGGCTCCAAGTGTTTGGACACTTTGTCCCCAGATGATGGTGCTGTTTTGGGAGGTTTTAGAAGGTGTGGCTATCTGGGAGGAAGCATGTCACTGGGGGTGGGCTTGCAGAGTTCTTAAGCCTTGCCAGATCTGCAGTTGCCCTCTTGATTTCTGTGTCTGCATGATGATGTGAGAGCTTAGCTTCTCCTGCTCCTGTTCCAGCCACCTCCAGCCACCATGTCTCCCTGCCATGATGGACTGTAATTCCCCTGGAACCATAAGCTCAAATAAACTCTTCCTTCTGTAAATTACTTGCGTCAGTGTTTCTATCACAGCAACAGAAAAGTGACTAATACAGTAATTGGTACCAGAGAGTGGGCTGTTGACTGTGAAGAATCTGACCATGTGGGGGTTTTGGAAAAATGTGGAAGACTTTGGAAATTTGGGCTAGAAAAGTGGTTGATTGCTGTAAGGGGAGCTTAACAGGCCATTCTAGTAGGAGCCTGGAAGAAAGTAGTGCTGGGAAGAGTGTAGTTCCAGAGAGAAATAAGGACTTAAGCAGCACTTGGGATCTTTTGGCAAAGAGTCTGGCAGGAGTCTGTCCTCAACCTAAAGGCTTGCCTGAGGCTAAGTTGAAAAGCCATGGGCTAATTTCTCTGGTGGAAGGAATTTCAAGACAGCCTAATGTAGAAATGGTGGCGTGGCTATTAATGATGAATATTATACAGATTTACAGTGAAAAAGAGCAGATGGGCCAGAAAGAAATACAGAATGTACAGTTTGGATTGAAAAAGAGCACTAGGAAGACTAATGATGGAGCCCTGGCATGTGATGGAGAAGATCCCATTGATAAGGAAATCAAAGTGATTAAGGAGATTAAAGTGATTAAGGAGGGGCCTAGACAGTCAAACTTAAACAATGGAGAGAGTGCTTCCAGGGAAAGATCACACCCAGTTAGGAAAATGCTGCAGGGCCACTGAAGAGAAAAGCTTCTAAAATGGATAAAGCAGGCTGGAGTCCATCCCAAACTTGCAGTCAAACTTGGCAATGTGAAGCAGGGATTCCCCTGCTTATATAAGACCCTGATAAGCCATTTTGTGAAGCTGTGAAGGTGAAGCCTGGTTGGCAATGGAGACACCAAGAAGTTTGTGATGCCAGAGCTGTGAGGCATTTGCCAAGAAGACCTGCGCACAGGGAGTGGTACCAGCACAAGAGAGAGATGCATGTTGCATTCAGCAAAGCTAGAGAGGCTGAGCCATCTAAGCCCTTTGGAAGTAAAGTCCCAGAAGTTGGACATGGACCTACTGGAATTGGTGCTTGCCCTACTGGTTTTTGGTCCTATTTTGGTCCGATATTTCCTTACTATGCCTCCATTCCTCCCTTTTGGAATGGTAACGTGTATTCAGTTCCACCATATGTTGGAATATGTAATTTGTCTTTTAATTTTATAGAGGCTTACAGTTAAGATATTTACCTGTGGACTGTGGACGTTTGAATAGTATTGAGACTGATAATGACTATGGGAACTTTTAAAGTTGGATTAAATGCATTTTGCATTTTATATGATCATGAGCCTATGGGGGCCAGGGGGTGGGATGTGGTGGTTTAAATGAAAATGTCCCCCATAGGCTCCAAGTGTTTGGACATTTTGTCTCCAGGCAATGGTGCCATTTTTGGGAGGTCTTAGAAGGTGTGGCTATCCTGGAGGAAGCATGTCACTGGGGGTGGGCTTACAGAGCCACCTCCAGCCACCCTGCCTCCCTGCTATGATGGACTATAATTCCCCTGGAACCATAAGCTCAAATAAACTCTTCCTTCCATAAATTGCTTGGGTCAGTGTTTCTATCACAGCAACAGAAAAGTGACTAATACACTTCCCTATGGTGAGTGTATCCCAATTGATATTTTCTAACTATTTTATATATAAAATGCAACTTGGATTATTTTATTTACCTTGTTGTGGCATAGAACAGTACAACTCAGTTAAGTCATGACACCATGACACTGTTTCTGTTATTTACTACCCACACTCCCCATTCACTGGAAACTGCTATTCTATCCTCAATATCTATCATCTATCTTTTCTTTTTCTATTTCTCTTATGACTGAGATCATGTAGTGCTAGTGTTTCAACTCCCTTTAGCTGATACAGTGTCCACCAGATCATCCTGTTCTCAAGTATGAGAAGATTCCACTCTTTTCTATGATGGAATTGTGGTGTATTCTTCAGGAATATCACATTTCAGTACATCTTTCATTTGTCAATGTAAATTTCAGTAGATTCCCTATTATTCAAATAGTGCTGCCATGACTAGTGAGCACATATAACTCTAGCCCGTACTGAATTTACTTCCTTTGAGTATCTATTGAGGATTTGGTGATAGGAGCCACAGTTGAGAGAACACCTGTGGGTTGTTTTTAAGCATCTGTTTTACCTCACTTAGTATAGCCATTTCTCTGCAAATTCCTTGATTTCCTTTTTTTTTTTTACACAAAGTAGAACTGTATTGTATAAATGTAGAAAAATTACAGGATCTACTCAGAGGCTGAGGGATATTTAGGTTGTGCAACTGAATTTCAGAGAGAATACAATAGAAAGTTTTTTTTAAATGTTCTGGTTAATCATGCACTTAACTGAGACATTAAATGTGTCTCTTCTAATGATTTGGGAGGACTTTGGTTGAAATTAAGATTCTCACATTCTTAAAATTTCATGGGTAATATTGAAGGAGCAGTCACTTTATAAAAATTGGGCTTATAAGGCAGTGTTCAGTCTCAAAACTACCTTGTGACATGACTTCCAGTATATACATTTTAATTGGAGAATTCATGAAGTGGTAAATTTTGTTAATTTAATAGTCAATTTCAAAAATATATGTAAAGAATAAAATATCACACTATACTTCCCAAATACATATAGTTCTTCTTTGTCAAATATTAATGTTCAGGGGCGGGAGAGATGGCTCAGAGGTTAAAAGCACTGGCTGCTCATACAGTGGACTTAAGTCCCAGCACCCACATGGCAGCTAACAGCTATCTGTAATTCCATTCCAGGGGATCCAATTCCCTCTTCTGACCTCAGTGGGTATTGCAAACATGAGTGCACTTATATGATGGCAGGCAATACACTCATATACTTAAAATAAAAGTAATAATAAGACATTTCTTAAAAATTAATATTAAAAAGTAGAATTAGATAATATTATATTTTAATTTATAGACATGTCTTTACTCCATGTCTTACAAATGTAACTTATAATAAATGATGATATTTTGTTTCTACACTAACAAAGAGTGCAGCAGTGTGTCCCTCAGGACCACCTACCACTTCAGTGTCTTTCAGGACATCACCATCACCCCCAGGACCCCAGGTGATCACAGCTTAATGCACAAGACACCAAGTACTCTAGCACCTTTGTATGCCTGTGCTTTGTGGTCCATGATTTGAATCTTTAGAAAGTACCTAGATTTCTAAACAGTAGTGCATGCCATAGATAAAGAGAGAACATAACTGGGATTTCTACAAATGTCTTTTCAATTGTAATGTTCTATCAGAACACTGATATTTACAGAGTTCTCAGGTTGCATAACTAGTGTTCCACCTCTAATTATAGCTCATCTGAAATTCCAGGTTGGAAATGGAATTTTATGATTGCATGACAATATTATATGGTATAACATTTCTGAATTTATCATGGAACAAAAATGAAAGAAGCATAACCCCTCTCAAAAGACAAACATAAATGCAGACAAAGTTACATTAGGTTTTTTTTCTCCTGTGAGAATTTCACTTTATGAGATGTGAGGCCCATTCACAAAAAGTTAACACACACACACACACACACACACACACACACACACACACACACAAGAAAAAAATTATGTAAAAAAAAATATTTCCCCAAAAAAAAAAAAAAAAAGACAGCTGTAATTCTCCAGCTTTAAGTCTCTGTGCAAAGCCCTCTGAACAGATCTAGGCATTCTCTCTCCTGTTAGAAGTCCACAGCCATGTCACTGAATGTCAACACACCTCAGAGTGAAGAATAACAGTTGACCACATGTCCACAGGCAGATTGCATTCCTTGAATCAAGGAAACCAAAGACACTGAGAGGCATTCTGATGTAGGGAGTGATCATAACGATTCTGAAGATGCTTTTTGACACTTTCATATTCTCTAATATGTTTTCTAAATGTGGACATACAGGGCACGCTATCCTAGTATTCAGCATGCATACTATGGTTTTTTTTTGTTGTTGTTGTTTGTTTTGTTTTCTTCAGACAGGGTCTTTCTGCAGCTTCAGCTAGCCTGGAACTCACCAAGTAGACCAGGCCTTGAACTCACAGAGATATACCTGCCTGTGCCTCCAGAGTGCTGGGATTAAAGGCATGTGTCCCCATGCTTGGCACATACCAGGCTTTTATGGACTACAGGATCAAAAATTAAGACCACAACATAACAATACCCATTTTAATGCTGGATTTATATCATAAATTATATATTTCAGAAGGACCATTAATGGTGAATTGAAAGTTTGTTTCTTAAGTGTCAATGACTGCAACTATAACTGTGGATGTTTGCTAAAATATATGTTCTGATTCAATAAAATCTAGACTCATTCGTTGAGTGACTAATTCTAACAAGCTCTCTATGTTCCCATGTCCATTCATCACTGACTTAGACACAGAAAAGTAAAACATGTCAATCAGAATGTAGGAATGAATTTACATTGGAAGAGCTTTGTTTTTTCCAAAAGAGCAGTGGGAGGAACAATTGATTTGAAGTAATTCCTGTACACGTAAGATCACTGTACCATATTTGCACATTAATTTAAATAGTGTATGTGATTTTTTTTTATGAGACTATTTGGGAAACCATGAAATTGCTGATAAAAATCAGGATTCATCTTAGTTCAAATAGGCTAACATCTACCTTTAATATTCTAAATTTAAGAGGGTACACAGGCCAACATACCCAAATGCTTACAACTGAGTTTGAGACCTGCGATCATTGCTGTAAAGTAAGCATAAATAATGTTTAATTCCCAGGTGAGTTTCAGGGACCTGCCTCTGCTCCCAGCCCCCAACTCTGATTGCAGTGTCCAGGGCGACACAGGATCACATGACCAGGAGTCTTTCCCATGACCTCAGTTTCAGTCCACCCTCTCCTCCACCTTGAAGGTCCCTCCTGGACTCGCCTCTCATCCACTCTGCACCAATGGTTGTGTGTGGTTCTGGTGACTTTGGTGAACTTTCGCATCCTTCTGAGACCGGGTCTCCCTAGGACTCAGTGGAGTTTTAAAGGCCCCAAGGCCTCCAGGGTCGCACAGATTTGGAGCCTCTCCACCACTGCTCTGGTCCCGCCCACTCCAACCCAACTTCTTGTTGCCTCACACTTCAGGCTCCCCCCATGCCACACCCTTCTCAAATTACTTTGAATTTTCTCCATCTACATTCTTTGGGTCACTCATCTGACCCAGGTGACTGTTCCTGACCCACTCAGACCCAGCCCCTGGCACAGGCCTCTAGATCCCAACCAAGTGGCTCCAGCTGTCATTCTAGCCCTGGACTCAGTACACAGCCTCTTTACAGAGATTCTGTGGGCTTAGACCACACCCGGACCTAGTAAGACAGCCTACACCCCTACTTACATCCCCAGCCTGGTTCTGTCCTCTTCAGAGACCTCCCAAAGAAACCCATTCTGAAACCTCACCTTGGAATTCCATCCTCCTACACTAAGAAAACCTCATGAAAAAGAAACAGACTAAATACAGATTCCCAGAACCCATTCCCCAAATAGTAAAAATATGATAAATCAAGAAAATATGACCACCCACCTCAAGGAACAGAAAAATTCCAAATGTTCCCCAAAGGAGTAAGTTGGTCTCTAAGGTACTGTTCTCAAAAAGAACACATAAATATGAACAAGCAATTCAAAGCATATTGCTATGAAAATTACCCTGATACTACCTGGACAGGGGACAAAAAAATCAAACAATGCTCAAGAACTTAAGGAAGTTTACCTTTGGCTACACCCTGGCTAACGTGTTCCAGAAATATTGAGGCACTGACCAGAAATACAAACAGGTTTTTATAGGATTTCTCACATCAATACTTGGCAGTAATCTTCTCATGGATTTCAGACTTCCAGCACCAAAGTATAGGTGCCCCTTAGGTTATTGTAGGAAATTTAAATAACATTTCTACAAAAGCAGGTATTTTGGGCAAGTGTGGGTGCTGGGATTTGAAGTCACATCTTCTGCAAGTACAGCCAGTGCTCTTAACAACTGAGCCACCTCTCCAGCCCCTATTATTACTGTTTTGTGAAGGCCTTTTGAGTCTAATTTGTGTTCCCCAAATGTTCTTGGGTGCAGGTCTATCACCAACAGCCTTGCCAACTTTCACATTATTATCTGTCATGTATAACTGCTTGGTATATTTTGAGTAAAAGGTAAAAAAAATTCCTTCATATATTTTTCTTTATAAAATGAATCTTCCACATGATAAATACTGATATCAAAATAATTAAATTCACTCAAATTATTTTGCTAAGGTATGAATATTTGTGGCCAAATATCCTTAATTTTTTTTTTAAATTCATCCCTAACATGTTATCAGTATGTATGGCTTTATGTGATATGAATAAGTCAGGAGGTTCCACAATCAAGAACGTAATTAACTATTTTTAAGGGAATTGGAAAGCATGTCCTTGCCATTTCAGCCATGTGTGAATGGAACAAATAAGTACTAGGAAACTCAAAAGACAGGGAATTTACTGCTGACTTTATCTGGCACTTTCCAGACTCTAGGCCTGAGACCATAACCCAGTCTACTGTTATATCAGACTCAACAGATTCTTGTATTCATTGCTCTTTTTAAGGAATTTTAGCTCCATTGATCTGCCAGGTTTGATATTTTTTTTCCTGTATCAACTTGTGTCACAGATCAGCCATCCTCATTTGTTTGGTTTACTTTGGCAAATCTCATCTGTGTATGTATTTCTGAAATTTGTTCAATACTTACACAGCTCTAATTCCTCACAACTGTATTTTAAAAAGGTGAAATTAGTAAGTTACATCAATATTAAGAACTCTAAAATCAATGTATCATTTCACTTTTGCAGAGATTATATTTAACCGTGTGTGCATACATATGAACATATATATGTCATTAGCAAAAATGGGGACAATGGTAGTATCTGGAGTAATGTGAGGCAGAGGAGTGTGATGGTGTAAATAGGAAAGTACAGTTAAATATATATGAAATATCCTGATCATAATATTTGGGTGCTTACAAGAAGGAATTGAAATAGAATATCTGCATACCCTGATTTTTTTCATAGACAAGATGAAAACTAAATGCAGTGATATCAGGAACTGGAATGGAAAATACTGTGATAGACATATGACTCTAGTAAGCTCTGTGCGCCTAGGTACTGACAGTGAAACTGAATACCTACACACGAGATGCATATTATACTTCACTGCCAACAATATTGCTTCTGAGAGCAAAATCTGCTCTTGAATGTGTGTCAGTTACCACAACTGAGTTCTTGGTTGACTAGACTCCCTGTTGCGTCTGATTGTTCCCGGTGCTGGGGGAGACAGGGGATGACGAACGGTGTGCTTACTCATCCCCAGTCATCCTTGGGCGGGGTTCGCAGGCTCGAACCCCCTGCAATACCCAGTGTTGTATATTGGCAATTTTCTAAGGATCTAACATTCTGACTTAATTTACCAGAACACTGAATCTGATTCAAGGTATGTCAGTGACATGGTCAGAGTAATGAATTCATAAAACATGAATGGACACTGCAAACCACTCAAGAGAAACTTCAATGATAAAAAATTGAAAACCTAGACATATAAATGCAGAGATGGTATAGTGGCATAATGCCCAAGGAGCTGGGGGTGAAAGGAAGAATGAAAAACTATAGAAAGTTAGGAACTGAAACAATCAAAACTGAATGTGTAGCCCTGGAAAAATAAATAATTTTCATGATATCCCTTAAAAATTATAACTTAAAAAAATTAAATTTTATTTCACATATGAGAATATTGAGTGTGTCTTTAAAAGAATGTTTACATTAGTGTGTTCTGTATGTAGTAGTTCATATTTTCAAGCTCAATCATAAGAACTGTTCCACTACATGAAGTCATTTAAACCCACATATATTGTCAAGGAGCTTTGTAATTTTCTAATGAAAATATGTACTATTTCTCCCATGTATAATATGCAAGTAAACCACATAAGAACAGCATAGGGGTAGGCAAAAACATTGAGATATGTGATATTTTAGGTACTGTGCAGAATCAGAATAAGGGCCTCGAACTCTAGGCATCTAGCACTAAAATCAGAGCGTGAGGTATGGAACATTTGAGATGGTATTCCATCGACAGTAGACCAAACAATTCACTTTTCATCATTTCCAATGTTTTGTTGTCAAGTAAGACATGAATCTTTGGTATGGGTGCAAAAAAGGACTCCCAGAGTCTCATGTGTTCAATATCCATGCTGTGGACATCAGGATTCAGAAAAGGATTTGTGGAAAGATGATTGGATCACAAGGGATGTAACCATGACTTCATGGCTCCTCCTTTAAGCCATGATTGGAGGAAGTAGGTCACTGATGTACAACACTGAAGCACATAATTTGTTTCTGCCTTTGGAAAGACCTTCTTTATTTCTGTCTCAATCTTGTTCCTCCTTCTCTCCCTTTCCTTCAGGATGAGAGCTCTCCTATGTGGTACATGGTTACCAGGATTCCACATTTGTTTCTCCGTAAGCCATATCATATAGAAACAAATATATATGGATAAAAAACATTGGAACAGTGAGAAAAAGAGCCTCTTTGCTTTACTTCATATTTCAGGTATTTCATCACAGCAGAGAAATTTCACTCACACAAAACCTTTGTGAATTCATGTCTGTGATCATGTTTTATTATATGTTTTAGAAAGCACATATACCTGCAAGCATGCCTTTTTGTTATCTGATTCCTAAGCTCTATCCAAAGTCTCCCATATTTGCTTTCAATGTAAAGGGAAATCCCAACCATGTGGTCATTTGTGCCACAAAATGGTGGTGCGGTAGGTGCAAAAAAAAAAATAGTGACTTTTTAAACATATCAGTACTCATAAATTAGGATTCCAATGATATTTCCAGGTAATTTTCACAATATTTATCATAATATTTCTAATACAACATACAATCTCTAATAAAAAGGTCATGTAAATTATTTGATAAATCCCCAAGGAACAGATCGCTGGAAAAAAAAACAGTTCACTGATTTACCCAAATTTGAAAGGATATCCTGTATTAGCCTTCACTTATCAGCTGAAGTAAAGTATGAGAGTTCCTATTTGGAGAACATAATATTTTTATACAATTTCCATATTACATCATTAAACATATGCTTTACTTATTAAAAAAATCAACTTATATTCATTTTTGACAGTTTTAAAATGAATTCAATAGAATCATATCAAAACACAAATTAAGAGAAATAAAGAAACAGGATTTGTTTAAATTAATAGAAAATTTGGATGCCATTACACACCATTTCCAAAGAACAACACTAAAATTCTAATATATTGATGATGAACATGCAAATGTATAACATTTTGCAAATTATCTTTCTCTTTTCTGTCTTCATTTAGTTTTTGTACATAAATTGTATTAACCAATTGCAACAGTACCTACTAAAATATTTATCCACAATTCAATGAACTTGCCATGCATTCATCTCATTAGTGGTCAAATCAGAATATACTTCATTTCAGGTATTTAGCATTGAATGTTTTGACTTAGCAGAGGAATGAAGACCATCACTCCTATTTTACACTGAAGGACGTTCTTAGTGCTACTCAATAAAAAAATGCAAAACAACGATTTGATGTCATCCGTGAAATTGGGATGAGGAATTAACAATTAATAGAGCAACTGATACTAATGATGCCTTGAGAATGAACCATGTATTCAACTCTCTTGAAGCAAATATTACAACCAATTGTCACATGATCCCTTGAAAGCAAAACAGATTGAATTTATTCCCATATTAAACTAACAAATAATGTAGTCTTCAGAAAGATACAGTATTGGGAATAAAACTAAGTTTCATGTAGATATGATTCTACCTGCCCATATCAATATACATTTTTGAATAAATATAATGATGTACAATAATCTCTTACAAAGTAGCTCATTTCTTTTTCATCATTAATAATTTGGCTTGGCACAGAATGTCTTCAATATTTATCATAATCTGCCATTTTCAAAGACCTAGGCTAATGTAAGAGGACAGTGCAACATTAAATTCACAGATCTTGTATGATTTTTAAATTTTTCTCTAATAGTTACTATGTTTTACCACATCATGTAATACTGCAAACATCTAAGCATTGTGTATATTCAGAATTAAATTAATGTACTTGGTAGATTAGGCTCCTCCCTGAGCCATTAGAAATGATTGGTTTCTAATACTCATGATTCTCCTTTCCTTAACTATAGTAGAAATTTGCCAAACAATACATCACACTAAAATGCATTCTTACAGGCAGGGCATGGTGGTGCATGCCTTTAATCCCAGCACTTAGGAGGCAGACTCAGGTGGCCTTCTATGGCAATATGGCCAGCCTGTATTACATAGATAGTTCTAGGCCAGTTGGGGCTTCACGGAGACCCTGTCTCAAAAAGACCAAAAGAAAACAAGAACAAAATAAACCAAAAGGCAATATTTGCTATAAATTTCATAATAATCTTTATAAATCAGAAAATATGAATTTAGCTTAGGGTCAAACTAGCCTACAGAGCCAATCCTTCAAAATGCTCCATTTTTGGGATACAAATGTTTCTAAACAAAAGTCATGTCTATCAAAATATCATATACCAGCACATGGAATTATAGAAATAATTGATATTCATTTATATATATAATACTCTAGTATATTATGAACACTGTACAGTGTCCTGGACTTTTTATTACCGATTTTCCATGGTTAAAAAGATTTGATATTTGGATATTGTTCCCCCTTTCTTGTATAAATTAAGAGACTTCTACTTCATACTCTATGATTTTTCAAGTTGCATATATGAATGAATATTTTCACATATTTGGGTACTACTTACAGAATACATGGTTACTCCTTAATACTTATGTGTTTTATTCACCCTGTGTGTTCTTTGATAGTCAATAAAGAGATATCAATCATGGAATTTGGGGATGCTCCTGATCACTATGAAATTCCCCATGCTTCCTAAGACAGGAGTCATTATTAAAGGGTGGCAGACATTTTTTTTTTTAAGTATTAGTGTCTCTCTAACATAAGGATTCTGTGATATTCCACAAGATTAAAAGGAAAAGCAAAGACTTCCTCACATTTTTATTTCAGTTTATCCCAAATGCGAACTGTTTTTTATTAAATTAGAATAAATTTTTATTAGCGATTTAAAATTTTTGTATTAAATTCGGTTTTTCTTCAATATACTATGGAGTTTTGTAATATATAAAAATAAATGTGTCACCTTTCCCATACTTTTAAACATATCCCTCTAGTACAAATTGTTTTCTAAGATTGAGCGCAAAGGGTTTACCACATTCTGCACATATAAGTTGCCTTTGCATTAGGAAGTTTTGATAACTGCTACCATTTCACATATGATTAAAGGAATTTCCAAATCATATATATGTGTATTTTATATATATATATATCTGCCTCTCTTTATTATAAATACGTTAGTGTCTCTAAGAGTTGCTAGACCAATAAAGGATGACTCATACCTTTTTTTATTTGTAGGGTTTCTCTTCAGTATGAATTCTCTGATGTTCCCCATGTCCTGAGTTTGCAGTAAAGTTTCTTTCTGGTATGAATTCTATAATATTTCTTAAGACTTGAACTCTCAATAAAGGACCAGCCACATTCATCATATTTCTAGGGTTTCTATCCCATATGCATTAGCTGATATAATCTAAATATTGACATATGAGTAAATATCTTGTCATATTTTTCACATTGTATGGTTTCTCCCCAGCATGTATTTATTGATGTACTCTAAGAATGGATTTTTTTTTAATTAAAGGACTTGTCACATACTGCACATTTGTAGGGTTTTTTCTCCAGTATGAATTCTGTAATGGTTCCTAAGTGTTGAGCTCTCTGTAAAGGACTTGTCACATTCTTCACATTTCTAGGGGTTCTCTCAGGTATGTATTCACTAATGTAATCTAAGTCTTGCTATTTTCTTGAATGACTTGTCACATTCTTCACATTTGTAGGGTTTCTCCCCAATATGACTTCACTGATGTAATCTTAATGCTGATATTTGCCTAAAGGGCTTGTCACATTTTTCACAACTGTAGAGTTTGTTTCGAGTATGTATTCACTGATGTAATTGAAAATTTGACAGTCATGTAAAGGACTTATCATATTTTTCACATTTGTAGGGCTTCTCTCCAGTATGTTTTCACTGATGTATTCTAAGTCAATATTTCCTTAAAGGATTTTTTGCATTTGTATAACATCCCCCAAAACTTGAACAGTGGGTCAAACTTCTTGATTCATGGTGTCAGTAATTAAACTCCCTCTCCTCACCTGATTTTTGCTGTTGTTCCCTGATTATTTCCTTAACAATATAATGGAGGAACACAAGGAAGGACGTGATCCCCTTGGCAATGGAGTAGTGATTAAAGAAAGACATCCTCTCCCACTATAAATTTCAGGGAGGATCTGCTTATTCTCTCTCATTCTTTTTACTTAATCTGTGTTGATGGGGTCCAGAGTAAAATCTCCTTCAGACAAGCAAAATGGACAATGTCCACATTTAAAATTTGACAAATTCTATTTTAGGAGGTTTCCTACAGTTTTGAATTTCCAATATATATGATACAGGGATAATAAGATGCTGTATATTTATAGATTCCCCAGTATGGACTCAGTGAATACTTTTAGCAGAATAATTGAAGGTTTTATTGCATACTTCATGCTTTTAAGTTTCTTCTCAGTTTGGATTGATTTAAAGATTTTACAAGGCTGTGTTACATTTGTAGGACTTTTCTTCAGTATAAATTTGGGAGTGTTTTCTTAGTTTTAAACATTCATTAAAGTCTTTCACAAATTACTTAGGTTCATAACATTTCATTCTAGTATTGATTCTGCTTTGATTTGTAAGGGCATTACATAAGCTGAAGAAATTGTCATGAATTTTAAAATCTGATCAAAGTTTTTCACTCTGTGTGAAGGATTTCTCACATTGCTTGTATTTCTGTTTACTCTCCTTATGTTAAGGTTCAGATAGCCCTGCCCCCTCACCAACAGGGTCTCAAGGACTTCTCAAGCTCCTGAGAAAAGTGAACTGAGCTGATAAGCACCTTGGTTCTTTGAAATCAAGAGAAGCAGACTTTTCTTCATTGTTTGGCCAACACAGCAGGCTTCCCTTTTAACCTCTAGTCCCACTCCACTTCCCCCCACCCAACTTTAAAAAATATATTATCTTCCCACCTTCTGCAGGAAGCAGAAGCCTCCCCCTTATAAGGTTCCAGATTACGACCTGGGGCAGACATTTTCCCTGCCCAGAAGGGAATCTGTCTCATGTGTTCCTTTACTAATAAACTCTTCTTTCTCCTGATCAACCCTATTCATCATATGGCTACTTTTTATCGATCACCTTACATTTGTAAGGATTTCCCCAGTGTGGATTCTGTAATGCCTTTTCATGGCTGACAGCCACTTAAAGGATTTGTCACACTCTTTCCATTTGTAGGGTTTCTTTCCAGAATGAGTTCTCTGATGTGATTTAAGATTTGCGCTTTTGGAAAAGGATTTATTATATTCGTTACATCTGTAACCTTTCTAACATGGATTTTGTGATGGTCTTTAATTTTTGCAGCCAACTTAAAGGACTTGCCACTCTCTTGTCATTTGTAGAGTTTCTCTCCACTATGAATTATCTGATGTCTTCTAAAAGTTGACACAAAGGTGAAAGATTTGTCACAGTCATTGCACTGATAAGAGTTCTCTCCAACATGGATCTTTTGATGCTTTTTAATACCCAACAATTACTTAAAGGACTTGCCATACTCTTCGCATTTTTAAGGTTTCTCTTCAGTATGAATGTTTTTATGTGACTTAAGATTTGACAACCAAAGGTTTTGTCACATTCCTTACATTGGTATGGTTTCAATCCATTATGAATTCTCCAATGTGACTTAATATATGAACATGAGACAAAGGATTTGTCACATTCCTTACATGTGTAAGGTCTCTCTAGTATGAATTTTCTGATGTTTTCTGAGACGAGCAAAAAGTAAAGCGTTTGGCACATTTCATGACATTTGTAAGGCTTCTCACCAGTGTGGATTTTGTAATGGTATCTAAGGTAGAACAAATGATGAAAGGACATTCTACATTCTGTATTTGTGAAGTTTCTCTCCATAAACATTTTTGTAATGGCTTTTAAATATTGAGAAATGATGAATGGAATTGTCACATTCTTTAAATTCATAGAATTTCTCTCCAGTATGAGTTTTCCGATGTTCATCAGGGTTTGAGCATTTTTCACATTTCTTATATTTATGTTGCTTCTCTTCACTAAGGATGCTTTGTTGGACCACTTTGTAAGTAGAGGCAAAAGATGTATCACTTTCTTTACATTCATCTTTCTTTCTAGATTTGATTCTAAGATTGACTAATATTGGAAAAGAAATTTAAAGATTCATCACAGTCTTTATATTTGCAAAGTTCTTTTCCAGTGTGCAATCTATTATGTTCCTTTAGGTTCAATGGTGCAACTGAGGCATTTCTGTATTTAGCACATCTGAATTTGTCAGAGTTTTCAGTCATTATGTATTTTATCAAATGTACATTGGGAAAACAAATGAAATATTTGTCCAAGGACATTACATTTATAAGACTTCTTATCAATATTCAGAAGCTGTTGGAAAATATCCTGTGAACACTGATCCAAGACTTTCTGGACTTTCTTCTTTTTATCACATGTGCAAAGTTTCTCTACAAAATGAATTCAATTAGAATCAATAGGGCTTAATCCATCAATAAACAGAATCCATAATGCATTTTCTTATGTGTTCTCTGAGATAAGTACACTGTTAATTAATTATAATAGAGATGCCATTCATTTTATCATTCACCACAACTGTGTAAATTCTCACAAAACCTACCATCTTAAGGATTTGTAACAGCCTTCTCGTTCCCATGTAAATTGTGCAGTTCAGCACAACATGGAAATGATATTTGATGAAACAATCCTGGACCAAGGAAAAAGGAATTCTAATTCAATATATTTAGAATTTCATTCCCTTATAAATCTTTTTTTCAGAAATGACAAAGGACAGTATAATCTAGTATTACATAAAAAATACACTTTTTTTTTGGAAATGAACATCACTGTTCAGAGTATTCAAATTTCATTTAAGAGTAAAGTCTTGTTAAAAACTTTATGAGATCTTTGCTTAATGATACATGAGACTATTAAAAACATGAATGTAAATTAAGTAATTTGATGATCATGAAATACTTTATATTATTTGAGGCAGGAACATTGTGGGAAATGCTGCACACTGCTGATTTCTAAACCTATATTGTCTGAACTATATGAACTTACCACTATATTTTTTGTCTTTCCATAAAGGGAAATCAATTACACAGTTTTCATGGGTTCCTGACATTATTTTCTGTAATATGCTTTGTTCATTCTCCCATTGGAAAAGGGGTTGGCTGTAATCAGAAGATAAATCTGCAAGAAAGGAAATTGAAGATTTACTCAATTTCATGGGCTCAGGTAAGATATCATAAATGATATATAATAGTATATTAAATTGACATCATTAGGAAAGAGACAACATAGATAACTTTGTGTCTTCAGGCCAAAATAAAGTATTTAAACTGAAACAAAATTTACCAAACTTTATTCTCTGAGGTGTATAAATGAGTTATGATTTTGAATTTATACAGAAGACCCCTACAGCAAAATTACACTTATAAAGAATTAAATATTTTTTCCGTATTTGTGAAACAAACAAACAAACAAACAAACAAAAAGCCTTCTTCTTAGCAAACAGGATAGATAGTGATGGAGAGACTCAGAGACAAGGTCCAGTGTGTTACAAAGCTACCAAATACTGAGTCTCATATCTACATAAAGAGGGAACTCCAATTAAGTGGGTGATCAAATCAAAATGGAGATCAGGAAAACTAAACCTATTTATGAGAGATGTTTATTGAAGCAAAAGAAAATCTTCATCACTGTTTGTCAAACAAGCAGAGGACTAGTTGTCAAAAAACAAAAATTATCTGTGCAAGCTAGGCATGGTGATGCATGCCTTTAGTCCCAGCACTCATGAAGCAGAGGCAGGAGGATCTCTGTGAGTTCAAGGCCAGCCTGGTCTATATAGAGAGTTCCAGGCCAGCTGGAGGTACAAGGAGACCCAATCTCAAAAACACAAAGAAAAAAATCTGTGCAAAGAAATGGAAATAATTACAAGAATTAAAGAGGAGGCAGACAGTAATTTAATTTTTAAAAGACATTGTCTCCCTGTATAGCCCATGCTGGCCTGGAATATATTGTATAGACCACTGTGACCTTGAATTCATAAATATACCCCTGTCTTGCCTTTGCCAGGAATAAAAGCTTGAGCCACAATGTCCAGGACTCAGGCAAACCTAAATTTGTTCTAATACATAATTCATCCTTGATAAATTCATTGGCAGCTCTTGATGACGTAAAGAAATGAAAAGCAGAATAAACCAATAACTCAAAACATTAAACACAAATAATAATCCCTTATCACATGAGCAATGAGTGGAAGAAAACATTCTCAAAGGAGAATTACTCACCAAAAATATAATACAGAAATGTGCTACATTTGGAATCATAAAGAAATCCAAATCTAAGTGGCACTGAGATTCCAACACTTTGTAGGTAGAAGGTCAATTCAGTAGGTAACAAATACAAGCGAACTCCAGAAACAACAGAGTCAGAAGAAGAATGAAGACTCCCTGTTGGGGGGGAGTCCAGTTTCTTGAAGCCACAATGTAAATCAGCATGGACTTCATAAAATCATGTGAAAATGATACAGCACAATCTCAAATATAGCTTCTGTATGGAATTATTTTATAACAAATTGAAATAGACAATTTTAATATTCTGGTGGCTTTTACAATCACAGTGGTACAAAAAATGTCAAGCACATACTGAAAAGAAATTTATAAGGGATGAAAATACATTATAAATATAAATACGTGTATTTATTAATATAACAGAGAAAAACTAACAAAATGGTAATAGTGTGTTCTTTTCTTTCAGTGATCAATTACATTATTAAAGGACAATATTCCCTAAGAAAAAGGCACAAATATGCTTCCAGAATATAAAAAAAGAAAAAGAAGATTACACTGCATACTCTTTACAAAGAATTCACATCAATGGGCATGGTGGCACACACCTTTAATCCAATCACATGGGAAACAGAGGCAGGCAGATCTTACTGAGTTCAAGGCCAGTCTGTTCTACATATCAGGTTCAGGGCCAGCTGGGGATACAGGGTGAACATGTGTGGAAAAAGACAATAATAAATAAATAAATAAATAAGTAAGTAAATAAGTAAATAAATAATAGAATTCACATCAACTCTAAGGACAAAAATATTTAAGAATGTAGGCATTTTAAAAAGGTACCTCTTGAATATGTACAGTAAGAAGGAACTGGGGTGAACATAACTGGGAATTCAAGGAAAAGTTATTGAAATTAAAATAAAGAATATTTACATGCTAAAATAATCTAATAATAGCTTCCAAATACATGAAGCAATAATTGAAATGATTGGAAGAAGAAAATGCATGAGACTAGAATATGTCAGTCTTCATTGGATGATGTAGACAGAATATTAATAAACATCACATAAGACATGACATAAGAAACCCCTGCTATCCCTAACAGCCTTACAGAGAGTCATTCATATATCAGTTAAAGGAATCGGTCTTGTCAAAATTCAAGAAACACCTGGTGGATTGTGTCTTACTACTTGTATGATTCTTAGAAATTAAATATAGTCACCTAAAGATTCTCTTTTATGATAAAACTTGAAAGCAGACAGCCAACAGAAGAATCCAGGGGTGAGTAGTGGAAATTGGCAGACTGTTGGCATGACCTTATTCAAAGACTGGAAAATAATACAAAGGAGTTTCATACTCTGAAAACATTCTAATAATGCCCTTAAATTCTACCATTTTTTGGTCAGAAATAGCAAAAGTAATTCTATTAAAATGTAAAATCTCCAGAAATCACAAACATTTAAAAATCCTGAGGGAAGTCAATCCAGAAGCAACATATCTAATAGCATAATAAAATTATAGTAATGGAAAGCTTTACTATTTGTTTGAAGACAGATCATTGGAGATATTAATGGTATCAGGACATAATTCCACATTGGCATAGTTAAAATTTCATTTGCATATCTGTATTAATGCTAACATTATTCCAGTGCAGTAAGGGACAAAGTCTTCTAACATTTACAATGGGACATTTCTTGAGAGGACACTATGGTAGGTCAAATTCTCAAGAATTGTTTCTAGTGAAACAGAGCACATCAACGCCATTTCTAGATCTTCCTTTCTTTTTGAGTTGAACTTCTCCCTTTGGATCTGCCACACTCACTCAAACCCACTTTGTTGTTTGGCTGCTGTCTTCACTTTCTTAACATTCCAGGGTATTTTGATTCTTCCAGACACCTGGCCAAGTCTGAATTCAACACAATTATACCTGTGTATTTGTAAGTGGTACAGGACAGGAAATATAGAGATGGCTCAGCAGTTACGAGCACTGGCTGCTTTTGCAGAAGACCCAGGCTCAATTCCCAGCATCTACATGGTAGCTAATAACCATCCATAACTCCAGTTCCAGGGTCTCTGACACCATCTTCTGACATCTATGGGCTTTCCCCAACAGGGGTGCACTTACATACATGCAGGCAATACACTCATACACATAAAATAAAAATAATAAATAAAATATTTTTTTAAAAGAGCCAGGCATGCTGGCACAAGCCTTTCATCACAGGAGTCAGAGGCCAGAGGCAGGCAGATCTCTGTGAGTTCAAGGCCAGCATGGTCTACAGAGTATCAGGCCAGCTGGGGATACAAGGAGACCCTGTCTCAGAAAAAGTTTTTTCTTAAAAAAAGTGGTGCAGGATAAGTGCTGGACTCACTGAAAAGGACATGTAGTACTGTGCTCAGTAAAGAGACAACATAACTGAAGAATGTAAAAGTCACTTCAATTGTTATTTGCTTACAGAACTTCAAAAATATTTGGAGGGAATTTTCTCTACATATATTGAGTTCTTTTAATATAGCTATGTTAAATCAAGGATGAAAATAGAACTGTAATTTATGCTTGGCAATATTATTTGCTACCAAGTTAGTGTATTTATCATGGGACAAAAATGAAGGAGGCTCAATACACCTAAATAGGGAAACATAAGACAAAACAAAACAGTATGAAAAATTTCCTTTCTACTATGAGAATTTCCTAATTTCCTATACTTTCTAACATAGTTCCACACAGAGTTTGCAACCTGCAAAGCTGGATCAAAGAAAGAATGAATAAGGAATTCTGGAAGAAAGATATTCTCACCCATTGAGACAAGGTTACTGTAATTCTCCAATATCACATCAATGTACGAAGCCTTCTGAGCAGAATCCAGGCCTTCCCACTCCTCCTGAGAGAACTACACAGCCACATCCCTGAATGTCACCACAGCCTTAAATAAAAAAGTCACTTTTACCATGTGCTGCTGGGCACAGTGCTTTCCTTAACACATGGAGATGTAAGGGAATTGGGGAAATTTTCTGATGTGTAATCTCAATTATGGAGAAAGATGTTTTCCAGTGCAGTCACATTCTGTACTATATTTTGTTTTCTAAAGGTTTTTGAAATTATATTTATTTTTATGTGTCTGAGTGTTCTTTCTGCATGGATATAAGTGCACCCTTGTCATGCAATGCCTGCTGAGGCCAAAAAACTTGTCAGATTCCCTGGAACTGGAGCTACAGATAGTTATTAGCCACCATCTCGGTGTTGGGAACCAAACTCAGGTTCCCTGCAAGAGAAGCCAAAATGCTTAACACTGAGTCATTTCTCTATTCACCTCTATCATGCATGTTCTAACTCTGTGGAAACAAGATGAAATGATAGTCTCATAATCATAACATATAATATATTAGAGTATAAGATATAAATTCAGCATCTGAATATAGTAATCTACATGTGCTGAGTTTGCATCACGTGGGGTCATAACATATGTGGAAAATTAATGAGGAGCAATATTGTGCTTTCAAATACTAATGTCATTAACTGGAAATCAACTAAAATATTAATTATGAATAATCTGATCTATTGTTAGGCTTTACAAGAATATATTCTAAAAGTATCACGTGGGATGCTAAGGCCCTAGGTAAAATGAAACACTCTTTGAATAGAAATGAAGAATTAGATTCTTTCACAGTAACAAGGAGTAACAATTGTATATAGTACCAATTTCCAATATATTGATACATAATATCAAGTAGTCTTTGGTACTTTAATGAGTATATGTTGGACATTTTGAAATAATGGAAAAAATCAACATTAACACTGATGATATAATCTTAAATTTTTAAAAAGTAAGTACAACCCAGCACAGGAAGTAACAATTTCAGAACTTTCAGAAATAGTTGAGTTACTTAAATATCATTTAAAAAAAGGGAAGTCCAAAGACACATCAAATAATGTTTAAATTCCATATCAACACAGATGCATAAATACACTAAGTACAGAGATAGAGGAGAATGACGGCCTGTGAGTAACATAAATATATTAAACTGTGTGTTACTGTTTCCATTCATTGCTATTTAAATACAACATGGCTCAAAAAATGGTTAAAAATAAAATTTGAGCTATTAGTTATGAATCTCATAGATTTCAACTTTTTGTTTTATTTAGTACTTGGACTTTATTATCTAAGAGGACTTAAGAGAAATCTATACTGAGAGTCAACAAGCCGATGCACACATCACTGCTATGTAGTAAAGGGACAAGAGAGCAATAAACTACAATCTGAATGTACTCTAAGAAACATCCGTGGTGTGGCAAGATCAAGCTGCATAAGTTTGCTGTATGCTACATGATCTAGTGTGATTAAATGTTTAAAATAATGAGTTAAAATAGCATATCTCTTCTAATTCTCTGTTACCATATATTTCTCAGGGATTCTAGCAATGACTTCCACATATTGCTGGTGCAAGAACCCTAATATAACTCTGAGATGCAAACTTCATTACATGTGAGTCCTTACACCCTAATATAAAAACATTAGTCCATTCTCTGAGCGTTGGGTATCAGCCCATTTCTTTGCTCATTGGTCACAGTAGAAACATTTTCAGAATTGTGTGTCATAAATTCATGGAGAATACTTGCCCTTAAAAAAATAATCTTGAAGAAGATAGAAAAGAAATAAGGCTGTACCATATAGGAGACATGGATTTAAAGAGTTAATCCTGACTATCATAAGAAGAAGTAGAACTTAAGGATCCCTTTTAGATAACATTATCTGAAGCAGAGCATTAAAAGCTTATAAAGAAAGGCTTTGTGCACAGCATTTGTAGAAGAAAAGTTGATGTGAAACTTACCTGGGATGCGTTTACTGGAGAATCAGCCATTTCTTCTTCTGCTTCCTCCCTGAGATTCTGTCTCAGGAACAATGATCAGAAGGAACTATTGCACTTTTATAATGAAGATGTTAAAAATACAAATACAAATGAATACCATGGGACAGATAACAGAATACTACAAGGTGACTCATCAAGTACCCTTAAAACCAAAGGGCAGTGAACAATATATTAAAAGCTCTGATATGCATTGCAGGAAATTCATGAATTAATGCAATAAATTTCACTCAAGGTGCACTGCAAATTAAAATTAAGGGAAAACAATATATAGAACAATTAAAAAGAAATTATCTGTTAGAACAAAGGAAATCATACATTTCATACCAGGCATCAATAAATGGATGAGTGAAAAATAATCAACCATGTGCAACATACTACCAGTTCTAATAGGAAAGAACGTATACTGCCAATAATCCAACGTTCAAAACACCAAGGAAATCATAGGGAATAAAAACACTATGGAAAGTTGGGTGTGGTAGTGCACATCTTAAATTCCAGGACTCTGGAAGCAGAGGCAGACAGATCTCTGTGAAACCTTGAAAAAAAGGAGAGAGGAATGCCTGATGTCCCAGTACAAACCAGGAGTGGTTAGAGCCTCCTCTGGTTCTGCAAAAAAGAGCTCCACTGGTTGCCTGGGGCTGATGAGTCAAAACAAGATTCTGTCTTCCCATGAGCCTTTGGCTCCTCTGGCCCTGAAACTCAGGCCCATTTCAAGGTCTATCAATCTTCTGACCACACTCAAGTCACACCCTCCTCTAAGGCCACTGACTTTCCCCAGTCTGCCATCCTCTGTTTCTATGTCCCCTCCCTCTCCTGACCCAGAGGAGTATCCACACACACTCAGACTCCACCCCTCCCACATCTCAGGCTCTCCCCTCATATCCCCATCAATCTAACCTTGGACTCACTGAGCAGTGATTTCAGAGGTTGCTATGCACTTAGAGTAGACCTGAACCTAGTCGAACACCGTGTGCTCTAGGGCCTGAGTTCCCAGGCCAGGGAAGGTGGGTGTTGTGGAAACCTGATATTAAAGAAGGTTGGAGGAGCTGCTGGAAATAGCACATGCTGTATTCATTAGCACACAGGCGAGAACATGTGCCCCAAGCTCCAAGGACATCTTGTAGGAAATCACACAAAGGTGACTGCTTCCCTAAACCAGTTTTTTTCCCAGTTACACAATGTGTACCTTCACTGTTTCTTCCTGGTTCCTGGACATCCAGGGGCCGCCATCTTAACTAAGTCATCCTCTGTGACTACACCACTACCATGCTGTCCAAAACTTCATCAGGCCCTCATGTCCTTGATTCCATTCCGTTTGTCTCATGCCTTCTAGACATAAGGTTCTTTGCAGCAACCAGTCCACAGGACACTTCTTGGACCCATAGTGCACAGTAACAATACAGGAAACACAGATATGACTAATGAGCAGGCTGTACCTCCCAAGGTTAGGATGGTCTACATAAGGAATGGAAATGCCATCTCACCATTGCTCTAGGGATGGCTTCCAGTAACTGTTGGATTGTCAGGCTCTCACTGTTCATTATTACGTATAATAGATGTTATTTTTTAATTTTTATTTTATACTTCTATAGGATGTAAACAACATTTGGAGTGTAACATAGCACAAGTTCCTCTTTGGGAAGCTGTCAGCAAATCTTAGGCCATTGTACATTGCAACACAGCTTCTCTGTGCTAGCTCACCATGAGAAAAGCCTTATGGGTCTGCTGAGTGCACATGCAGTGTGTTCTGCTGGACAGTTATTGATATTCTTCTCTCTATAGTGCTTCCCAAGGAGAAAACACAGTGAGTCGATGAAAACACCATGGAGTGCACATCTTTCAGGGACACCGGAAGCACACAAGAATCAGTTGTGTGGTGACTGGGGGCTGTGGAGAGAATCTCCCCAACTAGGTACCAGTATACCCAGTCATAAAGCCTATACCAGCCACCTGGCATATACAGCCTTACTCCCCACAGAGCCACATAAACCCTGGGAGAACCCAATACACTGAGATATGTCCAGTGTAGGGAGAGTCATTCCACCACTGCCTTGTGGTGGTTATTTATAGTGATGTTAGCACCCAGTACAGGGGTGTGCATCCCATTACAGGATCCATTCTATGCTGTTTTAGACAATGTAGTGCTATAATATTTAGTGTGACCCAGAAGGTGTTCCTCTGACCCCGTGATGACAAGCCATGGACTTGCCTCCTTCCCACACTCTGCAAAGAAGCCATTCCCCTTCCCTCTTCCGGCCAATCGGTTGACCATAGCTGCTTGCAGGGGAGGGGCTGAAGGCATAAAAGCTGGGAAAACCACGAGGCTGGTCTCTCACCATTTTATAAGGCTGTCCGGAACCATAGAATTTATGTCTGGGTGTGGACTTTCAGGATCAGCCGTGAATGGGGGGCACCCACTTGTCTGTAAGTAAACCCACACCCCAAGCTCAGTTAGCAAATCCAATAAACTCATTAAAAAATTCTTCAGACTGAGGTTTGGAGATTTTTTTTCCTCAGTCTGTCAAAAGAACCATGGGAGGAGGTGATTGGATGCCATGTGCATCTCCTAGCAGTGAATTTGACGTACACTTAGTTCATCCAGTTTACAGGCTCACCCTTTCCATTTCAAACAGAATGTCATGTTCTTGGCTTTGATGGTGATGATCCTGTCTCAAGACGGTGGAAATGGCATCTCTAGATGCCTATTACTAGTCATGTGATCCCCAGATACTCAAGTGTGTCCAGATGGCACCAAGGCATCAGTCAAGTTGACAGGGAACTCCATACCACCAGGCCACAGAACACATTTGCAGGCTGGGCATATCTATACACCCAGGAGACAATGTTGTTTTCTGTAAACATCCTTCACAGAAATGCAGGGTGGACATGGGGAAATGCCTGCTCTCTTGAAGGAAGCAGGGCAATTTTTTATGCCTTACCAGTGACATTTTTCCTGCTCTGTGATAAAATACAGTCTTTCCAGGACTTGAGTGTGAGACAGTCCATCTATAATTGTGACTGGCAGGACTGTAAAAGGCCATATTGCTGCCACTAAGGCATATTTTAGAACCATTATAGAGTGACCCTCCCTGGGGTGAAGGTGTTTGGCCACTTTGTCACTATAGGAAAATGTATTAGAGCATCATAGTTTACTCCCATGTCATAGGGAGTCACAAGTCCTAACTCACAGTGCTCAGGTTGTCTGTATCTCAGTCTCACTTCCACACATATCTTCTCCTCTTAGACTGCTGTGTTTGCAGCTAACAACAACTGCCCCTTAGGACCCAACTCTGGCATGAGGTGGTGCTCCTCCTTTGAAACAATCCTCAAGGAAGCTGGCCCTATCTGTAGCAGAAAATCTAGTGGGGACAGCCCATGCTTCTGAGGCTACTAATGTGGATACCCACCACTCCATCAAGGTGGATCTTTCATCCCTTGATGGAACTAGGATCTGTTTTTACATGCACTTTTTATTTCATTTCATTTCAGTTCATATCATTTATTTTAGTGTATTTTATTTTGTCTTTTTGAGGCAGGGTTTCCCTGTAACACCAGCTGGTCTTGACTTTGTATGTACAGCAGGCTGGGCTCAAACTTACAGAGATCCCCCTGCCTCTGCCTCCCAAGGGCTTGAAATAAAGGCATGCACCACTATGCATGACTAGTTAGTGTCCTTCTAATCTGGAAGGTGCTGTGTGGGATTTCACAGGGTAATCCTCACGTGTACTATAGATCAGTCGTGACTAGAAGTCATACAGCCAATAATTTACCCCACTGGCTTCTTTGATCAGCTCCTGTGTCTGTCCAGGAATGGTGGAGAACACCTGGACTTCCAGCGCTGTCCATGAGACCTGTGGCCCCTGCTGAAACCATCAATGTTCCAGCTGGCAGCTGTGAAGCAGTCTCTTCTCAACAGGGGCAGGTTTCCATTGATTACATCTCTTAAAGTCCCACATGTGGCATTTTTACATATTCTACAAGTGCCAGGACCTCCTGTATCTCAATTGTTAGGGGACTATTACTTGGTGTTCCCCCATGGGCAAGGTAGGCTCTCCATTTAGAGGAACTATGAGTTTGAGCCACCAGTAACTTTGGAGTGGAAAAAAATGACTTAGACATCCAACAATGAGGTATGCAGTGGACTCTAGGATTTTCCCTTTCCCAGTGAGAGACTCACAAGCCTGCAAGACTTCACATACTGCTGCTAACTGCTCAACATTTAACTCAACATGGATAGAAGGTCTCAGCTGCCATCCACATTTGTGGCCAAATTTCTATGGTTAATTACTTTACCTCCTTATACTGCCAAAGGACTCATCTAAAACCTTTATTTCACAGGTCGCATTCAGTGCAAATAGTTGGGTCTGGTCAATTATCCTATGCATCTGTGCTTTGCCAATTGCCTTCTTGGAACCTACAATCATTCATTCAGCTGCTTCAGTCCAGTCCCTATGACTCCTTTTCTTTGTTGGATTGTAACCAGGTTTCACTATGTAGTCCTAGCTGGACTGGGGCTCTCTATGAAGACCAAACTGGCCTCAAATGTCACAGAGCTCTACCTACCTCTGCCTTGCAAGTGCTAGGACTCAAAGTACATGACACCATGCCTGGCCCAAATGTTGCTGCATTTTTTCCATAACGTGCACAACAGACTTAATGTGTTAGGAAGGTGAGGGATAAACACTCTCTAGTGAACCAAGAACCTCACAAAGGCTTGCAACTGTTTGACTGTCAATGGTAAAGGATATGGTAAAACCTGACATGGTAGCTTTGGTCTCACTCAACCCAACAGCTCCCAAGAATTTCACAGACAAGCCAGGTCCTTGTATTTTGGATTTGTTCACTGCTTGTTCACATGATCCCAGGGAAACTCTCAGACTCACAGCTGCTGATTCAAAATCTAGGAATCAGAATTTAGCTTAATATTTTCAATATTATGATAAAGTGACTGTTTTGGACCTTTTCCAGGATGGTGAAACCTGAGTCACCAAATAATGACAAATGGTCAGGCAATATAGATTCTCCTGGGGCAAAATGACACATGCTCACTGTCATTTTCCATGAGGATTTAACATTCTTTTGATTCTTTAAAGGTAATGGATGAATAAACCTTTGCTAGGTCTACTACATAGTGGTATCGACAGAATATCAGCGATAACTGGACCATGATGTCCACGATGGAATGCACTGGAGCTATCATGGGTGGAGTCAAATTGCTAACTCTTCTCTTGTCACCAGTCATCCTCCACATTCCATCTGGATTCTGCACTGCTCCCAGAAAGGAACTGTGGGTGCTGTGTGTTATTTCACATTATAGCAGCTGCTTCTAACTATAAAATACACTGAGTAATCTCTTCATGCTCCCCAGGTTACCAATGTTGTTGTACCTGAATCAACCACATGAGGGCAGACAACATGTGTGTGTCTGTGTCTCTGTGTGTGTCTTTTTGTGTTTATGGGACAGATGGCCTCTTAACCCTGACTTAACAATTTTACTCACAGTCTAAACTGGCAGCCAGTCTGTTTTAAGGTTGGCAGCCATTACAGTTTTTCCATCCTGCCTGGGGTAATGGTGCATATCTTTAGTCCCAGCACTTGGGAGACAGAGACAAGTGAATCTCTGTGAGTTAGAGGCCTGCCTGGTCTACATAGCAAGTTCCAGGCCACATGGGGCTATAAGGAGACCTTGCCTTAAAAAGACCAAAAAAAGAAAAAAGAAAGAAAAAAAGAAAAAGAAAATGGTAGTTTTATTTACCAGTTTTTTATTTACTAGTTTTATTTACTTGTTTAATGAAACCTAACTCTGCTGAGGTCAGTTTTTGATGAGGATTTACATGAGACACAATTATGTCCACATGTTTTGTCCAATTGGAGTGATCTATCCACTTGTCTTTACACCAAATATCTTCTCAATATTTCAGGTGTGCTTCTTCAAATATCTGAATGTTCAGCAAAACCACCAGTTTAGCTCATGAATCAGGAAATAGTCACACTCTGTGCATTTCACTTTCCAAGAGAAATTCATGACTAAGAATACTGCTTGAAATTATAATCACTGTGAAGAATTAACCACTCTTCTTCACAAATGTGACAGAAACATACTAAAAAGCTACTTTGCTCCACTTGGGAGTCATACCTGCGTAGCATGTAAAATCATTCGTGATGGAGGTGCTAATGGTTTCTTTCTCACCTAAAAAACAAAAAGGCACACCTACTGAGACCACAGGTGCATTCCTGAGATGTGCATTTTAGGAATTATAGCAAGGATAGGAAATTTGCTAATTTCTGCATGTAAATTAATATGACTTCAGAACCTGCTTGTTCTTGATTGTAAGTACCACTTCCATTGGATAATGGAGTGCTACAGTGTGTGTCCAAATTTATGGCTTGTGTGGTTGGATAACAATCAGATCATGATGAGAGCTCAGCATACCAGGTAGTGTGTTAATATCTATTCAAGAATACAGTAAACATAATAGGGGGTGACTTAGCTACTTTTCTGATGCAGTGATAAAACACCCTGACCAAGGGAAATCATAGGAGGAAGAGTTGATTAGAGCTCATGGTTCAAGTTTCAGAAGGATTAGAGTCTGTCATGGAGGGGAGGCATGGTGAAGTGGCCAGAGCAGGGGCTGAAAGCGAAGTGCCTACATCTTCAAGTAGGTACAGGAAGCATAATGTGATTGGAAATCCAGCAAGGCTTATGAACTCTATAAGCCTTTTCCCAGTGACTTGCTTCCTATAGCAAGGCGACACCTTCTCAGACCTCCCTAAACAGTGCCACAAACTTTGAACAAAATTTCCAAATACTTGGAGCATATGGAGGGCATTTTAAATCAAACAACCTCATTCCACTCCCTGGCCTACTTAGGTTCATGACCATACTAAGTGAACCATGCATGTAGTCCATCCTTAAATAGTGGCATAGTCTTTACCAATCTCAATACTGTTCAAAAGTATGTAGTCCAAACTCTTTTCTGTGACTCAAGGCAATTACTTACCTGTAAGCCTCTTTCAAATCAAAAGAAAAGTTACATGGTCGCAGCATGAAATGGTACTGAATACACATTCCCATTCCAAAAGGGAGGAATGGAGGCATAGTTAAGAAATATTTGTTCAAAATAAGACTGAAAACCAGCATGGTTAACACTAAATCCAGTAGCTCCATATCTGACTTCTGGGACTTTACATCCAAGAGGCTTAGATGGCTTTTGCTGTGCACAACATACACCTCTCTCTAGGGCTGGCACCACTCCCTGTACACGACTCTTCTTGACAGATATCCTCATAGGTCTGGCATCGTGAACATCTTCTTGGGTATCTCTCCACTGCCAATGATGCTTGATGGTCACAGCTTCATGCAATGGCCTGTTCTAGCATTTTTTATGCTGGGATAGCCATGCTGCACACAATCTGGCTTTGGTGGCTCTCTGAACACACAGCAAAAACTGATGACACCTTCACTATATGCCAGTACCATATGAAGGACACTGTCAAGTTCAGCTGCCTTCCTGGTGTGGACTCTGGACAGCTTCATTAACATTACCAGCAACTTTTCTATGCCATGTTTTTCTAGGAATAGAATAACTTTCAGATATTTTCCTTTCAGAAGTTGAAAATTGAGCTGGATGTGGTCTTTTCTCTGAAGGTACTGTTTCCATTGTTTAAGTGTCAATCTCTAGGCTTCTCGTTAAGCCCTTCAATCTCTTTATCAAAGAGGTCGTATCCTTCAGCACATGCCTTGACTCCGACATTATTCTTCCTAGTGTTTTTTTTTCAATGAAAACTGTGAATTCTACATTTTTTATGAACTACTTCCTCTTTTTCACACTATATGTGCAAAATATTGACCATTAATGGCCACACAATAATTTCTACATTAGGCTGTCTTGAAATTTTCTCCATCAAAAAAATTAGTCCATGACACTTAAAATTAGCCTTAGGCAAGTTTTTATGCTGTGGCTATTATCTAGACAGACTCTTTGCCAAAATTTCTGAGTTTCTGTTTAAGTATTTATTTCCCTCAGGAACTACTTTGCTTTCAGCACTATCTTCCAGGATCTTACTGAAATAGCCCATTAATCTCTGTGTAATAGCCTGATATCCTCCATTTTGTGTAAGACATCTTGGTGATTAGTCCCAGACCCTACCCTGGTCTGGGGCCTGGACATCCATAACTAACTGAGGAAAATACCCATATAATCCCAGGAGGCCAAATTGAGGCTTATCTGGCTTTTGTGACTGCCTATCTAGCTACTGTACCGAGATACTTTACCTGTTGGACTTTACATTTAAGAGCTCCTGTCCCCTCCCAGTTAGTGTGGCATTCTCCAAATTGGTTCAGAGAGTGCAGTCACTGGCAAGCAAATAGATTTGGCTGATTTGGACCTTTTTTGAGTGTGAGTCGTCTTTTCCCAGTTACGTCCAACTTTGCAACATTCGTTTACAGCAATAAATAGATTTTCTAGCCCAAACTTTCAGTCTTCCACATTCCTCCAACCACACAGATGGTCAGGATCTTCAGAGCAAGCAGCCCACAGAATACCAAATTCTGTATTAGTTATAGTCTTGTTGCTGTGATAAAATACTGTGACCAAGGGAACTTATAGGAACAAGAGCTTATTTGAACTTACATTTCCAGATTCCAGAGTGATTAGAGTCCAACATGGAAGAGAGGCATAGGGAGGGGCCAGAGAAGGATCACAGGGGTAAACACATCTTCAAGCAGGCACAGGAAGCAGAGGGTGACTGGAAATCTGGCCAGGCTTAAGAACTCTCTGCTGAGAGTGGTGGCTCACAACTTTAATCCCAGAACTTGGAAGGAAGAGGCAGGTGGATCTTTGTGAGTTTGAGGCCAGCCTGGTCAACAAAGTAAGTTTCTTACCAGATGGGGCTACAGGGAGACTCTATCTCAAAAAGACAAAAAAGTGTGTGTGGGGGGCAGGGGGATTGGAGAGATGGCTCAGCAGATTAGTGCACTGACCTCTCTTATAGAGGACCTGGTTCGATTCCCAGAACTCACATGGCAGCTAACATCTGTGTGTAACTCCAGTTTCAGGGAATCCAACACCCTCTTCTGACCTCTGCAAGCATTGCATGACATGGATGCACTTACACACATGTAGGCAATACATTTATACACATAAAATAAAAACAGTAAAATATAGTAAATAAAATATTTTTAAAAACTCTAAGACTGGCACCAGTGACATGCTTCTTCCAGCAAGACCGAACCTTCTAAGATTCCCCAAAGCAGAGCCACCAACTGAAGACAGAAAGTCCAAATACTTGGAGCCCATGGGGGACCTTCTCATTCAAACCACAACAGTGGATGAAGAACTGTCCTTCAAATGGGTAAGAGTTGTCTGAAGATAACTTCATGGCAAGACTCATATACCCAAGTTCTTCAAACATATTCATATAAGAAACTTGCCAAAGATTCAAATAACGTTCAGGGTCAAACATTAAACTGAGACACCTGAGTGACTCCATCTTGGATAAAACCTCCATAGGACTGACCCAGCCCTGGGCACTGTTCCAAGCAAAACCACAATACTTGCAACAGATAGAGAACAACTCTCCCACCAATGGTCAATTAACCAGGGATAGGAAAGTACTAAAAGTCCAGATATCTTTTCAGATTTCATGAAGCCAGCAATTTATGTTTTGGCACTGAGCTGCAACCAATCAGATGCTTGCCGGGCTGAAGACCCCCTACTCCCCTACTTGCTGAACTTGCTGAAATAAGCCTATAAAAACCTCTGTCTCCCAAAGCAAGGGGTCTCACGTCTGAGATCCTTTGAGTTGGTGACAGAGTGGGCCCAAGCTTAAGCTTGTAACAATAAAAGAACCCATGTGTATTTGCATCGGTCGGCTCCTTAGTGGTCTTTGGGGTCTCGTGAATTGGGCACATCTTGGGGGCTCGTCTGGGATCCCCAAGACACCCCCCCCCAGGAACCCCGAACTGGAGGGTTCTTGGCTGGCCCGTAAGTGTCTGCTTGTTTCTAGTTGTACCTGTCTATGTCTGTCCTAGCTTTTGTTCTGAGCCTCGAGGCAAACTTGTGAAGAGTGTGGTCAGGAGTGGTTGGAACAGACACGCTAGATGACCGTGACCACAGAAGTCTGGAATATGTTCCAGACCTCGGCAGAGGGGACAGAGGGACCCAGACTCTGTTGATTCCTGTGAAAGGAAAAGGCAGGTTGATCTCGTGGCATGGCAGTTCACTGCTGTCTTACTTTCAGTTTTTCTTCCTCATGAGTGGGGGAATTTGTTATTTGGCCTTCTGTGTGTCTTTCTGGCTCTCTGTTTTGTCTTTGGTTGTCTATTTCTCTGTGACTGAGAAGGACACAATGGGACAGACTACCTCTACACCCTTGGACCTGGTTCTTGAACATTTTGGAGAGGTTAAGACTTGAGCCAATAACCTCCCTGCTGTTGTCAGGAAGGATAAACTAATTACTTTCTGCAGGTCTGAATGGCCCACTTTCAACGTGGAATGGCCCTTGGAGGGAATCTTTGATCCTGCTGTCATTAACATGGTTGAGAAAATTATTCTTCAACCACGTATGGGACACTTGGATCAAATATCATACATAATGGTCTGGGGAGATTTAGTTAATAACCCCCTCTTTGGGTCAAGCCTTTTCCTTCACAGAAAACTGAGGTGCTAATGGCTGCAGAATGGAAAACAACAACCCAGAAAGCACCTAAGCCTGAAACAAAACCATCAGTACTGTCACTGTACCCTGTCTTAAAGGGAAGCACAGAAAAAGATCTAATTTTTCCTCCTCCTCCTTATCCACCTCCTCCACAGGAGGTACGTCCTCCAGAACCAGCACCCCTGGTACCAGATTCTTCACAGGCACAGGGGTGACCGGCTCAGGGGATTAGGAGTAGAAGGGCAGCAACAATGGAGGGTCCAGACTCTACTGTTCTACCCCTCAGAGTCGCCAGCCCCATGGATGAAGCTGGCAACCAGCCCATCACTATTGGCTATTTGCCACTAGTGACCTTTACAACTGGAGAACCCAGAATGCTTCCTTTTCTGAAAATCCTAAGGATCTTATTAATTTAATAGAAACTGTCTTATTTACACACCAACCCACTTGGGATTATTGTCATCAATTATTACAGGTCCTGTTTACCACAGAGGAAAGGGAATGTATCCAAACAGAAGCCAGGAAGTTAATTCCTGGCAATATTGGTGTCCCTACTACTGACCCAACACTGATTGATACTGCCTATCCACTGACCCAGCTTGATTGGGATTATAATACTGCAGAAGGCAAGGAGAGGCTTCTGGTTTACCACCAGGCTCTGTTGGCAGGTCTCAAAGTGGCTGCTCGTAGGCCAACTAATTTGGCAAAGGTATATGATATCAGTCAGGAACTAAATAAAAGCCCAGCTGCGTTCTTAGAGTGAATAATGGATGCCTTTCGCAGGTACACTCCATTAGATCTGGAGGCCAAAGATAATTTAGTGGCAGTGGCCATGGCTTTTGTTAACCAGTCAGCTCTGGATATAAAGAAAAAGCTCCAAAGAGTAGAGAGACTGGGTGACAAGAGCTTAAGGGGTTTAATAACTGTGGCCAAGAAAGTGTGCAGTAATAGGGACAATGCAGAGCAAAAAAACAGATAAAGGCAGAAAGAAGGCAGAACAAGGACCTGGCAAGGATCCTGCTGGCTGCCACTGCAGATCCAGAGGACTTGCGGAGGTAGCTGAGACAGATAGCATTGGGGAAAGGAGTCTCTTGCAGTATGTGGATGACCTACTTGTGGTGACAGACAGCCAAGAGGCTTGCATGGATGGCACAGAACCCCTGTTGCAGATGTTGGGAAGCCTGGGCTATCAGGCCTCTGCTAAAAGGGCCCAACTATGCAAACAACAGGTCCAATACTTAGGCTATATACTCAAAGAAGCGTTACTGTTAAAAAATGCTGACAAACTGACTTTGGGCCAGAACTTGACCATCACCAAACCACATGCAATTGAAGGAGTTTTAAAGCAGCCTGGGGACAGATAGCTAAGTAATGCCCATATAACCGATTATCAGGCATTACTTTTTAATCCTGCTAGAATCACCTTCCAGGTACCAGTTGCCCTGAATCCAGCCATGCTCTTTCTGGACCCAGACTTGGATGCCCCCCTGCATGATTGTGCCAGAATCCTGGACCAGGTCCACAGTACCCGATCAGATCTGAGAGATAACCTATTATCTGATGCTGAAGTAACCTGGTTTACTCACAAGAGCAGTTTTGTCCAGGATGGCAAGAGGTATGCAGGGGCAGCTGTAGTATCATTAACCGGCATCATTTGGGCAGAGCCTCTGCCCACTGGCGCTTTGGTCCAAAAGGCTGAACTTATTGCCCTAATTAAGGCTCTTGTATTGGGAAAGGACAAAATGCTTAATGTGTATATGGACAGTCGATATGCCATTGCCACCACTCACATTCATTGGGCAATATATCGGGAACGGGGCTTATTAATGGAAGAGGGAAAGACTTTCAAAAATAAAGAAGAAACCCTAATATTGCTGAAGGCTCTCTGGCTGCCAAAGAAATTGGCAATTATCCACTGCCCAGGTCATCAAAAAGGCGATGATCCAATTTCCCAAGGAAACAATCAAGCAGATCAGGTGGCTAAACAGGCTGCCTTCCAAATTGACGCAATCTTGGTCACCACACTAATTGATCCAGGTGACCCAAACCTCCCTGAAAAGCCCAAATACACTGGGGAGGACCTGAAATGGATAAAGGGACTGCTGAGGACCCAATACCTGGAAGGATGGTGGAGGTCAGCAGAAGGGAAGCTGATCCTCCCGGAAAAGTTAGGAAAACAAATGTTGGCAAAAATACACTGTTCTTCCCATATGAGCATCAAGAGGATGCAGGACTTAATTCGACATGCCGAAGTAAAAATCAAAGACGCTAATTTAAAGACTAAAGACATTGTCAATAGCTGTAAAGCTTGCCAACTCACTAATGCAGTGCCAAATATTAGAAACCCAGAGATCAGACTTCGAGGGAGAATGCTTGGAGCCTATTGGGAAACGGATTTCACTGAGGTAAAACCTGGCAGGTATGGATACCATTATTTGCTAGTCTTTGCAGATACTTTTTCAGGATGGACTGAAGCCTTCCCTACTAAACATGAAATGGCTTAAATGGTGGCAAAGAAACTGTTGGAAGACATCCTCCCAAGGTATGGCTTTCCACAGATGATAGGGTCAGATAATGGACCAGCTTTTGTGTCCAAGGTAAGTCAGAGTCTGGCTACAGTTCTGGGGATTGATTGGAAACTACATTGTGTTTATAGACCCCAGAGTTCGAGACAGGTAGAGAGAATGAATAGAACTCTGAAAGAGACCTTAACTAAATTGACCTTAGAGACTGGCAGTGACTGGGTGACTCTCCTTCCATTCACACTCTATTGAGTGTGTAACTCCCCTTACCAGATGGGATTCCTCTATTGAGTATGTAACTCCCCTTACCAAATGGAATTAACCCCCTTTGAGATCATGTTTGGAATGCCCCCCCCCTTGAGATCATGTTTGGAATGCCCCCTCCCATTATTCCTAAACTCCAGGCAGAAAAGATTACTGAATTTAAAGATTGGGACCTGTTGAATGACCAGGACCTATTGAATGACCTCAGGGGAGTCCAATGGTTCCATAAACATGTATGGCCTAAACTACGTGCTCTTTATGAGGCAGGATCCCCTCCAGAACCTCATCGATATCGACCCAGTGATGGGGTCTATGTTAAGAGGCATTGGCAAGGATCTTTAGAGCCATGGTAGAAGGGGCCCTATGTCATCCTACTGACCACCCCCACAGCCCTCAAAATGGATGGTGTAGCATCGTGGATCCACCACACACATGTATGGCCAGCTGACCCATTCACCGTAGAGGACTGCACATCCCCAGCTTCAGGATTGAGAGTTTCAAAGGACCCCAACAATCCGATCAAGCTAAAGCTCACCCAATTTTCAAACTGTTGACTGTATATACTCTATTTCCCATGATAGCCACTCCTGCTCTGGGAAGCCTGCATCAACTTATGAATCTGACTTATGTCCTCCAAGATGTGATAGGAGGTAACATATTGTTTCAGATCTCCCAAGTAGCACCTCCAGCTACTTGGTTCCCAACTCTGCACTCCCATTTAGATGCCTTCTTTGATTTCAATCCTAAAGGAGGCGCACATCCTCATGCTCTAACTAACTCCCCAAGCCCATACAGAACATCAGGCCTGTTCTGTTTGCCCAGGGCCTGGTACTCCAAAATACAAGTCCCAGAGAAACAGGTGTGGAGAGGATAGTGCTATTTATTGCACTCGATGGGGCTGTGAAACAATGGGACACATATGGTGGACCCCTCAGTGAGGAGATTTTATTAAGGCAATGTGGGAGCAACCAATACCCATTAATCCTCATAAAAATGGTCGGCTCAATATTAGTTTTACTGAAGAAGGAAAGAGAGCCACCGGCTGGGAAGTGGGAAAAATTTGGGAAATAAGACTCTATGTGGGCTGGACCAAACCAGATCCAGGAACTTTATTCTCTATTCAATTAAGACTAAGAGTTCTTCAGTACCAGACACATTCGGTCCCTTTGGGACAAGGTGCTGGTCCCAAAGTCACCCCAGGTCACCCCAGAATCAATCTTGTCAACCACGGTGGCCCCTTCAAATAATGGCTATTCTGACAGCCATGACCTTCCTATATGCAACATTGACCCGCTTTGGTCACTAATGGTCCAGACTTACCAGGTACTCAATGATACCAGGCCAGACCTCACCTCATCACACTGGTTATGTTATTCATCAAGGCCCCCATACTATGAGGGGATTGCATTCATAAGAAACACCACCCTAGCGCCAGACCAAGGGAGCTGTAGATGGGATCAGCAGGAAGGAATCAGGCTTATGCTACAAGATGTTTCAGGATGAGGGTTATGTATAGGCAAGCCCCCTCATGAGTACACTGCCCTGTGCAACCATACTCTTCCAGTGCTGGCCAATAACTCGTAGTTGCTACCACCAGATCAAGGATGATGGGCATGTACTTCGGGATTAACCCCATGTGTCCATTCTAAAGTTCTTAATCAACCTTCAGATTTTTGTGTTCTAGTACAACTAATCCCTAGAATTATTTATCACTCAGACCAGGATATAAATAGGGCCTGACCGGGCAAGGACCCCTTCACCGTAATTTCTGGGAAAGAGAAGTTGTTACTGCCATCATCCTATCTGTTCTTCTGGTCAGCCTTGACCTTACAAAGCCAAAACTACCATAGCCTTAGAGCTGCAATAGACATCGACATCCAGAACTTAGAAAAGTCTATTTCCCATCTACAAGAATCCCTAACCTCCTTGGTAGAAATGGTTCTGCAGAATAGGAGAGGCCTAGACTTGTTGTTCTTGCAGCAGGGAGGCCTCTGTGCTGCCCTTAAGGAAGAGTGTTGTTTTTATGTAGATCACTCTGGGGTCATCAAAAAGTCTCTGGCCAAGGTTAAAAAATCTGGC
>NW_008331828.1:238104-244645 GCF_000622305.1 Nannospalax galili
TAAAGTATTAAATAACCAAATTAGCTGCTAGCCATGCATGGACTCCACAAGCCAAAGATGGCATCTGGCCCCGAACAATAGCAGGCATGGGCTTTTATTGAAGAACTTCACACAAACCCATGTGCTCCAAGCATCTTTTACAATAATTGGATGGCCCCATATCCTGAGTACGGGGGGAAGTTTTCATTGGTAGGTGCTGTCTTTGAGAGACCTGAGTGACTCCATCTTTGGTAAAACCTCCATAGGACTGACCCAGCCCTGGGCCCTGTTCCAAGAAAAGACACAATACTTGGAATGGATACTGAACAACTCCCCTGCCAATGGTCAATTAACCAGGGACAGGAAAGTAGTAAAAGTTCAGATATCTTCTCAGATTTCCTGAAGCCAGCAGTTTATGGTTTGGCACTGAGCTGCAACAAATCAGATGCTTGCCAGGCTGAAGACCCCTTACTCCCCTACTTGCTGAAGTTGCTGAAATAACCCTATAAAAACTTCTGTCTTCCAAAGCAAGGGGTCTCACATCTGAAGTCCGCTGAGTCGGTGACAGAATGGGCCCAAGCTTAAGCTTGTAACAATAAAAGAACCCTTGTGTATTTGCATTGGTTGGCTCCTTGGTGGTCTTTGGGGTCTCACAAACTGGGCACAACAAAACATTAAACAGTTTAGGGCATGCTGAATCATATGGTATACATTTGGTGATAGCATGCACATAAACTTGAAACTCTTGAAGAGATTTCTCTCTACTCTTTTAGAATCACTCAAAACTAGTTGCTGGGCATGGTGGTGCACACCTTTAATCTCAGCACTTGGGAGGCAGATGCAGGTGGATCTCTGTGAGTTCGAGGCCAGCCTAGTCTACATAGCCAATTCTAGGTCAGTTCAGACTACAGGGAGACCCTGCCTCAAAAAGACAAAAAAGACAAAAGAAAAAAATAAATAGCCATATTTGCAGTCATTTGGTTTGTGGTTCAGATTTATATGCCCAAGAGTATTGTGCTTCCTCCAAAATCCAAATAGGTACACTCAGTGCTCTGCCTTTTATTTGGCAGTAGGAGAATATAGGTGCAAGGGTTTACTCTACACACAAAAAGGAATATCTCTGCATGCCCCTGACCACTACATTCCTCGAAACTTCACTGGCCTAAAGGCCCTTAAATTTGAATAAGATTTATTTCCTATTCTATGACCTGCATATGTTTTCATGAGTCCATAGTGGTTGTTAACTTCTCCCATCATAGAATGAGCATAATTTCTTCAATTTGAATGAACTATATGGTACCTTGTGGAAAACACAAAAGATCAAAGTCAGTATGAACCACGTTAATACATTGGAATACTGAATTAGTATATAGTTGATGTGGAACAGGAAAGCAACAATGCTGGCCTTGACACTTGAAAGAAAAGTTCTTCTAGTGGTCCTTATTAACATGTACAGTGATAAAGCCTTTACAATACTATTTTCTTTGGGGGAGGTGAGACAGGGTCTCCCTGTAGTCCTCAGCTGACCTCGAGCTCACTATCAAGACTAGACCTCAACCTACCTCAAGACTAGACCCAGCTAGTCCTGAACTCACAGAGATCCACCTGCCTCTGCCTCCCAAGTGCTGGGATTAAAGGCCTGCACCACCACACCAGGCATTAAATTTACAATTCTATTAACTTTACACTAGTTCCTGGTGGTATATTAATTAGCTCAAGTAAGAATACCAGAGCTGTCACCATAGCTGCAATTAGACTCATGGATTGATTACATATTAAATAAATATATGTCTACATCATCCATAAATATTCTGCACAGACAAAATAGGACTGCTAAAGTGAGATGGTGAATCTCTCCCACCCCCTGCATCTTTCAAGTTCTGAATAGTGGCAATGTTCTTTACAATCCCTCCAGGAATACAAGATGATTTTGGTTCACATTTTCTCTGATATGGGACCTTTGAACATTTCCATCCCAATTTTCCAACCACAATAGCCCTCAGTTCACAAGCCATGGAACCAATGTGAGGATAATGCCAAATTCTAAGGAGATTTATGCAAATTATGGACTCTGGAATAGCTACAGGGTGGATTTAGGCACACATTGTTAATCTGAGTCAGATTTGGGTGCAACTCCATTGATGACTTCAACTTCACATGCATTGGCATTAACTGGAGGGGAACAAGCCTGTCTCAACTCTCTCTATTCAAAGACAGTATGGCAAAAGTGACAAAAGCTTGAGTGTCTATTTTTCCCCAATGTACACTTGTCGAACTTAAAGGTTGTACTTATAGTTGAGAAAGGGAAATGGAAAAATGCTTGATGGTGTAGCATGATACATAAAATCACACTGTGGGGGCTGGAGAGATGCCTCAACAGTGAAGAACAAGGGCTGTTCTTGTAGAAGACCAGGGTTCAAATCCCAGGATCCCCAAGGCATCCAGAAACTGTCCATAATTCCAGTTCCATGGGCTCTGACACCTTCTTCTGACCTCCACAGACATTGCACAACACAGGTTCATTTGCATGTATGCAGGCAGTACATGCATACACATAAAATAAAAATAATAAAATATTAAAAAAATAAAAACACACTGTGCTAATTTGTAGATATAACTTGAGTGCTCATTGGTTTTATGACAGGGATTATTGAAGCCAAATTTAAGAAGTTAAATTTCATTAAGTATATTTACTGGAAGGAGAAGTAGCCACCCCCCAGAGGCCCTATAGTGTGCTTGACATTTAACTGAAATTATGGCATTTATACTGTCCAGCTGCACTTATTTATGATGGTGACGACATCTTTCTTGTTCCTCCTTCTGAGTTCTTTTTCTTTTTTCTTTTCTTTTTTTTTTCTTTTGGTCTTTTTAGTTTTCTGAGACAGGGTCTCCCCATATCCCCAGCTGTCCTGGAACTCACTATGTAGACCAAGCTGGACTTGAACTCACAGAGATCCACCTGCTTCTGTGTCCTGATGGCTCAGCAGAGTCTGAAGTGGAAAGGGGAGAACTATGTTCACTCCTTGGGCTTCTGGAAGTCTCTCTTTCTCTGGAATCTTAGCTCCTGTTATCAACTAGTTTATTTTCACCAATCAACCTGTCTCACAAGACAAGCCATTCTAATTTGTTTGGTTTACCTTGGAAAATCTCATTTGTGCACATGTATATAAAATTTGGTCAATACTCACACAGCTCTATTTCCTCATATCTGTATAAGAAAAAATTAAATTTAAAATTTTATCAATATTAAGTATTCTAAAATCAATGCATGGTCTCACTTTAAAAGCTATTGTGTTTAATTATATGCATATACTATACATTAAATACATGAATATATAAATACAGAAATACGTACACACACACACACACACACACACACACACACACACATATATCCAGAGAACAAAGGGGTAACAAAGGCACTGTTTTGTGAGATGTAGGACAGGAATGTGTGATGGTTGCAAAGAGGATAGTACAGTGATGTACATACGTAAAATATGAGAGTCACAATAGTTTGTGTTGTTAGTAAAAGTGATTCAACTAAAAGTTATTCATACCCTGGTTTTTAAAACACAGATTAAGTGAAAATAAAGGCAATGATATCTGTAAGGAGAAATGGAAATACCCTGGTTGACAAATGATTCTAGGAAGCATGGTGCTCCTATGGACTCCTAGTGAATACAGCACAGACATGAGCATACTTTAATTTTATATCATACTTGTCTTGTTGCATCAGAATGAAACTCACTATCTTCACATGAAATAGGTGTCATATTTTAGTGTCAGAAATATGGAATTGGAGAGCAATATCTGATGTTAGATGTGTGTCAGTTAGTGCAACTGAAAAAATTATATTTGATATCCCTGAAGTCTCAGTAAGGGGCTAGTAGGGGCTGATAAATTTCCATGTACTGACATGACAGGAATTCTAAATTAAAATATGGGTGGAATATTTGTCTGGGACCAGCTATTACTTTAGTGCCTCCTCAAGTTCCACTATAGAGCCAGAATGATGGTGTTCAGGAAGTATCAGAAGTCAGAGAATTCTTGTTATCTGTGGACATGTGCCCATTGGGAAGAGCAGAAGGGAGAGAGCTCCCTGTCACCATGAGTTTTACTATCTATAGCACACCTAAGATAATTCAGGCATACATTGTGTTCAGCTCATAGGACTATGTGTTGGTGTGAGATCACAGCACAGGCTTGATTGATCTTGTGAAGACAGTCTCTCAGGGACTTTTAAAAAATCTCTATATGTATTCTGCTAACATGACATTTAGTGCTATGACCATATGTACTCCTCAAACAAGGATCTTGTCTTCTGACTAATAGTAATAGGAAAATACAACCTAAGTCATTCAACTGGGCATGCTCAGTACTACTGCCTAGTGATAACCAAGTTTCACTGTCAGGGTTTCATTTCTCAGAGCTTCAGGAACTGAAGACAGCCTCAAAACACCACTTTTTTCTGTATCACATTTACCCTTCACTTGAAATTCCCTATATTTTTCCAGAATAACTGCATATTAATGAGAATTCAATTCTCATTATCTCCTCTCAAGGCAAATGCAGTCCCCAGAGTTTAATTCAATATGTGTTGGGAAAAGCACTGTGACCAGGGGTTGTATACTGCCATTTTTCTAAGGATTTAACTCTGTAATTGATTCTCTTATTGAATCAGATTCAAAATATGTCAGTGACATGTTCAGAGTGTGGAATTCATAAGCTGTGAGTGGATATTCCAAAGTATTTTAGAGCAACTGAGATTATAACCATCTGTAAACCCAAACAAATAAATGCAGAGAAAGAATAGTACCATGATGCCTGTGTAGCTAGCAGTGAAAAGGAAAAGAAAACCCATAGAAAGTTGGGAATTGAAAGGATCTTTATTCAAAAGTATTGCCCTGTAAAAATCAAACAGTTTCATGATATCCCTTAAAAAGAAAAACTAAAGAAAAAATTGGTTTTATTCACTTATAAGAACACTGAGTTCAAGGCCAGCCTGGTCCACATAGTGAGTTTCAGGACAACAGCTGGGGCTACAGAGAGAGCCTGTCTCAAAAAGACTGAAAAAAAAAAAAAAAAAAGGAATACTGAGCATCTTTTAAAGCATTTTTACATTAAAAGATTCTGTATAGAGTAGTTTGTATTTTCAAGCTCAGTCCCAAGAATTGTTGCACTACATGGAATCATTCAAAATCACATATATTTTTCACAGAAATATATAATTTTCTAATGTAAACTATGTACTCTTTCGCAGATGTATAATATGCAAGTAAATCACATAAATTACATAAGGAGATTCAGGATCCTTGGGACATTTGGCCTTTTAAATACTGGGCTGAATGAAACTCAGGGCCGAGCCACTTATCCTAGGCATCTAACACTACCTAAAATCACAGCATGATGTGTGGAGCATTTGAGAAGCTGCTGCATGTACAACAGAGCAAATAAGCTACCTTTCGTGATTTCCACTCTTTCGTTGGCTAGTAAGTCATGAACACTTCATTACACTTACAAAATCAACTCCCAGAGTCTCAAGTGTTAAATATTTGGGCTCTCGACATCAGGGTTAAGGAAAAGATTTATGGAAAGGAGATTGGATCATGACCATTACTTCATGGCGGTTCCTACATTCAGCCATGATTGGAAGAGATTAGGCCACTGGTGTACAACATTGAAGCACATATTTTGCCTCTGCCCTTGGAAAGAACTTCTCTACCTTTATCTCAATCTTTGTTCCTTCTCTCTCTCCTTCCTTAACGATGAGAATTCTCCCCTCTACAGCATGATTACCAGACTCTTACATTTTGTTTCTCTGTAAGCCATATCAATTGAAACAAACAGATATGTATCAAAAACTGTGTAACAGTGTTTTTTAAAAAAAAGCTTTTCACTTTACATAATATTTCAGGTCTTTTGTCAGAGCAGAGGAATTTCACTCCCACATAACCATTGTGAATTTCTGTCTGTAGTCATCTGTTACATTACATACTGTAGAAGGTGCACATACATGTTAGACCTCCTTTATGATGTTTCAGTCTTAAAAGAACTTTACCCAGAGTCTCACGTTTACACCTTTCAATGTAAAGGAAAATCCAAATCCATGTGTTCAGTTGTTTCACAAAGAGATGGGGGGTAGATACAAAGAAAAATAGTAACAATTTTTAAATATATCAGTAGTCATAAATTTGGATTCAAATGACAAGGCCAGGTAGTCTTAACTATATTTATCATAATGTCTCTGATAGATTATATAATCTCTAATAAATAGATCATGCAAATTATTTGAGAGTAAGTCCCAGGGAAACAGATTGCTGAGAAAAACCGATCAACAGATTTACCCAAATTTGAAAGATTATCCTTGTATTAGCCTTCACTTATCATCTGCTGAAAGACGTGAGGGTTTCTATTTGGAAGGAATACAGTATTTTTTCATAGAACTTCTTTGTTAAATCATTAAATACATAATTGATTTATTAAAATATCAACTTATATGCAGCTTTAAAACAGTTTCAAAATAAATTCAATGCGTTTTATTAAAAATGTATCTTAAAAGAAC
>NW_008331828.1:244719-252444 GCF_000622305.1 Nannospalax galili
ATGAACATATAAATATACTTATAACTTTTTAATGATTATTTTCACTTATCTTTATTTAGCTTTATAGAAAAATTTTATTAACATTCAACAATATTTAAAAATATTTAAAATCTTAGTTTAATAATATATTAGTAACTCACTGAACTTTCATCTAATCATCTTATTGATCAAAATACAGTTCATTTCAAATATTCAGGATTGGCTGTTTTGAATTAACAGGGGACTAAAGCCCAGCACTGCTACTTTATACTGAAATTCATTCTTAGTGCACTCAATAAATAAAGCAAAACACCTTTTGATGCCATTCATGAATATTGCATGAGGCATTATTCATTCACAGTGCAACTAATATTAATGATGCCTTGATAATATACTATGGATTCATCAGCTCTCATACAACAACTATTGAAACAAATTATCACATAACCTGTAAAAAGAAGACAGATTGTATTTATTTCCATATTAAACAAATAGTGTACAGTCTTCAAAAAGTTACAGTACTGGGAACACAACCACCTTTCCTGTAGATATGATACTATCTACACATGTATCAATATGCATTTTGTATATTCATATTTTGGTGTCAATGTAATCATTTATAACCATATCTCACATCATATCTTTTTTTCCATCATTAATGCTCTCACGGCATAAAATGTCTTCAATTCTTTTTTTTTTTTTTTTTTTAGAAGGGTCTCCCTGTAGTCCCAGCTGGCCTGGAACTCACTATATAAACCTAGCTGGTCTTGAAATCACAGAGATCGGCCTGCTTTTGCCTTCCGAGTACTGGGACTAATGGCAACAGTGTCTTCAATTTTTATCATTATTTGCAATTTTCAAAGTGTAGGCTAAAATGTAATAGAATAGTAAAATGTTAAAATCACAAATCTAGAGAGATAGTTTTTAATTTTCCTTTTATGGATTTTACTACATTAACTAATACTGAAGACATCTACCCATTCTTTCTTTTGTGTTATTCAGTACTAAATTAATATACTTTGCAGATTATTCTCATCTCTGAGTCATTGGAAATTATTGCTTTCAAATACTCAGGATTCTCCTTTTCTTTTCCTATGGTAGAAATATGCCAAATATACATCATATTAAAATGCATTCTCACTCATCAGAAAGAAATACATCTACTGTGATGAATTTTCTTTGTGTATGAATTATTCATGGAACAATTGGTACTAATGAAGCATTGCTAATGCATTGAAAGTACATCCCTTCAACTCTGAGTGAACAATTGCTATAAATTTTCATAATATCCTTTATAAATTAGAAAATATGAATTTTGGGGGGTTGTTTTTTTAGGCAGGGTCTACTGGGAGACCAGGTGACCTCAAACTCACAAGGTACCCCAGCCTGACATTGAACTCACAGAGATCTGCCTGCCTCTGCCTCAAAGTACTGGGATTATAGGCACGAGTCACCATGCTTAGTGAAAATATGAATTTAGTTGGAGATCAAACTAGCCTATGATACCAATTTAGGCAACACAAATGTTTCTAAATAAGGCAGTTATGTCCATCAAAACATCATATACCATTTGATGAAAATATAGAAATAATTGACACAAATTTTTAAAACACTTTCTATAATAGTCTAGCTTGTAATATAATAGGGACTGTACTGTATCCTGGCCTTTTTATTATGTAATTTTCACTTTAAAAAGATATTTGTATTAATCTTTTACCCTTCATATGCAAATTAAAATAGAGACTTCATACATGTTAGGATTTTCCAAGTTTCATATATATATATTAACATTTTCACATATTCACATGATATTTAGAGAATATGTGGCAACTCAATGATACTTAGGTTCTTGCTCTAGTTTGCTTCTTCACTGTTGTGATGAAACACTCTGACCAGTGCCAAAGTGGGGATGAAAGGGTTTATTTGGCTTGCATCTCCCAGGGTTCATCAGGGAGGCCAAGGTAGGAATTCAGTCAGGGCAGGAACCTGGAGGCAGAGGTTGGAGGACTGGCCATGGAGGAGTGCTGCTTACTAGCTTGCTCCCCTGGACCCTGCCCACACTGCTTTCTTATACAATACAGGAACACCTGCTCAGTAATGGCTCCACCCACAGTGGGCTGGGCCCTCCCACATCACACAACAGTCAAGAAAATTACTCCACAGTTATGGCCACAGGCCAGTCAAATGGAGGTAAATCCCTAATTGAGGGTCCCTATTCCAGGTCTGTCAAGAAGACACTAAAGCTATCCAGCACACTGCTTTATTCACACATTGTATTCTTTGACAGTGAAAAATAAGATATTAATCTTTGAATGTTGTGAGGTTCCTGTTCACTAAGAAATCTCTGATGTTTCCTAAGACAGGAGCCATTTATAAATGGTGGCTGACATGTTTTGTTTATCTGTAGGCTTTATCTACAATGAAGATTCTATGATATTCAACAAGATTGGATAGGAAAGTAAAGAGTTTCTCACAGTAATTGTATTTTCACTATCTCACACTTAAGAATTAAAAATAAATGTTTATTAGAGATTTTGCAATTTTGTGCTTAATTCTAACTATTCCTTCAGTACATTAGGAAGTTTTGCAATATACAAATATAAGCATTTGAGCATTTTCCAGACGTTTAGATATATCCCTCCAGTACGGATTTTTCTTTGCTTTCTAAGGATGGAGCCAAGGGTAAAGGATGTGCTACATTCTTCACAATTGTAAACTATCTCTTTAGTTTGAGTTTTTGATAAATGGCACCATTTGACATATTATTAAAGGAATTGACACTTTCTTTGTATTTGCATTGTCTCAGTTTATTGTAAATCCTTTGATTTTCTCTAAGAGTTGATACACAAGTACAGGACTTCTCAACACATTTTCATTTGTGGGGCGTTCTAGTGTGAATTCTCTCATGTCTTCTATGTGCTGGGCTCTCAGTTTTTCACATTCTTCGCATCAGAATGGTTACTTTCCAGCATGAATTCTCTGATGAAACATTAAATCTGACTAAAGGACTTGTCACATGCTTTGCATTTGTACAGTTTTTCTCAAGTATGAATTACATGATGTGCTCTTATCTAAGATATATTTTAAAGGACTTCCTACATTCCTCACATTTGTAGGGATTCACTCCAATAGGAATTCTCTTATGTTTATTATAAGTTGAGCTCTTCGTAAATTACTTGCCACATTCTTCACTTCTGTAGTGTTTCTCTCCAGTATGTATTCACTGGTGTCTTCTAAGATGTGACATTTAAGTAAAGGACTTGCTACATTCTTAACATTCATAGAGATTCTCTCCAGTATGCATTTGCTGATATGCTCTAAGATTTGGCAATTCACTAAAGGACTTGTCTCATTCTTCACATCTGTAGATGTCTCTCCAGTATGTATTCACTGATGTGCTCTAAGAATTGACATTTTACTAAAGGACTTGACACATACTTCATATTTGAAGGGTTTCTCTCCAGTATGTGTTCACTGATATGCTCTAAGACTTGATGTTTCACTAAAGGACTTTCCACATTCTTCAAATTTGTGGGGTTTCTCTCCAGTATGTATTTGCTGATGTTTTCTCAGATGTAACATTGTAATAAAGGACTTCCCACATTCTTCACATCTGTAGGGTTTCTCTCCAGTGTGTATTCACTGATGTACTCTCACATTTGACATTCGACTAAAGCACTTGCCACATTCTTCACAACTGTAAGGCTTCTCTCCTGTATGAATTTACTGATGTTCTCTAATACTTGACATTTGACTAAAGGACTTGAAACATTCTTTACATTTGTAGGGTTTCTCTCATGTATGGCCTCTCTGATGTAATTTGAAAGTGGACATCCAAATAAAGGACCTATCACATTCTCCACATCTGTAGGGTTTCTCTTCAGTATGAATATACTTATGCTTTCTAAGATTTGAGACATAGGTATTGGACTTGTCACATTCTTCACATTTACAGGATTTCTCTATGTTATACACTCTCTGATGTCTTCTAAGAGTTGAGTTCTCCAGGAAAAGCAAAAGATAAGAAAACATTTCAATATGGAGAATAATGCTGAGATAATCACATACTCGCAGATCCATAAAGAACATGTAATATGCATGGATAAAATTTCCAACATTGAAAAACATTCAAATGAACAAAAATAAAAATCTATGGAGTAAAAGTCAGAGATGAAATCAAAACTAAATGACAAAATTTATTCAATAAAATTAAATTAGAAAATATATGAAAAAGACATCAATACATGGATATACAATCACAAGAGACTCATTTAGAAAGTTGAAATAATTATTAACCAATCTCTACATAACAAGCAATAGGTAACATGAGAAAAATAGTAAGGAAAAAGATCAAAAGTTAATCCTGTCTGGGAAAACTTAGAATAATTGTTACATCTGACAAGTAAAAATGTAAGAATATTCTCTATTTATCAGTAATCATACCATAAGATGAGCTTCAACATGAAGCAAATACTAGACCACAGCCATGGATGGAGTGTGCTAGATTGTCCAAAAGTTCTCATGCATTTGAATTTGCTTTTTACTATTAAAATTTTATTCTAGTCTAAGTAAAATGCATACAACTCAAAACGTAACTTGTGTTAAACTTTCCCACTTATTGTCTCAACCACATGATTCTATTTTCATCAAATGTCACTGGAACAATAAAAAATTGAGCTGCTTTGCATTAAAAAAACTGATGGAGGAAGTTCATTTGAAGAAATTTACCAGTTCATCACAAGAAAGTCATCACTTCAGAATTTATAGACGCAAACAAGATACACAGAGGAGAAAGACTTGCTCATTCATGAACAGAAGTCAGAATACAACTGTAAAGAGTAATTGATAAACATACCATGTTCCAAAAGGAATCCACCATTAGCAACACAGAAAAAAAGTAGAGCTCAATATCAATACTAATAACGATTAATGCTAATCAATGATTTTATCAGCCAGAATACCAGCAAAATAATCTTGAATTAAAAAAATCCTCCCACAATAATATTTAATGAAAATTGCCCCAGGTCACCAATTAAAAGTTAGAGGCAAGAAGAGTGGGTTCAAATATGATTCAAATATGTCTTTTGTCTAAGAAACACACTATACTGATAATGACACTCAGAAGCCTAGAGCTAATTATGGCAAACAAATGAAGAGCTAAAAGAATATAAACAAGGTAGAATATTAATTCCTATACATCATAAAACACACTGCCAACAAATGTAGGTAGGAGAGATAAAATGATCAGTACATATTAGTAGAAAGAAATTTTTATAGCTAACAATTGTAAATTTTTTATGTAATGTTATGATTCCTAATTTTATAATACAAAAACCAAGTAGAAGAAAAGCTTAAAATCGATTCTGATATAATAACAATTAGCAATGTTAGTTTACCACCTTAAACTATAGTAGATTATCCCAAAATTTGGGGGAAAAAACTCTCAAGATCTGAATTATTTCACAGATAAACAGGATTTCAATGACTGCTACTTAAACGAAGTAAGAAGAAAATTTTTTGTGTTATTCTAGAAGATATCACATTATGGGTTGCAATGCCAGCATCATCTAAAACAAATGTTTTTAAAAATTGACTGAACTACTTGCTTGCCCACCTTCAAGAACAAATATGTGTCTGCTTGTCTTTGAGTAAACATTGACAAGGACTTTACCTTTGGGACTTAACCTTTAAAAGCTCCCATCCCCTCCCAATTTGTGCAGCATTCTCTAAATTGACTCAGAGAGGTTCAGTTGCTGGCCAGCTAAATGAATTCAGCTGATTCAGAAAAAATAAAAAATAAAATATGATCATGTATTTTGAAGTAATAGTAAAAGAAAACTACAAATAAACTAGAAAAGAAATGAAAGTCTATGGAAATATTTATTGAACAAATTTCATTTGAATGAATTTTGGGTCATTGTTATACCCAAGATGGGAAATTTCAATTACTACAAATTTCTTCATTGAAAAAAAAATTACTGATAAAAATTATGACCTCAAATATAGGTGTGAAAAAACCATAAAAATGGAATTCAATTTTCTCCTGAATGAAGATAAACATTGCATTAAATGGTGAGAAATAACCAACAGAAAAGAAAAAAAAATCAAAACACAGAATATAAAACACTATATGAAATCCATCACTCTATCCCCTCAAAAAAACTGACCAAAGACTGGATAAGGGAACCAGAAAAGTTACTAGTAAAAACGAATTAATAATAAAAATACATGTGAGTATATGTTAAAAGAGACCTCGCCTTTAATCCCAGCACTTGGGAGGCAGAGGCAGGCAGATCTCTGTGAGTTCAAGGCCAGCATGGTCTACATAGTGAGTTCCAGGACAGCTGGGGTTACAGGGAGACCCTGTCTCAAAAAGATGAAAAAAAAAAAAAAAAGACTTCAATGACGTACAAGTTGTCATTAAAAAATAACTAATATATGTTCAAAACGCTAAAAAAATGGATGTAGAAGAAATGCATGACTTCGTAAAGCCATTTGACCTGTCAATATTAAATGCAAAAGAAAGAAACTGAAGCAGCATTTCAATATCTCCAAGGAATGACAGTCCAATTTGAGATGGGATCATTACTGCTATCACACATTTTTTTTTCATTTACTTAACACTATATTTGCAAAACAAACAAAAAATACAACTACATACAAAGTCAGGTATTAACCATATATCAATATTTATGTTTGAATTTATATATCATATGTGTCAGCAATTAAATGGAGGAAGAGTGATAATGGCATGTGATGTACTTATTATTTTTCCCACGCTTTTTATTAGTTTTATGAGAATTTCAAAGAATGTATTTTATCAAATAGCCCTCCACTCCTAGAAGTCCATCCCTTCATGACCTACCCAATATTTTGTTCTTTGATTTTTGTTTTCATTTACTTTTTTACTGACATATAAAATTTAAACTGAACTGAACATTAACACTTGAGTACGGGGCCATCCATGGAGAGAAGGTGACACACCTGGGGCTACACCCTTGAAGAATACTGACTCCCTCCCAGTATCTATCAATTACCAATACCTCCTGACCAAGGGGTGCAATTTGTGCCCAGCTCCCACTCTCCATTCTGGGATTAAAGGTGTGTACCACCACACCCAGCTTGTTGTTTGATTTTTGGATGTTAACCATGGTGAAAGGGTTAATAAATCGCAAAATGGTTTTTAAATTATATTTCCCTTAAGACCTCTGATGTTCAACATTTTAAAAGAAGACCTTGGACATTTCGATTCCATCCTTGGAGGACTGTCTGTCCAGCTCCTTGGCCCAATATTAAATGAGTTTTATATTTTTTGATGTTTCATATTTTGAGTCCATTGTACATTCTAGATACTAATCCTCTCTTACCACCAGAATTTGGTGATAAGTTGCAGCTGCTGAAGACACTACATGCATGAGCTATAGAAGAATAAAGGAGAAATAAAGCTGGTACTTGTTAGGGTTCCAAACAGCAGCAGCTTCCCCCCTCCCCAACAGGGACCTACAGACTTTGGAGCCCGAAAAAGGGAACTTAGCTGATCAGCATCTTGACCTTTGAAGTCAAGGGAAACAAACTCTGCTGAGAAGCAGCCTGCCTTTCCTCTGACCTCCAAAGATAAGATAAGCAGATTTCCTCTTATCTCAAGAGGGAAAAAGTAAACACTCCCAGACCCTAATCCTACCTGCTTTTCCTGCTTCCCCCTCCCTGATTTCTCCCCCCAAACATTCCCCCATTCCACACCCCAAA
>NW_008331828.1:252500-267633 GCF_000622305.1 Nannospalax galili
ATCTTCCCCTCCCCTGCCCTTCCCTGACATCTTTCCCTCCCCTGCCCTTCCCTGACATCTTTCCCTCCCCTGCCCTTCCATGACATCTTTCCCTTCCCTGACATCTTGCCCTTCGCTGATACCTTTCCCTTCCCTGACATCTTTCCCTTCCTTGACATCTTTCCCTTCCCCAAGGGAAAGGTGCCCCATGCGAAATAAAGCTGTATCCTGCTGAGAATTCTATCTGTGCCTCGGTGCCTCCTCCATCTACGCACCTCTCTCCAACATTTTTACCTAACAGTACTGACTTCAAAGCTTCATCTCTACTGACTAGTCTTCATAGTGATGGAAGGTGCTTTGTATGCTACCATACAGAAATTGATCATCAACTTTACCCAGACGTGAATCCTCTAAGTTACAACAAAACTGGTCTGGCAAGGTATGTGCAACTGTGACACAAATATTTTGGGAGTTAACAATCACTTTCTAACGGGACTTAAGGTGCCCTTCATAAAGTACAGCCAATACCTGGCATGGATATGAGGCTTGGGGTCATGGGAGAAGGCCTAATACTATTATTCTACTAAATATATATAACATTAAATTTACTCCAAATGACTTAATGTTATACCAGTAGACTAATGCATCTTTCATTTGTCAGTAATGAAGCTTCTGTATGCAGCACATGGTGACTCATACAAAGACCAACAACTGACTAATGTGCAAATAATTAGACTGCATAGTATGTATCCCCAAGTAGACACCTATATCAAAATTCTGCCTCCAAAGCCACAAGGATCGTTGCAGAATACCAAATAGAAATATTTTAAGAGGCATGGATGGTGAAATAACACAAAGAAAAAGAGATTTATAGAGAACTGGGAAGTAACTCATGAAATCACAGAACTGGTGACAGCATGTACCAAATAAGTTCAAGACAGGCAAAAATCCAAGCACAAATATGGAGACGTTGGTAAGAAACACCAATGATACTTGAGGAAGTATTGGTCACCAGAGGCTTCGGGGAGAGGGAGAAAGTTTCTCTTTCATGGATGGGATTCTTCATAGGTTGACCAGGATGTAGTGAATGTCAGAGAGAGAGAGAGAGAGAGAGAGAGAGAGAGAGTGTCTTTCTCATATGTGAGTGTTTTTATATAGAGAAGGATGTAGAGAGTGTGTGAGAGAGAGAGAGAGAGAGAGAGAGAGAGAGAGAGAGAGAGAGAGAGAGAAAGAGAGGGAGAGACAGAGAGAACATGAAATTGGGTAAGGGTAGTAAACAGAATACAGATAGGGGAGACTATTTAGATACAATCAACATATACTATATATTTTTTAACTTAATAAAAATGAAAATAAATTGAACCCACAGAATATTAAACACATGAAAACAAAATTTACTATATTGTGCAAAGATACATTTGTTGCTTGCACGGAATATTCAAATGATTAATATAATGGTTATATATTTTTAAATATTTTATTTAATATTTTTATTTTATGTATATGACTGTATTTCCTGCATGTATGTGAGTGCGCTTGTGTCATGCAATGCTGCGGAGGTCAGAAGAGAGCTTTCAATTTCTTTGGAACTCGAGTTAAATACAGTTTGTAGCTTCCATGTGAATGCTAGGAATTGAACCTAGGTCCTCTGAAAGAGCAGTCAGTGCTCTTAACCACTAAGCCATCTCTCCAGCCCCACAGTTATATTTTTTATTGATATTTTTTGTGCGTTTGTATTTCATACACAACATCCCAAACAATCTTATTCATCCTTTTACCTGTGTTCCAAATGGCACCTGCCCATAGCTCCTCCCTTCCCCCACTGGAGCCCATATACTGTTACCCTGTTACTGCCCACTGTGTTGTCAGTGGCCTCAGCCAGTCCCCAGTGCATTTTCATCCACTGAGTTTAGTCAGCCTATTTAGAGATCAGTGTTTTAGGAAGATCAGCTCCGGCAGCTGATCTAGCAGCATCAGTTGCCAACAGTTCTTTAGATTGTGATCTATTGTTCATTTCCCCAGTTCTATAATGGGTTACTGTCTATTCTGTGCTGGGACTTGTGTATATTGACATGTTTGCCATAGAATCATATAAGCAGATTCCCAGGAGCTTTTTGTACTATCTTTCCATATGGTCACGCTCATCCTCCCTGGCTCTTAAAATCTCTCTGCTCCCTCTTCTACGATGGTCTGTGAACCTTGGGTGGATGAAGTTCAATAAAGGGGTCCTGTTCAAGGACCATTATTTAGCAGAATCTTTATACCTACACTTTGGCCATTTCTGACCTCACCTTTGTTCCTGGCCCTCTGCTGCATGAAGGAGCTTCATTATTGAGAACTGATTCCTTAGTGTGTTCTTCTTTATTCTTTGTTCTTTGTTCCATGAGCCTTAGGTGTACAGGTTGCATTGCAGATGTGTCCGTTAGGCCTGAACAATTAATAGACAATGTCCATGTGTGACCAGTTGTGGTACATGGTATTAGTCTCTGACTGCTGAAAAATGAGCTTCCTTGATGAGTTGTAACTGGGATCTTTGTTTGTAAATATAAGGATACATAGTTATACACAATAAGAAATCACATTCGTCTAGTGACTTGAGAGTTTTGGGGTTTTCTGTAAGATCTATGACCATGCCAGCCATGTATAGTAGGCTATGTTACAGTACCACACTTGAGTTTCCTCCCTTTGAGTGGGCTTTTAGTCAAATTAGGTAGTTGTTAACTGCCCCTCCCAAAAGTGACACTACCGAACCAGTGGAGTATGCTGTGGTGACAGTTGATATGGTTGTTTGATCTTGAAGCTGGTGCTGTATCATCCACTGATATTTTCCCTTGGCACTTTCACAGTGTTCACCAAAGCTATGAGAGCTCACCTTCAGGAGAAGTGGCTTCTAGGTCAGTTGCAGCTCCATTTCTTCAAATCCTATGTCTGACGTATATTCTGTCTTTGGCAATAAGATCTTACCTTTAAGTTCTGTGAGGCCATCAAGGGCTGTGACAATAGTCTGCATAATTTTGGGAGTCTCTTGGACAACCCTGGACAAAAACTCAAAAGAAGGTATCTCTTGTTTGGCACTGTTTCTTGTTATGTAGTCTTTAGCTATACACATGGATTCTTAAAGAAATATACTGATCAATTTAATCTTTGGTTATAATTTACTTTTGTGTGTTTAAGACTGTAGAGCTTGCCAAAAGAAACCAATTTATTATAGCTCTTAAGGTCATTTGAAGATCTGTTCCTCAGGGGTCACATGGGCTTGGGAGGATACCCTGGGTCTTTTCTTTTACCAGCTCCATCTATGTGAAGATAAGTCAAAGGTCCTGCTCAATCATGGCTGGCTTCACTTGGAAGCATGGAAGAAATATTTCCTCTGTGCTGACTTTCCTCATTGTAGACTGGTTCAAGTCCATGTGGTGGGGTTTCCATGGCTTCCCTGAACAAGAGGACAGGTGACACACCACCATTACAGGATATTTTGAGAGATTCTCCATAGTCCCCTGGAACTTAGTAGACCATGGAGGGCAAGGATGAAAAACTCTCCTTTAAGTCCCTCTGACCAGATTAGTACAGGACTCAAAGTATGACTGTTAAACAGGCAAGAAGCTTAGTTCCATCAATCTGATACCTTTAATTACCATGTGCTATGTAGATAAAGCTTGGGCAAAAACCCAACTTTCTCAGATAAATCTTGACTATATATATATTTTGTCCCTTGAATTAGTTTTATGTGTAATTTGTCAGTAAATTGTTGTACTAATATGGTTCCCTCTGATTTTTTTAAACTAGCTACGCATTATTTATTTCTCTCACTGTCTAACACTTCCACTATGGTTTCCCCATTTAAAGTGCCCCCATTTTCCCCATTTCTCCCTTGATACCTTCTCCTATGGTCCCACCTCTCCTGAGCAGACCTAAATTCAATGAAGGAAGGCTTGAGTCTCAAACAAGAATTAGGCACTACAAAAGAAATCCACATGTCAAAGTCATAGTGAAAAAATAGCATGAAAAACCCAAATGATATATCCCCAAAGAAATCAAAGAACTGAAAGAAAATAGGAACATATTTCTGAATAAATTCAGAAAAGAGAAATATTGAAAATACTCAGGCTGAAATGAAGAAGGAAGTGAAACAGTCAATAAGTCAATTAGAAATGACAGGAGAAAGCCTCACCAATAGGATGAATGAAATGGAAAAGAGAATATCAATATTAGAAGGTAAAATGGATGAATTAGACCACTCCAGTAAAGATAATGAAAAATTTAAGAAAACACAAGAATGGAATATGCAAGAATTGTGTGACACCATAAAAAGACCAAACTTATTCATCATAGGCATAGGGGAAGGAGGTGAATCTCAGGATAATGGTATGGACCATATATTTACAGGATTGTAGAAGAAAATTTCCCCAAATTAAAGGAAGACATGCAGATACAATACAAGAAGCACATAGAACACCAAATAGACAGGACCAAAAAAGAAACTCTCCACAGTAGATCACAGTAGAAACACTAAACCTAGAGAACAAAGAGAGAATATTGAAAGCTGAAAATGAAAAACAAGTCACATATTAAGGAAAACCTATCAGAATTACAGCTGGCTTTTCAGTTCAAACTATGAAAGCCATAAAAGTACTACCTTAGTGTCGAAAGGATGGAAAAAAATATTCCAAGCAAATGGTGCTAAGCAAAAAGCAGGAGTTCCAATTCTAACATCTGAGAAAATAGACTTCAAACTAAAACTAATCAGAAGAGATAAAGAGGGCCACTTCATTCTGATCAAAGGAACACTTGTCTAAGAAAATATTACAATCATGAACATATATTCACCTAATGCTGGTGCACCCAACTTCATAAAAACAGCACTACAGGACATTAAGACCCAGATTAATCCCAACTCATTAATAGTAGGGGACTTCACTATGCCATTGTTTCCATTAGAATGTCAACAGGACAGAGAATTAAAAGAGATATCTGAATTAAACAATACCATACATCAAAAGGACCTAATGGGCATATACAAAACATTCCACCCAAGCACCAAAGAATATATTTTCTATGCAGCACCCCCATGGAACATTCTCCAAAATCGACCACATACTGGGGCACAAAACAAGCCTCAGCAAATACAAAAAGATCTAAATAATTTCATGCATTCTATCAGATCACAATGCAATAAAGATTAAAATCAACACTGGAACAAACTCTGGTAACTACATGAACACATGGAAATTAAACAACACACTCCTGAATGACAAATGATCAAAGGAGAAATTAAGAAAGAAATAAAAGATTCTTGGAACTAAATGAAAAGGACAATATGCAACAACAAAATCTCTGAGTCACGCTGAAAGCAGTCCTTAGAGGGAAGTTTTTAGATCTAAGTGCCCACATTAAAAATTCAGAAAGGATACAAATGATTGACTTAACATTGCAATTCAAGACACTTGAAAAGCAACAACAAATGGAACCCAAACCAAGCAGACAAGAAGAAATAACAAAAATCAGAGCAGAAATTAATGAAAAAGAACAAGAAAACAATACAAAGAGTCAAGGAATCCAAGAGTGGATTCTTTGAAAGATAAACAAGATTGACAGACCCTTAGCCTAGTTAACCAAAGGAAAGAAAGAGCACCTTCAAATCAACAAAATCAGAGATAAAAGGGGAAACATCATAACAGACACCAAAAAGATCCAGAACATTATAAGGGAATACTTTAAATTTATGTTACTTTCAAACTTACACTGCTAAATTAGAAAACCTAAAAGAAATGGACAGGTATGTAAAAGCATGGGAATCACCAAAATTAAACCAAGAAGAGATCAACAGCTTAAAGAGGCCCATAATGCATATGGAAATCAAAACAGTAATACAAAACCTCCCAACAACAACAACAACAAAAAAGCCCAGGACCAGATGGATTTACATCAGAATTCTACCAGATATTTTTAAAAGGTTTATGTCCAATACTACTTAATTTATTCAAAAAGTTAGAAATGGAGGGAGAATTTACAAATTCTTTGTATGAAGCCAGCACCACTCTAATACCAAAACTATGTAAAGATCCATCCAAGAAAGAAAGCTATAGACCCGTATCCTTAATGAACATAAATGCAAAAACCCTCAACAAAATACTTGCAAACTGCATACAGACACACATCCAAAAGATCATTTACCATCATCAAGTCAGCTTTACTCAGAGATGTCAGGATGGATCAATATATGTAAGTCAATAAACATCATAAATAATATAAATGGACTCAAAGACAAAAACCACATGGTTGTCTCAATAGATGCAGAGAATAGTCCTATATGGAATTGGACTGGAGGGAACATACCTCAACATAATTAAAGCCATATACGAAAAACCCACAGCCAAAAATCATTCTAACTGGAAAAAAACTAGATGCATTCCCATTAAAATCAGAAACCAGAGAAGGCTGTCCACTATCTCCACTCCTTTTTAATATGGTGCTTGAAACTCTTGCAAGAGCAGTAAGACAAGAGAAGGAAATTAAAGGAGTAATAATTGGAAAAGGAGAGATCAAATTATCCCTTTTAATAGACTATATGATATTATATCTGAGATGCAAAATATTCCATCAGAAAGCTCCTAGAAATGATGAACACTTTCAATAATGGGGCAGGTTACAAAATTAATCTACCAAAGTCTGTATCCTTTCTATATGCCAAAAAAATGAATCAGAGAGTACTTGGAAACACTCCTTTTCACAATAGTCTCAGAAAAAAAGAAAGGAAGAAAAAGAATATCTTGGAATAAATATGACCAAAGACATTAAAGACCTCTACAATGAAAAAAATTAAATCTTTAAAGAAAGAGATTGAGGATGCCATCAGATCGAGGGACCTCCCATACTCATGGACTGGAATAATTAATATTGTGAAAATGACTATCTTACCAAAAGCCATTTATGGATTCAGTGCAATGCCAATCAAAATCTCCATGACATTCTTCATAGAATTGGGAAAAAAATCATCCTAAGATTCATGTGGAAGCACAAAAGACCTTGGATAGCCAAAGCAACCCTGAGCACTAAAAGCAATGCTAGGGATTACTATACCAGATTTTAAACTGTATTAGAGACCTATAGTCATAAAAACAACATGGTACTGGCTCAAAAATAGACCCCGTAGATCAAGGGAAAAAAATTGAAGATCCAAATATGCCTACATGCAATTTTAGTCACCTGATATTTGACAAAGGGGCCAAATACATTCACTGGATGAAAGACAGCATTTTCAGCAAACGGTGCTGGCAAAACTGGATCTCCACCTGTAGAAGAACAACTCTAAACCCCTACCTTTCACCTTGCACAAAAGTCAGCTCCAAATGGATCAAAGACCTCAATGTGAAGACTGGAACTCTGAAACTGTTAGAAGAAAACATTGGCAATAAACTACAAGACATGGGTGTAGGAAGGGATTTTCTAAACCAGACATAAATTGCTTGGGAAATTAGGTCAAGGATCAACAAATGGGACCTCATTAAATTAAAAAGCTTCCATACATCAAAAGAAGCAACCAAGGAAATGAAGAGAAAACCCATAGAGTGGGAGAAAATCTTCATCAGTGACACTTCTGACAGAGGTTTTTCATCCAGATTACATAAAGAACTAAAAAACAAAGAATCAAGAAAGGAAGCAACCCAATTAAAAGATGGGCTAAGGAGCTCAACAGAGTTCTCAAAAGAAGAAATAAATATGGCTAAGACATCTTAAAAGGTGTTCAACATCATTAGTAACTAGAAAAATGTAAATTAAAAACATTTTAAGATTTCATCTTACCTCAGTCAGACTGGCTAAGATCAAGAGAGCAAATGATATCAAATGTTGGCGAGGATGTGGGGAGAGGGGAACGCTCATCCACTGGTAGCAGGATTGCAAATTGTTTAACCTCTATTGAAATCAGTGTGGAGAACCCTTAAAAAAACTAAAAATGAACCTACCATTGACCTGGTTATACTACTCCTTGGTATATACCCAAAGAACTCATCCTGTTGCAGAGGCATTTGTACATCCATGTTCATTGCTGCTCTTTTTACAATAGCTGAGAGATGGAAGGAACCTAAGTGTCCCTCAACTGACAAGTGGATAATGAAAATGTGGTACATTTACACAATGGAGTTCTACTCTGCAGTAAAGAAAGGTGAAATCATGAAATTTGCAGGTAAATGGATGGAACTAGAAAGTGTTATACTGAATGAAGTAATACAGACTCAGAAAAAAAATGACATATGTTCTCCCTCATATGTGGATCCAGCACCAACTCCTTATATGTGAGTATGTATCCAGACATAATTATAGGAACCAGGATATTGAAAAGTAACCAGGGAGGTAAAGAGGAAAAAAGAACCTGAGAGAGAAGAAGACTAAGAAACTGGTGTTACTATGGGAGATATGGGTAAAAATGGGGTTATTTACATGGGAAGGGGGATGGAGGATTATACAAGGAACCTTGGGAATAAAGGGAAATAATGGCAATATTTTTAAAAGAAAAACACTGACTATATTGAATTATCTACTATAGACAATCAGAAGTGGTACCTGAGATAAATTATGGTGTTTAAAAATTAGTTCAGTGAAAACTAAAAAATATACCTATAATAAGCCGGGCATGGTGGCACACACCTTTAATCCCAGCACTTGGGAGGTAGAGGCAGGCAGATTTCTATGCCAGGCTGGTCTACAGGTCTATATAGTGAGTTCCAGGCTGGCTTGGGCTACAGAGAGACCATGTCTCAAAAGGATGGGGGGAAAAAAAAAGGAAAAAGCAAAACCCATAATCATTCCAACATTCCTTATAGGAACAACATAGGAAATAACGTGGAGTCACCACTTTCCCAAAGCATGCTGAATGGCTGAATGGCAGAAACAGACAAATGGGTCGAGTATTATATTGGAAGAGTCAAGTGGGGGGAAGAGTCATGTGGGACATTTATAGTGTTCTATGCATTCTTACTCTATTGTTTCTAGTTTATTTGAGAAGGGGTTTCTCTGTAGCCCCAGTTGGCCTGGCATTCACTATGTAGAACAGGCTTTCTTTGATCTCACAGAGATCCACCTGCCTCTGCCTCCCTAGTACTGGGAATAAAGGCAAGCACCCTCACAGCTGTCAATTTGTAGTCTTAGCAGCAACTTGCATTGAATAATTTCATTGTTTGGTAACATTAATATCAGTGTAATCAAGTATATGGAAAATTTTCTAAAGAAAATTATAAAAAATATACCTTTTTAAGTTAAAAGGGAAAAGAACTGTTAAATTAAAAGAAAACCCTGTGACTTTACTATTCCACTTAAGTATCTGAAATGGTTGAATACATTTGAAAAAACATTTTGCCCCCTGCAGCAAACACTGTTTCATTTACAGGGTGAATATGAGGAAAGAAGACAATATATTGAATGACATCTTTAGAACTCTCATTACCGAGTCACTGAGTGACAGGACTGATTGATTCAGGAATATAAAGAAAGACAAGAGGGGCCAGCAGACATGGTTCAGTGGTTCAGAGCACTGGCTGCTCTTTCAGAGATCCCAGATTTGATTGCCAACACCCACGTGGTGAACAAAAATTGTCCTTAACTATAGTTCCAGTTCCAGTGGATTCAATACTCTCTTCTGACCTCCCTGGGCAGTCAGGACATGGGAGCACTTACATATATGCAAGCAATACCGTCATATGCTGTTCTGGTTTGTTTCTCCATTTATGTGACAAAATACTCTTCCCAACACCAACTTAGGGAGGAAAGGGTTTATTTACCTAACATCTCCCACATCACAGTTCATCAGGGAGTCCAAGGTAGGAACTCAGGGCAGGAATGTGGAGGTAGGAGCTGGAGCATAGGCTGTAGAGGGATGTTGCTTACTGGCTTCTCCCCTGGCCTCTGCTCCATCTGTGTTCTTATACAGCATAGGCCCACCTGTCCACAAATGGCAACACCCCAAATGGGCTGGACCCTCCCACATCACTCAGTAATAAAGAAGATGCCCACAGATGTGGTCACAGGCAAGTCCAAGGGAGGAAATTCCCCAATTGAGGATCCCTCAACCCATATATGTCAAGTTGACACTAAAGCTATCCAGCACAACTGACCCCTTGTCAACTTGACACACAAATACATCACTATTATACCACAACCTTTTGATTTCTTATCCCCAAAACATGACATTAACATTAATATCACAATATAAGACAGTACCAACTTTAGGGTGTCAAATCTCAGCTGCTCTGTGATCCCTTCATCCTTTCAACAACAGAACCATGCAGGAGACTATTACACATTACCAAGTCTTGCTTCCAGCTTAAGATGGAGTCTCATACCCCCTCTGGATCACAGCACCTGCACTAACCCTGAAGAAATACTTTCCAGAAGATTTTGCCAATGTGATGCTGGTCTCTTTGTAATTACAGCTGATTTCTCAGCTCCAGGTAATCAGCACTAATTGTCCCCATAAAGCAAAGGTTTAATTTCAATCTCTGAATCACAGCAGATTCTTCAGGCCCAGCTGAACAGAATACAAAGGTTCTCAATTCAAGAGAATATGCAAATAACCCTGGTAGTCTCTGCTTCCCTTTGAAGTTTCACAAACCAGGCCTCCGTTGTTCATAACTCCAAGCTACCTAGCAACAAACTCTAAGCACTCAATGGCTTGTCCAACCCAAAGTTCTGAACACTTCCACAATTCTTCTAAAAGTCCCAAGGTCAGGACAGTAATAGCAATGTCTGACTCTCTGATACCAATTTTGTTTGACTTTGTTTCTCCATTTCTGTGACAAAATACTTTGATGAATATGAACTTGGGAGAAAAAGGTTTATTTTATCTTAGTTCTTCTGGGTCACAGTTCATCAGGGAGCCCAAGGCAGGAACTCAGGCAGGAACCTGGAGATAGAGATGAGGCACAGGCCATGGAGGAACACTGTTTACTGGCTTGCTTCTCTGGCCCTTGCTCAACCTGTATTCTTATACAAAATAGGCCTATCTCCCCAGGGGTGGCACCACCTCCAGCGGGTGGGACTCTCACTTCATTCAGTAATCAAGGTGCTCTACAGATAAGGCCACAGCCCAGTCCAATGGAGGAAATTCCCCAACTGAGCCTACCTCAACCCAGACTGTCAACTGGACACTAAAGCTATCCAAAATGTACACATAACCTAAAAATGAATAAATTAAAAAACAATTTTAAAAGATTCAGGAGGCAAGATTATGACTTCTCAAACATAACTACATAAAATCTTATACAGGAAAAATATAGTCACAAACTGAAAGTAGCAAATAACTGAGGAAAGGTTAGGTTACTTAAAAATTTTTTTTATCACTCTCATGTCACATTTCCCAATGTGAAAAGTGTCCCTATATAATAATTGATACTTTGATTATAATAACTCATTTATTTTGTGAAATGCACTATGAATTTGTGATGTGCATTGTGATGTTTGAAGAGGAGACACACATGATTCATGCTATGTAGTGAACACATACACTCTTTCCATTATTAGCATTCTTTGATTAGAGCATGTTACATTTATTCTCCTGTTATTTTCCAAGCAGAAAGTATAGTGATAACTAAGGGAATCTCTGTCTCTGTCTCTCTCTCTCTCTCTCTTGGCATTTTTGAAGCAGGGTTTCCCTGTAGCCCCAGCTGTCCTGGAATTCACTAGGTAGACCAGGCTGGCCTTGAACTCACAGACATCCACCTTCCGCTGCCTCTCAAGTGTTGGGATTAAATGTATGCAGCACCACTCCCTGCAAGTAAGGTAATCTCTATCTTTTTAGCTTATTTCAAATTTGAAAATGAATTTTAACTATTTTCTCTCATATTGCCACACAGTCCTTTGTGGATTGTTTTCATCTGATCTACAACTGAGAAAAATTATTCATTAGATTAACATTAAACCTTGGCTCCATCTTTAGAGGTTTCATTCCAGTATCCATGGGGCTCAGAGATAGCAGACAGTGGCAACACTGAACCATGATATGGAAGGTAATGATGTAAGAAATCTCATCTCATGGCTGACAAGAATTATAGAGAGAAAGGGGGTGCCTGAACAAGATAGGTCCTCCAAACCACCGCTCTGTGAACTGTAATCTATCTATGATGAAAACTGAAGCCAGAAAGATTGTGAATGAACAAGCAGATGAGCAGCATGAGAAAGCATGAATCCCAAAGAAGCTTAAACTGACTCACACGCACACAACAGGAGGATGTAGAAATTTCCAAAATCAAAGAAAACTTGCAGAACTGGACTTGACAATAGAATAAGTCTTAAATATTATACAAAAACCAATGTTTCACAATCTCTTCAGATCAAACAGGAAAATAAACATCAATAGTAGGTATAAAACAGAGGAATCCCCAAATGACATGTAGGCAGTCACTCATATTTATCACATTCTTTTTTAAAATGAGAAGAAAATAGAGAATTTCACAGTATGTAAATATTCTACATGGTTCTCATTTTCATGCTATGTAAGTATTCTACGTGATTCTCATCAAAGCCTTACAATCATTTTTGGGAAGAAATACATTGGTAATTGTAAAACAATGAAAAATCACAAGGAATCAGAAGGGCACAAACGTTTTCAAAGAAGGAACAAATGAAAGACACAAAATTTACTAATTTCAGATATGTAAAATACTAGACTATATAGGCCTTAATATATATCACAGAATGCAAGAAATCTGGTGGGGGGTTTCTGGGGAGGAGCAGATAAAACCTGGTTGAGGATACATGGGTGCAGATCAGGTATGAAGATGATTAAGATTTTTTTATGAAATGCACAAAAATTCAATAAAAATACACATTGAAAAAATGTAGTACGGGAAGAACACATAGGAAAAATCATCAGACATTACCTTGCATTGGAAAGATATGTGACATGGGAAGTAAGGAAAAAATTAAATAAATCAAGTGATGTTTGCATATTTGTAATTGCCACATAATCCACGTGCAATAAAAGAACTCATTTGACATTTACCACATATATATTGGATATTGAGGTAGTCATCACTAATATATCCACATGTAAAATAAATTTTCTTTTGGTCTTTTTGAGGCAGGGTCTCCCTGTAGCCCCAGCTCTCCTGGAACTCACTATGTAGACCAGGCTGGCCTTGAACGCACAGAGATCTGCCTGCCTCTGCCTCACAGTGCTGGCATTAAAGGTGTGTGGCCACGCCTGGCCTATTTATACTTTCTTACAATGAGTGTATCCAAATTGATATTTTTTAACAATTTAAATATCTAATGCCACTTGGATTATTTTATTTACCTTGTAGTGGCATAGAACAGTAGAACTAAGTTAAGCCATGAAGTCATGACACTGTTTCTGTTATTTACCACACATCCTCCCCACTCACTGCAAACTGCTACTGTACCCTCAACATCTATCATCTGTCTTTTCTTTTTCTATTTCTCTTATGACTGAGATCATTCAGTGCTTGTATTTCAACTTTCTTTACCTGATACAGTGTCCACCAGATCAATCCTGTTCTCAAGTATTAGAAGATTCCACTCTTTTCTATGATAGAATTGTGGTGTACTCTGTAGAAATATCACATTTCAGTAAATCTTTCATTTGTCAATGGACATTTCAGAAGATTCCCTATTCTTCAAATAGCGATGACATAATTAGTGAGCGCAAATATCTCTAGTCCATACTGAATTCATTTCCTTTGAGTATCTACTCAAGATTTGATGGAGGGGCTAACACCCGTGGCTCACTTAGTACAGCCATTTTTAGTTCTGTTCATTCACCTGCAAATTCCTTGATTTCCTTTTCCTTTACCACAAAGTAGAACTCCACTGTGTAAATGTAGCAAATGTACAGGATCTACTCATAGACTGAGGGACATTTAGGTTGTGCAACTGAATTTCAGAGTGAATACAATCAAAACTTTTCTTTTAAAACTCTAGTTTATCGTGTACTTAATGGAGACATTAAATTTGTCTCTTTTAATGAGTTGAGAGGACGTTGGTTGAAATTAAGACTCTCACATTCTTGAAATTTCATGGACAATATTGAAGGAGGATTCACTTTGTAATAATTGGGCTTTTAAGGCACTTTTGTCTTGAATCTACCTTGTGACATTACTTCCAGTATATACATTTTAATAGAAGAATTCATGAAGAGGTAATTATGTTAATTTAATAATCAATTTCAAAAATGTATGTAGAGAACAAAATATCACACTGCAACTTTAAACACATATAGTTCTTTTTTGTCCAAAATTAATGCTAAGGGGCTGGAAAGATTTCTCAGAGGTTAAGAGCACTGGCTGCTCATGCAGTGGACCTGAGTTTGATTCCCAGCACCCACATGGCAACTAACAGCTATCTGTAATTCCAGTTTCAGGGGATCCAGTTCCCTCTTCTGATCTCAGTGGGCATTACAGATGTGGGTGAACTTATGTGAACACAGGTAATACACTCATGGCCATAAAATATAAATGATAATGCTACATTTCTTAAGAATTAATATGAAGAAGTAGAATCAGATAATACTGTATTTTAATTTACGCTCATCTGACTCAGTTTCTTACTAATGTAATTTATAATAATTGGTGATATTTTGTTGCCACACTAACAAAGTGTGCAATGGTGTGTCCCTCAGTGCCCCTGCCTGCGGGGACCCTGTACAGGTAAAGCTCGAGGGGGACCACTCGGGGACCCTGAAAGCTCGAGGGGGACCACTCCCTGAAAGGAAAAACGGGCGAGAAAGAGGAGACAGAGCCCAAGCAAGTCCACTTGTCAAGGGTTCCCTTTATTGAACTGCAAGCTTTCCTTATATACAGTATACAGTTAGAAGGGGTTGAAGAAGTTGGTCAAAGGTTACAGCATTCTTATGGATATGGGAGAGGGACTGAGCAATTCAGCAACGTGACTGACCACCAGGTGTTCCAAGAGATTACTGCATGACTTATCTTTTCCGAGAACTGTTTGCAAGGGGAAGAGAAAGATAACCTTGCCATAAATTCTTTCTCAAGGTTACTAGTGCAGGCAGAATTTCCTGCTTAAGTCAACTGTTTGTAGAGCCATATTATATTTTTTGGTAATGAATGTTGTTTCTCCAGCTCCCGACAAATAAGTCAGGCCCCACCACAGTGGCTGGTACCTGGGTTCTCAGCACTGGCTATGT
>NW_008331828.1:274399-275688 GCF_000622305.1 Nannospalax galili
ACTTGGAGACCCTGTTGGTGAAAGGCATGAATTAACTGCTGAGCAGCTGAGTATACTAGTTTAAGCTCGGGTCCTGCTAAGAGAACATCATCCATGTAATGGATAATATAAAGGGATGGGTATTGGAGCTGGAAAGGATCAACAATTTGAGCAACAAATTTTTGGCAAAGAGTGGGGCTATTAGCCATGTCTTGAGGTAGTACCCTCCGTTGAAAATGAGGCATAGGTCCAATGAAATTAACAATGGGTAAACTGAAAGCAAAGCGTTTGCAATCCTCTGGATGGAGTGGAATAGAAAAAAAGCAATCTTTAATATCTATTATTACTTTATAATATCCCTTGGGAATAGCTACGGGGGATGGTAGGCCAGGTTGCAATGCTCCCATGGGAACCATAGTTTTATTAATTTCTCTAAGATCTTGTAAAAGCCTCCATTTTCCAGACCTTTTCTTAATTACAAAGATGGGTGTATTCCAAGGCGAGGTGGAGGGTTCAATATGTCCAGCAGCGGCCAGCTGTTCCTGCACTAACTTCAAGGCCGCAGTGGCTTTAACTGTAGGGAGGGGCCATTGATCAACCCAGACAGGGTTATCATTTTTCCACATAATTTTGTCTGCCTGCTGTGCAGGGGGTGCAATGGCCCTTAGGAAAACTTTTTGTAGCCTATTCCGAGGCGATTATCCTTGGGAGAGGGAATAATTGGTTGGATAATTCCCTGTTTATATTTTCCCAGACCTTTTCCTGGTTGATATCCTAGGCGGAGGATTTGCTGAGTGACAACCTCATTTGGGCTGCCCATAACTACCCCCAACTGATTTAGTATATCTCGACCCCAGAGGTTTACTGGGAGGGTTTCAACTACAAAAGGTTGAACAGTGCCTGAATGACCTTCTGAGTCTGACCATGTTAATATCTTAGAGCTCTGGAAGGTATATCTTGACTGTCCTATGCCCTGCAAATGTGTGATGGAGGGTTGAAGAGGCCAACTTGAAGGCCAGTGGTTTTTAGAGAGAACAGTAACATCTGCCCCAGTGTCCAAAATACCTGAGAACCATTTATTATCCAATTTTAATTTTAGCGTGGGTCAGTCTTGGGTAATGGCCTGGACCCAATAGGCATCAGAGGAGCCTGGTTTGGAGGCACCACGGGACTCTTTAAAGGATGGATACTGGCTATCTAAAGGGAACGGAAGGGCTTGTGCAATGCGTTGTCCCTTTTTGATAGTGACTGGTCCTAATGTTGAATTGGCCAAAATTTGTATTTCTCCTGTGTAATCATTGTCAACTATG
>NW_008331828.1:276334-292041 GCF_000622305.1 Nannospalax galili
CAGAGGAGAGGCCTTCTCTGGCCACCTGCCTAGTGATTACAGGGAAGGCAAGGGCCCTAGTTTTGGCAGACTTGAACTTAGTCTTTCCTGCAGCTTGTGGCAAAGGAGCCGCAAAAACAGTTTTAGTAACAGCCTTTTGTAGGGAAGAGAGCTCTGAGTTGAGCTCTGCAAACTCTTTTTGCAAAGAAAGAACATCTCTTAAAGCTATAACTTGTTTACTTAGGTCATTTTTAGCTTTTAGAAGGATATCTGTATGGGCAGTGGTTATGGGAAGAACGGGTGCACAGAAGGTCGGTGGGTATGGAGGTAGGGGAGGTGCAGAAGCAACAAGAGGGGGCCAGTCAGGATTATGATATTGGGCAGCCTCTTCTTCTAAGTCGCTCTCCTCAGAGGGGGTTAATCTATCAGGAGGGGAATCTTGTTTCTGAAAAACTGGGAAAGTTAAGTTGGAAAAAGGTTTTTCTTTTTTCTCTACCTTGGGCAATGTTGGATAAAGTTGGGTTGGCCCGCCTGTAGCGGTTGGCTTCGAGGGAGGCATATCGATCATGACTGATGGGTAAGGCGAGGTCTGCTCCTGATGAGCGACACCCTGAGTTACCTTTTGAAGGTTTGTCTTATTAATGGATGACACAGAGGCAGACCGAGAAAGGGGCTTAATGAAATCCTCAGCTAGGGAAATAATTTTACTTTTGTTTTCAGGAGAGTCTTTGAGAAGATCTCGGACTAATGTCCAATAGCTGAAAGTCTGAATGGGAACTGCCTCAGAGCCCTTATCCTTTAATAGTTCATTTAAACACTGTCACACTCAGTCCCATTTTTTAGGGTTGATTTCAGGACCATCTATAACAAACCAAGGACATTGGTCACTCACAAACACGAAAAAATTTACAAGATCTTTTTTCTTAACTCAGACTCCTCTTTCTCTGAGGGAGGCCTTCAAGTCCCTAATAAAAATAGCCTCCTTAGACAGTTGCTGGCCCATTTTTTGAGACAGAGACCACTTACTTACCTCAGATCAGCAGCTCCTCATGAGCGGTGAGAGTGCAGATCAAACGACGGCGATCCGGTGCAGTTCCTTTCACTTTGTCGGAGGCCGTCCTCAAACGCGTACCCGGGTCTGTCTTCAACCGTCTCTTTCTGGCGAGGGTCCGTACCTCGAGCCCCACGTTTAGGCGCCGCTTGCCCCCGCCTGCGGGGACCCTGTACAGGTAAAGCTCGAGGGGGACCACTCCCTGAAAGGAAAAACGGGCGAGAAAGAGGAGACAGAGCCCAAGCAAGTCCACTTGTCAAGGGTTCGCTTTATTGAACTGCAAGCTTTCCTTATATACAGTTTGTATTTAGAAGGGGTTGAAGAAGTTGGTCAAAGGTTACAGCATTGTTATGGATATGGGATAGGGACTGAGCAATTCAGCAACGTGACTGACCGCAAGGTGTTCCAAGAGATTACTGCATGACTTATCTTTTCCGAGAACTGTTTGCAAGGGGAAGAGAAAGATAACCTTGCCATAAATTCTTTCTCAAGGTTACTAGTGCAGGCAGAATTTCCTGCTTAAGTCAACTGTTTGTAGAGCTATATTATATTTTTTGGTAATGATTGTTGTTTCTCCAGCTCCCGACACCTCAGGACCACCTGCCCCTTGAGTGTGTTTTAGGACATCACCATCACCCCCAGGCCCCCAGGTGACCACAGCTTAATGCACAGGACACCAAATACTCTATCACCTTTATATGCCTGTACTGGGTAGTTCTTGATTTGTCTTTGGAAAGTGCCTGGATTTCTAAACAATAGTTCACTCAATATATAAAGAGAGAGTTACTGGGAATTCTTCCAATGTCTTTTAAATTGAAATATTCAGTCAGAACACTGATATTTACAGAGTTCTCAGGTTGCATATCTAGTGTTCCACCTCTAATCACAATTGAACACAAATTCCAGGTTGGAAATGGAACTTTATGATTGGGTGATAATATTATATGCTATACACTTTCTGAATTTATCATGGAAAAAATGTGAAAGAAGCATAATCCCTCCAAAAGACAGACATGAGAACAGGCAAAATTATATTACAGTGTTCTTTTCTCCTCTAAGAATTTCACTTTATGAGATATGAGACTAATTCACACAAAGTTAACACACACACACACACACACACACACACACACAGTAGTTGCCCAAGGAACTCTGAGTATGAGCAAGAAATTCTGTAAGAAAAATATTCCCACCAACAAAAACAAGACAACTGTAATTCTCGCACATCAGGTCTCTGTGCAAAGCCCTCTGAGCAGGATCTAGTAATTCCCTCTCCTCTCTGTTACAAGTCCACAGCCATGTCACTGAATGTCAACACACCCTGAAATGAATAACAGTTTGTCCACATGTCTACAGGCAGATTGCTTTCCTGAGTCAAGGAAACTAAAGAAATTAGGGGGCATTCTCTGATGTAGGGAGTGATAATAAAGATTCTGAAAATGCTTTTTGACATTTTCATATCTCTAACACATTTTCTAACTGTGGAAATACCAGGGCATGGTATCTTATTTTTTTTTTTTGCTTTTTTTTGTTTGTTTGTTTGTTTTGGGTTTTTTCTTTTCTCTTTCTTTCTTTCTTTTTTTTTTTTTTTTTTTTTTTTTTTTGGTTTTCTTCAGACAGGCTCTTTCTGTAGCCTCAGTTAGCCTGGAACTCAACAAGTAGACCAGGCTGGACTGGAACTCACAGAGATCTACCTGCCTTAGACTACAGAGTGCTGGGATTAAAGGTGCCCCCATGTTTGGCTCATACCATGCTTTTATGGACTACAGGATCAAAAATTAAGACCTCAACATTACAACACCCATTTTAATGCTGGATTTATATCATAAACTATATATTTCAGAAGTAACATTAATGGTGAATTGAAAGTTTATTTCTTAAGTGCTAATACCTGCAGCTATAACTGTGGATGTCCTGTAAACTCTATGTTATAAGTCAATACAACCTAGAATCATTCCTTGTGTGACTAATTGTAACAAGATCTCCAAATCCCCGTGTCCATACACCACTCACTTAGACAGAGAAAAGGAAAACATGCCAGTCAGAATGCAGGAATGAATTTACACTGGAAGAGCTTTGGTTTTTCCACAACAGCAAGGGGAGGAATAATTGGTTTGAAGTAATTCCTGTGCACTTAAGCTCACTCTGCCATATTTGCACATTAGTTTAAATAGTGGACCTGATATTTTTATGAAAATATTTTGGAAACCATAAAATTGCTGATAAAAATCAGGATTTGTCCGAGTTCATACGGTCTTACATTTACCTTTAATAATCTAAATCTAAGAGGATGCACAGGTCAACATACCCAAATATTTGCAACCGAGTTTTGGGACCTGTGATCCTTGCTGTAGAGTAAGCATAAATAATGCTTAAATCCCAGGTGTGTTTCAGGGACCTGCCTCTGCTCCTAGCCCCCAACACTGATGGCGGAGTTTCCTGGGCACTCTGATCACGTGACCAGGAGTCTTTCCTAAGGCCTCAGGTTCTGTCCACACTTTCCTCCACCCTGAGGGTCCCTCCAGGACCTGCCCCTCATCCACTCTGCACCAACCGCTCTGCGTGGCTCTTGTGACTTCTGTGAAGTTTCGCATCCCCCCTAGACCCCGTCTCCCTAGGTCTCAGTGGTGTTTTCCAGGCCTCAAAGGCCCCAGGATGCCACCAGATCTAGGCGCCCCTCCACCTCGCTATGGTCCCCCCCTCAGGTTCCTGTTGCCTCACACTTCCGACCCTACCCTTGCAACACCCCTTCTCAAATTACTTTGAATTTGCCCCACCTCTGTTCTTTGGGTCCCTCCTCTGACCCAGGTGACTGTCCCTGACCCACTCAGATCCCACCCCTTGCACACACCTCTAGATCCCAACCTAGTGGTTCCAGCTGTCATTCTAGCCCTGAAATCAGTACACAGCCTCTTTGCAGAGTTGCTGTGGGCTTAGACCACACCTGGACCTAGTAAGAAAGCCTACACCCTACCTAGCCCTCCCAGCCTGGTTCAGTCCTCTTGAGACACCCCAAAGAAACCCATCCTGAAACCTCACTTTGGGATTTCATCTTCCTGTGCTAAAAATATCTCAGGAAAAGAAAAAAAATAGACTAAATACAGATCCCCAGAGCCCATCCCCAAAACAGTAAAAATATGATAAACAAAGAAAATATGACCCCCTCAAGGAAAAGCACCATTCCAAAGCTATGTTCCCTTACAGAGCAAATTGGTCTCTATGATACTGTTCTCAAAAAGAACACATACATATGAACAAGGAGTTCAAAGCATATTGCTATGAAAATTACCCAGAGACGACCTGGACAGGAGACAAAAATCAAACCATGCTGAAGAAGTGGAGGAAGTTTACACTTGTCTACACCCTGGCTGCCCTGTTCCAGAAATACTGAGGCACTGACCAGAAATACAAACAGGTTTTAATAGGATTTCTCACATCAATCCTTGGCAGTAAACTTCCGGTGGATTTCAGACTTCCAGCACTAATATATAGGTGCCCCTTAGGATATTATAGGAAATTTAAACAGCATTTTTAGAAAAGCAGGTATTTTGGGCAAGTGTGGGTGCTGGGATTTGAACCCACCTCTTTTGCAAGTACAGCCAGTTCTCTTAACCACTGAGCCACCTCTCCAGCCCCTATTGTTACTGTTTCTTGAAGGCCTTTTGATTCTAATTCATATTCCCAAAATGTTCTTGGGTGCAGGTCTATCACTAACAGCCTTGCCAACTTTCACATCATTATCTGTCACCTTTAACTGCTTGGTCTGTTTTGAGAAAAAGGTACAAATAATTCCCTCATATTTTTACCTTTATAAAACGAAATGTTCCACAAGATAAATACTGATATAAAAATAATTAAATTCACTCAAATTATTTTGCTAAGGTATGAATATTTGTGGCCCAATAACCTTAATTCTTATATTGAAAATTCATCCCTAACATCATGTTATCAGTATGTGTGGCTTTATGTGATATGAGTAAGACAGAGGGGTTCCAAAATTTAGAATGTAGTTAGCCATTTTTAAGGGAATTGGAAAGCATGTCCTTGCCATTTCACCCATGTGTTAATGGAACAAATAAGTAGCAGGAAACTCAAAAGACAGGGATTTTACTGCTGACTTTATCTAGTACTTTCCAGACTCTAGGCCTGAGAGCATAACCCAGTCTACTGCTTTATCAGCCACAACAGATTCTTCTGTTCATTGCTGTTTTCAGGAATTTTAGCTCCATGGATCTGCCAGGTTTGATTTTTTTTTGATGTATTAATTTGTGTCACAGATAAGCCATCCTCATTTGTTTGGTTTACTTTGGCAAATCTCATCTGTGTATGTATTTCTGAATTTTGTTCAGTACTCACACAGCTCAAATTCCTCACATCTGTATAAAAAGGTGAAATTAGCAAGTTACATCAATATTAAGTACTCTAAAATAGATGCATGCCCTCACATTTGCAGAGATTATATTTAACCATGTGTGCATATATATATATGAATGTATATATGTCATTAGCAAAAATGGGGACAATGGTAGGTAAAGTATGACTCTAGTAAGCTTTGTGCTCCTAGGTACTCATAGTAAAACTGAACACCTCCACACATGATACATGTTATAATGCACTGTCAACAATATTGCATCTGAGAGCAAAATCTGCTCTTAGCTGTGTGTCAGTTACCACAACTGAGAAAATGTATTTGCTAATCGCTGAAGTATTAGTAAAGGGCTAGTAAGGACAGTTGAATTGCTCATGTATTGATATGATCAAGATTTCCAAATTAAAATATGATGGAACAATTACTCAAACATATATGTCTGGGACCAGCTATGAGTTTTTTTTAGCTCCTTTTTCATTTCTAGTACAGAAATCAAATAGCAGGATTCAGGCAGCCAATAGGATAAGCAGTGGAGTGAGATCTCCTGTCTCCTGTGGACATGTGTCCAAGGGGAAGAGCAAAAAGGAGAGAGCTCCCTGTGACCAGTGGGTCCTACTATCTATAGTACATCACACATAATTCAGGAGTGGTTTGTGTTCAGTTCATAGGACTGTGATTGCATTAGAACACAGCACAGGCTTGATCTTTTGAAGCCAATCTCGTCTTTAAAAATCTCTACATGTATTCTGCTGAGATAACATCTAGTGCTGTGACCTTATGAATGCCTCAAACAAGTACCTTGTCTTCTAATAGTAATAGAAAAATAAAATATAAGTCTTCCAACTGGGCCTGTCCTGCACTACTGCCTAGGGATAACTGAGTTTCTCTGACAGACTTTTATTTCTCAGAGCTTCGGGAAGTGAAGACAGTCTCAAAACACGCTTTAATTTGTATCACATTTACCCCTTATATGAGTCTCTCTATATTTCTCAGAATAACTGTATATGATTAACAAGAATTCAATTCGTATTTTCTTTTCACATAATAAATACAGTCCTCACATATTAATATAATGGGTGCTTAGGAAAGGCACTGTAATCCAGTGTTGTATATTGGCAATTTTCTAAGGATCTAACATTCTGCCTTAATTTACTAGAACACTGAATCTGATTCAAGGTATGTCAGTGACATGGACAGAGTTGTGAATTCATAAAACATGAATGGACACTCCAAAGCACTCAAGAGAAACTTCAATCATAAATAGTTGAAAACCTAGAGATATAAATGCAGAGATGGTATAATGGCATAATGCCCAAGGAGCTGGGGGTGAAAAGGAAGGATGAAAAACTATACAAAGTTGGGAATTGAAATGATCAGAACTGAATGTGTAGCCCTGCAAAAATAAATAATTTTCATAATATCCCTCAAAAATTAGAACTTAAAAAATTAAATTTTATTTCACTTATGAGAATACTGAGCATGTCTTTTAAAGAACATTTACATTAGTATGCTCTCTATAGAGTAGTTCATATTTCCAAGTTCAATCCTACGTACTGTTCCGCTACATAAATTCATTTAAAATCACAGATATTGCCAAGGAGCTACATAATTTTCTAATGAAAATATGTACTATTTCTCACATGTGTAATATGCAAGTAAACCACATAAGAACTGTATAGGGGGATTCAGAAACATTGAGATATGTGACATTTTAGGTACTGTGAAGATTCCATATAAGGGCCTCAAACTCTACAGATCTAGCAGTAAAATCAGAGCCTGAGGTTTGGAGCATTTGAGACGGTGTTCCATGGATAGCAGAAAAACAATTCACTTTTCATTTCCAATGTTTTGTTGTCTAGTAAGACATGAATCTTTGGGTATGGGTACAAAAAAGGGTTCCCAGAGTCTCATGTCTTCAATATTTGAGCTGTGGACATCAGGATTCAGAAAAGGATTTATGGGAAAATGATTGGATCATAAGGGATGCAACCATGACTTCACGGCTGTTCCTCCATTCAGCCATGATTGCAGAAGTAGGTCACTGATGTACAACATTGAAGCACACAATTTGTTTCTGCCCCCAGAAAGACCTTCTTTAGCTCTGTCTCAATCTTGTTCCTCCCTTTCTTTCCTTCAGGATGAGAACTCTCCTGTCTGGCACATGGTTACTGGAATCCCACATCTGTTTCTCCATAAGCCATATCAAATAGAAACAAATATATGGATCAACAATTTTGGAAAAGTGAGAAAAAGAGCCTCTTCACTTTACTTCATATTTCAAATATTTTGTCACAGCAGAGAAGATTTCACTCACTCAAAACCTTTGTGAATTCATGTCTCTGATCATCTGTTTTGTTACATTTTTCTTAAAAGGCACATATACATGCAAGCATGCATTTATGTTATCCGTTTCCTAAACTTTATCCAGAGTCTTACATGTTTACACCTTTCTTTCAATGTAAAGGAAAATCCAAATCCATGTGGTCAGTTATCCCACAAAGTGGTGGTGGGGTAGATGCAAGAAAAAAAGTGACTATTTTTAAATATATCAGTTCTCATAAAATAGGATTACAATGATATTGCTAGGTTATTTTCATTATATTTATCATAATGTTTCTAATACAACATACAATCTCTAATGAGTAGATCATGCAAACTACTTGATGATAAATCTCCAAGGAACAGATTGCTTGGAAAAAAACCAATCAACTGATTTACCCAAATTTGAAAGATATCTTTGTATTAGCCTTCACTTATCATCAGCTGAAATAAGTTGTGAGAGTTTCTATTTGGAGAAGATAATATTTTTCATACAATTTCCACATTACATCATTAAACATATGCTTTACTTATTAAAACAAGATGTATGTGCGGTTTCAAAATTGTTTTAAAATTAATTCAATGCAGTTATATCAAAATGAAGATTAAAAGAACTAAAGAAACAAGATTTGTTTAAATTAATAGACAACTGGGATGTCATTACACACCATTTCCAAAGAGCAGCACCAAATTTTTAATATATTGGTGATGAACATGCAAATGTATTTATAACATTTTGCAAATTATCTTTCTATTTTACGTCTTCATTTAGTTTTTGACCATAAATTATATTAACCAATTGCAGCAATACCTGCTAAAATATTTATTCACAGTTCAATGAACTTACCATGTATTCATCTCAATAGTGATCAGCTCAAAATCTATGTCATTTCAGGTATTCAGGATTGAGTGTTTTGACTTAGTAAAGGAATGAAGACCAGCAATCCTACTTTACACTGAAGGACATTCTTAGTGCTACTCAATAAAAAAAGCAAAACAACCATTTGATGTCAACCATGAATTTCAGATGAGGCATTAATAATTCATAGTGCAACTAATACTAATGATGCCTTGAGAATGTACCATGGATTCATCAACTCTCTTGAAGCAAATATCACAACCAATTGACACATAATCCCTTGAAAGCAAAACAGATTGGATTTATTTCCATATTAAAGTAACCAATAGTGTAGTCTTCAGAAAGATACAGTACTGGGAATACAACTAAGTTTCATGAAGATATGATTCTACCTACCCATGTCAATATACATTTTTGAGTAAATATAGTAATGCATATTATTCTCTTACACAGTAGCTCATTTCTTTTTCATCATTAATAATCTGTCTTGGCACACAGTGTCTTCAATCTTTATCATTATCTGCCATTTTCAAAGACCTAGGCTCCAATGTAACAGGATAGTGCAACTTTAAATTCACAAATCTTGTAAGATTAATTTTAATTTTTCTCAAATATTTATTGTTTTTACCACATCATATAATACTGAAAACATCTAACCATTGAGTATATTCAGAATGAAATTAATGTACTTGATAGATTAGTCTCTTCAGTGAGCCATTTGAAATGTTGGTTTGTAATACTCAGGATTCTCCTTTTCCTTAACTATACTGGAAATTTGACAAACAATACATCACAGTAAAATGCATTCATACAGGAAGGGAGTGGTGGTACATGCCTTTATTCCCAGCATGCAGGAAGCAGAGGCAGGTGACCTTTTATGAGATCAAGTCCAGCCCGTTTTACATAGCTAGTTCCAGGCCGTCTGGGGCTTCAGGGGAATCCTGTCTCCAAAAGACCAAAAAAAAAAAAAAAAAAAAAAAAAGCATTCTTACTCATCAAAAAAAATATATATCTGTGAGGAATATTCCTGTGTTCATGAAACAATTGGCACTACTGAAGTATTGCTAATGGACACTATATTCCTTCAACTCTGAGTCAATATTTGCTATAAATTATCATAATAATCTATAAATCAGAAAATACAAATTTAGCTTAGGGTCAAACTAGCCTACAGAGTCAGTTCTTCAAAACCTCCAATTTTGGGATACAAATATTTCTAAACAAAAGTCACGTCTATCAAAATATCATATACCATTATCTGGAATTATAGAAATAATTGAAATTTCTTTTTTTATATGATACTTTAGCATACTATCAAGACTGTACAGTGTACTGGAGGTTTTAGTACAGATTTTCCATGATTCAAGATATTTAATATTTGGATATTTCCCCCCTTTTGTTATGTAAATTGAGAGACTTCTACTTCATACACTTTAGAATTTTTCAAGTTGCATATATGCATGAACATTTTCACATATTCACGTGCTATTTACAAAATACGTGGCAACTCCTTAATACTCATATGTTTTATTCACCCTGTGTGTTCTTTGATAGTAAATAAAGAGATGTTGATCACGGAATTTTGGGATGCTCAAGCTCCTCTTCACTATGAAATTTCTGATGCTTCCTAAGATAGGATTCATTTCTAAACGGTGGCTGACATTTTTTTAGGCATTAGGGTTTCTCTAAAATAAGGATTCTGTGATATCCCAGAAGATGAGATGGAAAAGCAAAGACTTTCTCACATTTTTATTTCTAGTTTATCTCAATTGTGATCTGTTTTTAATTAAATTAGAATGAATTTTTATTAGAGATTTCAAAATTTTGCGTTTTATTCTGTTTTTCTTCAGTATTCTATGGCGTTTTAAATATGTCATCGTTTCCCAGACTTTTAAACATATCCCTCTAGTACAGATTGTTTTGTTTTCTAAGGACTGAGCAGAGAGTACAAGTTTTACCACATTCTGTATATATAAGTTGCCTTTGCATTAGGAGTTTTTGATAACTGCTACCATTTCACCCATGATTAAAGGAATTGCCAAATCATATGTATGGTTATAATATATATAATATATATGCCTCCCTTTATTTTAAATTTGTTAATGTATCTAAGAGTTGCTAGACAAATAAAGGACTTCTCACACCCTTTTTATTTGTAGCATTTCTCTCCAGTATGAATTTGCTGATGTACTCCAAGATGGCATATTTGACTAAAGGACTTGTCAGATTCTTGACATTTGGAGGGTTTCTCTCCATTATGCATTGGCTGAGGTAATTTAAAACTTGACAACCATGTAAAGGACTTGTCATATTTTTCACATTTGTAGAGTTTCTCTCCAGTATGTTTTCATTCATGTACTCTAAGTATTGATTTTTCCTTAATGGATTGTTCACATTCTTCTTATTTGTAGGGTTTCTCTACAGTTTGAATTCTTTTATGTACTCTAAGATGTGCCATTTGACTAAAGGACTGGTCACACTCCTCATATTTGTAAGCTGTCTCTCCAGTATGCATTGTCTGATATCTCCTAAGACTTGACATGTGAATAAAGGATTTATCACGTTTCATATTTGTAGGGTTTCTCTGCATTATAAACTCTGATATTTTCTAGGAATGGAGGTCTCCAGTTTAAAAATTAAAGAAGACCATATTTCAATATGGAGAATAAGGTTGAGACAATCACACACCTGTACATATATAAAGAAAATGTAATTAGCATGAATAAAATTTCCAACATTATTGAGAAACATTTAAGTGACAAAAGCAAAAACCTATCAAGAAAAATAAGAAGCTGAAATAAAAACTAATGTGAGAAATTTTATTTAATAAAATACAGTAGAAAATTTATGACTAGAGAAATGCGTGCATTTACAATCACAAGAAAATAATTTACCAAGCCAAAATAAATATTAACAGACCTATGCTTTCCAAACCATAGGCAACATGAGAAAAATAGTAAGCAAAAATTCAATAATCCTTTTAGGGAAAAATAGCCACTCATTACAAAGGCATATAATTTGCCATAAAATCAGATCTCTTGTTAACAAATACCTGAACCAGAACAGCAAAGTACATGTAAAGAACTGCAAATTAATATATTAACTAAAGCCACGTGCAGAAAATGTATCTTTTAAAGTTGATGAAGAAGGGCATGCGAAGAATTGCACTTATTCAAGGAAAGAAAAACATCACTTGAGAATTTATGAAAGCAAACAGGATACACAGAGGAGAAAGATACTATCATTCATGGAACAGAAGTCAGAATACAAATGTAAAGAATGAACACAAAATATCCCAGAAGAAATCCACCATTAGCAACACAGAAAACAAAATGAGGCCAATATTACTACTAGTAAAGGTGGAAATAACTACCCGTGATTCCAACAACCAGAATACAAGCAAAATTATACTGAGTAAAAAAATCCTCTCACAGTAATATTATTGTCTCATGTCATCAACTAAAAGACAGAATCTAGAAGAATGGGTTCAAAGGGAGAGACAAGTATCACTTGGGTCCTAGAAACACATTGTACTTATAATGACATCCAGAAACAGTATTAATTTTAGCAATCGAATCCCCACAAATGGGGATACTAATTCCCACATACCATAAAGCAGACTTTAAGCAAATATAGGTAAGAGGAGACAAAATTAAAAGTAAATATTAGTTAAAAGAAATTTATATAAAGAGAATTGTAAATATTTCTGCACTTAGTTTGAAAATTTCAAGTACAGACAAATGTTAAGGTGGAGTCTAAAGGAACAACAATGTGCAATTTCAGTACACGACTTTAAACTCTACATAAATTTTTCCAAAATTTGGGGAAGAAAACCCCTCAAGACCAGAACTATTTCATGGATGAACAGGATTTCCATGATAGCCACAGATAATTACTTAGAGGATGTAAGAATGAAAAATTCTCAGATTCACACAGAAATTATTCTAGAAATGATCACATTGTGGGTTACACAGCCAATATCATCTAAAACAAATGGTTTAAAAATATATCATGTGTTTTAAAATAATATTGGAACAAAACTAAGAACACAGGTAAAGAAATAAAAGAGCCTATAAAAACGCATGTTTATGCAGCAAATTTCATTTGAATGAATTTTAGGTCATTGCTTTACCCAATAAGGGAATTTACAAATGCCTATATATTTCTTCCTGAAGACAAAACATAAAAGCAACACCTAATGCTTTGGTTCCAAATCTCTCTTAGTTACTTTTCTTTTACTGTGATAAACTACCATGACCAATTCAAGGATGAAAACTTTTTCTGTTTTATGGTTCCAAAGACAAAGTTAAAAATGTCAAGAAAGGGAAGATAATCAGATAGGTATGTTGGCAAAAGCCAAAAGTTGAAAGATCACATCTTCTGTCATGTGCAGAGAGAAAAGTTCATGTGGTGGCAAGGGTGTATACTCTCAAATCATATCCCCAGTCACATACTTGCAGCAATTTAGCATCCCCTAATTCTCTCCAAAGAGTGCCTTTAACTGGGGACTGAGTGTTCAAATACATGAGCCTAAGGAGAACCTTCCTCATTCAAACCATCACATTTCCTGCTTGGCACTCACAGGATTGTGACCACACCATAGTGCTAAGTGTATTTAGTCCCACTTAAACAGACTCCAAAATCATTAACAATCACAATACTGGTCAACTTTCCAAAAACTATTATGAGATTCCATCAATCTCTTTACTGTTATTCCCTATAAAAACAAAAGAGACAAATCATATACTTCAAACAAACAATGGCACAGAATATACATTATCATTCCAAAAGGGTGGAATGCAGGGAATGCAGGTATAGTGAGGAAAACTGAAAACTAATTAAGACCAAAATAGTAGGGAAAACACTTGCAAAAAACAAACAACAAACAAACAAACAAAAAACCATATAACTCCATACTAGATGTCTAGGACTTTGTTTTCAAAGAGAGGCTGGCTCCATTCCCCCTTTGTGGGTCTCCTTGGCAGATACATCATGGATCTAGCATCACTGGCATTATGGGGTTCCACATACCCAAGACATAACTTTCACAGCTTCACACAATGGTCTTTCAGGACCTTCTTCATGCAGGGACTCTCCTGCTACAGCAGCTCTGACAGCAACTGTAAAATCATAAACACCTCACTCTTGTATCTTTTATAACTCCAAAACCAGCATCAGAAGTCATTTTATTGTTTTTATCTTCATCATTCTCACTGGCTTAAGATGAAATAGCAGTGTAGTTTTATTTTCCATTTCCCTGATAGCTTAGGATTCTGTACATTTTTAAAGAATGTCTTACATTGGCATTGTCTTTCCGTTATTTCCATGCCCTCCAGTCCACCAGCAACTCTCCCACACCCCCCCTTCCCTCTCAGTTTCTTATCCTCTTCTTTAAATATTATTGTTACAGATATATACATTTATATATATCTTGCACTAACTCCATGTATAGGTGTTCATGTGTACCTGTGTTTAGGACTGCCCACTTGGTATTATGTAATCTCTCAGGGAGCTAGTCCCTAGAGAAAGCTGATCCTTTCTCCTTCATCATCCATTAATTTCCTGCAGCTTTTTTGTCATTTTATAGACATTTTATTTCATCTTCTGAGAGTTCCACAACCCATTTTTTAAACTTGGTTCTTCAGATTCTTGATATGTTTTGAGTTTCTTGTATACTTCAGATACTAACCTTGTATCAGATAGATATATGGTAAAGATTTTTTACCATTCTCTAGGCTGCCCCTATACTAAAAAGATAGTGTCCTTTGATGGACTTAAGCTTTCTACATTCATGAGGTCCCAACAATCACCTGTTCATATATACAACTTGACACACACACCAAGAAAGAAATCAAAGAAACTATACCATTTACACTGGCACTAAAATGTATATATCATGGAAGGAAGTCAAACGGAGGAAATGAAGGATAGTCTTTGGAAATGAAATCTTTAAGACACTGAAGACTATATTTAAAATGGATACCAAAAGTCTGAAAGACCTCTCATGCTCATGAACTTGTAGCATTACCATTTTTCAGATGGCCATCCTCCAAAAAGCAATCTACAAATTCAATGAAACACCTATCAAACTCCCAACATAATTATATACAAAAACTTAAAGCTCATAATGAACCACAAAGGAACCAGGATTACCAGAATAATCAAGAACATAGACAACACTTCTGATACCGTGATCCCTTATTTCAATTTATAGAACAGAGTTCTTTTAATAAATACAGCATAGTAGCAGCATGAAAAGAGACACATGCATCTGTGGACTGTGGAACAAAAATGATGAATGGGATGCTAAGTCCATGTACATATAGCCATTGGATTTTTGACAAAGAGGCTAAAAATAAACATTGGAGAAACAACTGCACCTACACTAAATGGGGCTGTTCAAAGTGGATGGCTACATGTAGAAGAAAACTATATCCTTATCTCTCAACCTGCCAAAAATGCAACTGAAAAAGCACCAAGGAACTCGAATTAAAATGTGATACCTTTAATCTAACAGAAGAGAAAGTAGTGAATATACTTGATCTTATTGTGGACAAGGGGACTTTCTGAAAAGAACCCAGTAGTGATGGTACTAAAATTTCAGAAATATACAGGAAAGACTTAACCTGAAAGTTCTCAGACAGAAAAGGTCAGGAACACTGCCCTACTCAATCCACAGAGCTAGCATTACCTTGAAAGGAAAACTTGATTAGAATACAGTAACCTCAACAAAAACTGCACATCAGTTTCTTTGGGGAACAAAGTTGCATAATTCCCAAAGAAATATTTGGGAACTAATTCAATAATATGTTAAGGAGATCATGTATGATAACCAACCAAGTTTAATTCCAGCAATGCAAAATGGATCAACAGACACAAAATAAGAATTGGAATACAGAATATGAATACCGATAAGGAAAGAAATGACAAGATCATCCTAGAAAATGCAAAAATGAATTTTTAAAGATCAAATATTGATTCATGTAAATGTGCTGAAGAAATTTCTAAAAAAAGAAAGACAAATTGAAAATGAAGAGACATGTATGACAAATGAAGGAGAGCAATAGAATGAAATAAAAATCTGCATTTTCTGTAAAATCTGGGATGAGAGGAGGGTGCTCACCCTCTCT
>NW_008331828.1:292074-300871 GCF_000622305.1 Nannospalax galili
AATAGGAAAGGAAGAACTCAAAAAAAATCTCTATTTGAGTGACATGAGGCTATACTTAAAAGATCCTGAAGACCCATTAACATATTTTAGATGTGATGAATGCATTTTGTCAGTATTACTGGACAGAAAAATCAATATAGGTATAAAGATGATTAATATATTTGTTATGAAATGCTCAAAAATTCAATAAAAAAATACACTGAAAATGTTGTTAAAGAAGAACACATGGGGGAAAACAGTCATTATCTTGCATTGGAAGAAATGTGACATGGGAGATACCGAAAATTTAAATAAATAATTAAATGAAGTGCCATTTGCATACTATTAATTTCCACATAATTTATGTACAAGAAAAAAAAAAGTCATTTGACACTGGCAACAGGACAGAGCTTGATGAAAGTCCTGTAAATTAAATTATCAGAATCTCTTTCTAGAGATACTGACTATGGCAAAACCATTTTCAGGCCTTTATCCCTCTTTACTTAGGTCCTTTCACCTGGGCCACCTTTCATCTACTCAAACCTGCCTGATTGGCTACAGTCTCCTGTCTTTTCACATCCCAGGGCTCTTTGCTTTGATCTAGACAGGAGACCCCAGAACAGGCTTATACACAGGAAGACCCGTGTATGAAAAAGACACACATGCACTTGCTGGATTCTTTTTTATTTCCCTTTAGTCTTTTTAAGACAGGGTCTCCCTGTAGCCCCAGGTGACCTGGAACTCACTATGTACACCCAGCTGGCATTGAACTCTCAAAGATTCACCTGCCACTACCTCTGGAGTGCTGGGATTAAAGGTGTGCACCACCATGCCCAGCCTTGCTGGATTTTTTAGAAGGTACAGGATTTCTAACACAGCACTGTGCTCAACTGATAATATAGAGAAAAAGAGGTGACTCTCCAAATAATTTTCAAATTTTTATATTCTTACAGACTCATTAAAGTACACAGGAACTTTTCTTCAGGTTTTATGCGCTGAGTTCTGTCACTGATTCAAAATGCAGCTATGGAAATGCAATTTTAAGATTCTGTCTACATTATCATGTACTAATGGGTGGCTGAAATTAACACCAAACATAATGAAGATGTATCCAAACATGCAGAAATAGAAAGAAAATTAACAATGTAAACATGCTCTTCATGATGCCCAGACATCCCCAATACGATACTTTTTTAAAGAATGCAAGACTTATTCAACAAACCTAACATGTACAAAGTAGACTTTCATCTGTAAAAGGATACAGATTTTTAAAAATCTATACAAATAATCTCACTTACAGATAGCAGAATGCTGTAGTTCTCCAACATCACTTCCTTGGACAAGACCCTCTGAGTAGAGTCTAGCTATTTCCACTCCTTCTGGGAGAATTCCATGGACATATTCTTGAATGTCAATGGATGACAAAATGAAAAATGGCAATTTAACCATGTGCCTTTGAACAGGGTACTGGACCCAAGGAAAAGAATAATTAGCAAACAAGTTCTGAAGTAGATAAGCAACCTGAAGTATTCAAAAGATATTTCCTTTTAAAAAAATTTACTGAAATTTTTTAGCGAGCCTTTGTACATTTCATACAATGATTCTTAATGAAATTAAGACCCTCCTCCCCTTTCCATGCCCCCCAGGTCTCATGCATTCTGCCATACATATTAAGTCCCATCTACTCAAATACTTCACCCAGATGTCCGTCAGTGCAAGTTCATCCACTGAAGTCTATCCAGCATATCTAGAGATCTTAAGGAACTTCTACTCTCCCTCACCCAGCAGCAATCAGTCTCCAATAGTTCTCAGTCTAGGGCTGACCTGCTGTTCATATATCTTGCACCACTCTGGGCCCTTGTTAAATTGATTTGGTATAGCACTTGTGCTCAATGCCATCATTGCCACAAGTTCACATAAGCATGTTTCCAGTGGTCTGAAACCTGTTTCCGCATGGTCATGGACCAACACTGCTCTTACAATATTTCCACATCCTCTTCCATAATGGTCCCTGAGAAGGTGGTGCGTGAATTTTAATATAGTAGTTGTATCCCAGGACACACTCTCTGCAGTCTCCTATTCTCTCAAACTTAACCAATTGTGGCCTTCTGTGTGCATTGAACTCTGTTATATAAAGAAGTTTTGTGGTCAGAGTTGAAGGATGCAGTGGTATTCCCTCCACCTCCCGTTCCACTATGTTCTGTGAGCCTTATGTGTAGAGGTTCCACTGCAGATGTCAACTCGGGGTGTACATCTCTCTAATGTACATGCTCTGTGGGCGACCAGTTGTGAAACTCTGTAGAAGCCTCCATTTGTTTCATAAAGAAGCTTCTTTGATGAGTGGTGTACTGTCTACTTGTCTGGAAATATAAGGATCCATATTTATGATATGGTAAGAAACTTCATTTCTCTAGAGATATGACAGAGATATTACAGAGATAGGGTTTCCTCTAGGATCTATGACTTCTTCAGCCATGTATATTTGGCAATAATTACAGTGCCACACATGAGTTCATTCCCATTGTGAGGGCTTTGGGTTCAATTAGCTGTTGATTTCCCCATCAGATAAAAGTGCCACTACTGCACCAACAGGGAGATTTTGGTGCCAATTGTTATGGTTATTTGGATGGACAGCTAGTGCAGCTGTTAAAGGCTCAAGTTCACAACTAAAAAGACAAAAAGATATTTCTTAATGTAATAACTCTCTAATCAACCTGGTAAATCTGTAAAAAACCAATAGCATCGGACCCTCAAAAAGTTTGTGTAGATTATGACTTTAGGGAATGTAGCATGTAAATTAATCCCTCAATCTAGGAATAAAATTTTCCTCCTATATTTGTAGTATATGGAATCAGCTATATATATTTATCCACTGTAAAGTCACACTGTGTTATAAGTCTGCATCAGAAATTCAAATGTTTACAACCAAGCACTGTAGTCCTAACTAAACATAGATATTTAGCTTACCACAATCTGTGCCTGGCCTGACTTAACCCTCTCCTAACAGGCTTTACAGTGAGGCCAGTGACCCAGGTACAAAAGACACATTGTCTAGCAGCACAGAGTGGAACATGGCAGGAGAATAAAGGAGGGGTTTAAAGGAAGAGTGCCATGGACTGTGTGTGCTTTGTCTCAACAGCAAAAAGAGGCACAATCTTGTGAAGTTTGTCATAGACCCTGCATGCAATGAAAAAATTATAGAAACATTAGCACGTAAAATAGCCCAACATTGTTTTGAATGATATATTCTCTCTCTCCATTCTCTCTCCCTCTCTCCCTCTGTCTCTCTCTGTTTCTCTGTCTCTGTCTCTGTCTCTGTCTCTCTCTCTCTCTCTCTTTCTCTCAGTATTTTAGGGCCAACATCTCCCTGTAGCCTCAGCTGGCCTGGAACTCACTATGTAGACCAGGCTAGCCTCAAACTCGCAGACATCCGCTTGACTCACCTCCAAAGTGCTGGGATTAAAGGCATGTGCAACCACACCTGGCCTTGTATATTCTCTTTTTTATCCTCTTTTCCTGGACTAAATTATATCTGAAAGGAACACACTGACTGGCCAACTTGTGCATCCAAAAAGAACAGGTTGAGAACAGGGATCTGCACTGCATAGAATAATGGAAAAATGAATACAAGATCCACTGACTGAACAATGTTCATGTTGTATATACCAATGGTTACAAAACCAGAAAACTACATGTATTTAACATTTGATAAACAGAGCTCTTTTCTGAGGATCAAAGAACCAGTAAGGGAGGGAGTGCTTTGACTGAGTGTGAAGTAGAAACACCAACAGAGAGAAAGGGCTGCTTCAGAATCTCCATCTGGAAAGCTCAGTATTTAGCAAACAAATGAGAAAGGTTTCTCTCTCCAGAGAAAGGAAGAAAACTAAGTGATGAAAGAAGAGATTCTGCATTAAATGTCATGATTTGTGTGTTTCATTCTATAAATTCCCAGATGAAAACTTATTCCTAACCAATTTCAAACAATGATGCCAAAGTCTGGGATTTGGTGCAGAGTAGCTCAACCAAAGGAATCAACTCCCAAGAGACAGAAGAATACAGGTGTTAACAAAGACAGCTGCACAATCCATCAGCCCTGTGATGGGGGTGGGATGAAAATGGTAAGCAAACTAACACCATATCCAAATAAAATAAAACCAAAGTATCAGTTTTATGTACAGCTCAAACGACAATACACTGGCATATGAGCACCCAAGTCCATGTCCATCCTTCTTAAATTGAACTGACATGTTTCAATTTTTCTTTCCATTTCAAAAACACTTTGAGATGGTTGCTCATGCATTTCTTAGATTACTCTGGAAAAAATAAGCATTGGAGGACAGAATGGAGAGATGGCTATGCTACATAAGTGATACATATGTAGAGTTGATTATGGGCCAGGCATGGTGGCACACACCTTTAATGTCAGAACTCCAGAGGCAGAGACATGCTGATCTCTTTGAGATCCAAACATGCCTGGTCTACATAGCTAGTATGTGGACCAGAAAAGGTTACAAGTTCACAGTACCCAACATTTTGAGAGAGAGTATGTGGTCCATGTGCATGAATGTAATTACCTGAAAAAGAAGCCATCTCTCTCCTCCTTCTGTGATTTTCCTTTTCAGGAATCTTACATCAACAACCCTCTCTCTTTTTTTTGGTAATTTCCTTTCAGTTCACTGAAAATGCCCTTCACCTACCAACATAATAAGAGGAAGAAGCACCTCAGAAAATTAAACAGGCCATTCCAACTCTCTGCCATGACAATCGATGTACAGGAAGAAAGAGCTCAACATGAAGACCCCATAGAAGTTTCTGCTTTCCTGCCTTCCAGTGGCCCTCCCTGCCAACAAGATCAAGAATTTCTACCACGTTCATGGGACTATATAGCTACCTCACCTCCTAACCTAAACAAGGCAAAGTAACGTGGTTTACATCCATTAGAATAGAGGCTAAACTAAGCTTTCCTTCAGAGGCACTGGTAGCTGACCCCCAGCCTCATTGTCTTCTGCCTGCAACTGTTCATGGAAACAGCGCTGATGTTTCTACTTAGCTTCAAAGACAGAATCTGTGAGGGACGCACCAGTGAGAGTTTTTTTTTGTAAAGGCTAAAGTTCAGGGGTAGATCATTATGAGTTTTAAAAGTCTGTTCTTGGGGCTAGAGAGATGGCTCAGAGGTCAAGAATACTGGCTGCTCTTGTGGAGGACCCAGGCTGAGTTTCAGCACTCACATGGTGCAAAGAAGTATGCTTAACATCTGTTCCAAGTGTTCCCACACTGTCTTCTGGCTGCCACAGACATTGCTCACAGGGATGCACTTACATTCATGCAAGCAAAACACTTTTGGTCATAAAATAAAAATAAACAAATAACTTTAAATAAAATGAAATCTTTATTATCTGAAGTCACCATATTTTACATATTTATAACATTTCCTTGATATTTTGTTGTACATATACACACTGGATACTAATCTAGCCAGTCATTAATGTATCTTACAGTTACATTAATGTATCTTACAGTTTCAGGAGAATTACAGTCCATCATGACTGGGATGCATGGTGGCAGAGGTGGCTGGAGGAGGAGTGGAAGCTAAGCACTCACATCTTCAAGCAGGTGCAGGAAGCAAGAGAGTGACTCAAGATTCAGCAAGGCTTAAGTACTCTCTAAGCCCACCCCAGTGACATGCTTCCTCCAGCATAGCCACACATTCTAAGATCTCCTAAAACAGTGCCACCAACTGGGGACCAGAGGTCCAAATACTTGGATCCTATGGGGGACATTCTCATTCAGTCTACCACAGGGTACTTAAAAGAAACAGAAGTAGTAAGAAATATTCTCTCCTGCCCATAGTTCAGAAGAGTCAGCAAAGGGACGCATATGAGAGTCTCAACAGTACTTTCTGCCTGGAGACAAGCAGACTCAAGACCCAGGAATAGATGACATTTCAGAATGAGTATGAAAGTAGGAACCACTCAGTATGCATCTCAATTCAAAGCATGCAGACAACAGAAACTTTCTAGTCTGGGATAGTCAGCTCTTTTGTTCTGTTGAAGTTTTCAACTGATTGAAGGCCCATCCATATCAAGGAGAGCAAGTGACTTTATTGAATGAAGCCATTTTAATGGTAATCTCACACCAAACTACACTCCCATAAATACACAGAATAATGTTTTACTGAAAACCAAGAAGGAGGCTAAAAATTGAACAGTTTTCAATACTGAGAGTCTTTGTCTTCCACAGGGCTTCATGAAAAGATCAGAATTTCAGGAGAAAATGGAAGGGAGATGATAAAAGGATAACACAAATTAGCATTTCTAATAAAGAAAAATGTCAAAGAATCAGGAAAAAGTCAAAATTCCATTTAAACTGTATGAGGAAGAACATCATTTGCATGATCATAGATACACAGTTCTCATCCTACAAAAGTTTTTTCTCTACCAACCTCCTGCCTGAGGCCAGTCTCCTTGTGAAAGTATAAGGCATGAATTCTCTCATAAGCAAACAGGGTTACTGAGAAGTTATCAAGGTGGTATAATTCCATCTTCTTCATCTGAGAAAAAAGCCTGAGGGATCCCTGTCTAGACACAAGGGGTCTTTTACTGGTCAACTTGCCCAAACCAGTTCAGGTAAGACTGACACCAGACCTGGACACACCATGACTTGAAACTACACCTGTTAGCCTTCTCTTCTTTGTTAAAATTATCCCCATATCTATAAGCCTTTCAAAGGGAATTGACACTGATTCTAACCACTCCAACAGTTTCAAAATACCTGAAAGCAAATCCTGAATCCATTACTCTAGTGTCCAGACTTGGAAGACAAAAGAAAAATGAGGAGGAACCCAATAGAGGGATGCTTTTGGAAGTCCTTGTCAAGAAATTCCAATGGACTCTCATATGAGCATTTGAAAATTGCCCTGTTCTGACTTTTTTCTAGTTCCCTGTCTAGAACTTGTAATGCTAATTTCTCTCCTTCACATCTCTTATTCACAATTCACAGACTTTCTTTTCCTCCTTGAAGTAAGAGTTATGCAATTTGGGAGTCTTTTAGATAGACCCACTGAAGGGTACTCAATTTGCCTCACCCTGCATCCCTATTCAGCATGAAAGAAGCCAGAGTGGTCTGGGTCACAATTCCCTATTGGCAATTTGGGTAACCTCTTCAGAGGATGATGTGATAAGAATAGGAGGTAGGAATTTGCTAGGCAGTTAAGGTAAATGTTCCCAAAGAAAAGTTGCCAGTTTCTTGGCTAAAACTCGCAATGTCCTTGGGCCTCTTAGCAACCTACTCCATTCCAAAGGCCAAAAATGTTGAGAATATTTGGGAGCTTTTATCTAATCCTTAAAAGATTCTAGGGTTACCTCTTCAGAAGGGGGAATGTTAGAGTAGCCAAAAGCCCCATAAAAAATAAATCAAAGAAGAAAGAATACATGAAGGTATCAGAAAAAAGTGATGGGGAGAAATGGGAGGAGGTGGAGGGGAGGGATTGAGTATGGATTTGATCAAAACACCTTATATACATGTATGAAATTCCCAATAAATTACTTATTTTAAAAAAAGGTGAAAAACCTGTAATTGGAAGAAGGCAAATCATTAAAGGTCTTACAACCTAGGTGTTTCCCAGGAGATGTTGGATTTCAGTCTCACAGAGGTCCTCTACACTTGTGGAGAGCTTTTTCTGTGTGAATGCATTTATGTTTATGAATCTTCACCTGTCAATAAGTCTGTTGAGTGTCCCCACTCTCTGTTGGTTTAAGATTTTTCCTGCTTTTTAATTGTTGAACTGGAGGAGAAAATGAAACCAACAATGCCCTTAGAGTGATAATGCCAACTGCAACAAAACTGTGTTGGTTAAAAGGCTAGATCTTCTGAGAAGGGTCTTACCTCACCCTATGAACTTCTCCCACATATAGTTGTTTCTGTGACTTTCCTTAGATATGCCTCATACCCATTAGGCTGTAGATTAAAAAACATTTTCTGAAGGGGATGCAAAGGCCTAATCAGCATCCATAAAATATTTTGTAAAACAAATTTCAAGTCCAGAGCAATGCTTTGCAAATTTATAAAATCAGCATGGATCACTGGGTGCTCTGTGTCATTCACTGTAATGAGTCCAGGGGACAAATGTAATGAAGCACATTTTCTACCTCAAAGGAACCAACTCTCAACTTTAGAACACAAAATCATTTCTTTTGTGTTACTCTCACTACCCCTCACCAGTAAAGTCCCCACCCTGAGTTTTTTTCTGTCGGGAGCTGGAGAAACAACAATCATTACCAAAAAATATAATATAGCTCTACAAACAGTTGACTTAAGCAGGAAATTCTGCCTGCACTAGTAACCTTGAGAAAGAATTTATGGCAAGGTTATCTTTCTCTTCCTCTTGCAAACAGTTCTCGGAAAAGATAAGTCATGCAGTAATCTCTTGGAACACCTGGTGGTCAGTCACGTTGCTGAATTGCTCAGTCCCCCTCCCATACCCATAAGAATGCTGTAACCTTTTGACCAACTTCTTCAACCCCTTCTAAATACAAACTGTATATAAGGAAAGCTTGCAATACAATAAAGCGACCCTTGACAAGTGGACTTGCTTGGGCTCCGTCTCCTCTTTCTCACCCGTTTTTCCTTTCAGGGAGTGGTCCCCCTCGAGCTTTACCTGTACAGGCAAGTGGCGCCTAAATGTGGGGCTCGAGGTACGGACCCTCGCCAGACAGAGACAGTTGAAGACAGACCCGGGTACGCGTTTGAGGACGGCCTCCGACAAAGTGAAAGTAACTGTGCCGGAAGGCCACCTCGTTTGATCTGCACTCTCACCGCT
>NW_008331828.1:301856-305031 GCF_000622305.1 Nannospalax galili
ACAGCTTAAATTACCCACAGGGGTTTTAGCGCAGACCAAGGAGGCTGCACTGGGGGCGTGGAGAAACATCCCAGCAAAAGGCAGCCTCATGACACCCCTAACTAAAATAGTTCAAGGCTCTCAAGAACCCTTTAGTGAGTTTGTGGGCAGGTTACAAGAGGTAGCTGAAAGAGTTTTGGGTCCTGAAGATGACAATGACAAGTTTATTAAACAACTTGCTTGTGAAAATGCTAATTCTGCTTGCAAATCTGTCCTTAAGGGACAAGCCAAAAATAAGTCCTTGAATGAATTAATCAGACTTTGTGCTGACATAGACTCTTTTTCTCATAAGATTACTCAAGGCATAAATTTGGCAATTGGTGCTGCTCTTCAGACAACTAGAGGGCCCACCCTCCCTAAAAAATGTTTTAAGTGCGGACAACCTGGGCATTTTGCAAAAAATTGTACTGAAACTCAGAAAGTAGGAGGGACCCCTACTCCCCCTGACAATATGCCTAATATGGTCTGTCCTCGTTGTAAAAAGGGAAGACATTGGGCTAGTCAATGTCGCTCTAAGATGGACATCTCCGGCAATCTTCTTCATCGCGTCCAGGGAAACGGCTGGAGGGGCCCTCTTCAGGGGGCCCCAAAAACTATCCACTTCCAGCCAGCCCTGGAGACTACTCACAACCCTGTCCTGGGCCTAACCAATCCCCCTCCCTCCAGCGAGCCACACCAGGAAGTGCCAGACTGGACTTGTGTGCCTCCTCCGATACAATATTGAGCCCTGAGGATGGAACACAGGTTGTGGCCACCGGCGAATTTGCCCCCCCTCCTCCTCTTATGTTTTTCCTCATTATAGGATGGGCCTCCTCTATAATTCAGGGCCTCACCATTTATCCTTCCATAGTTGACAATGATTACACAGGAGAAATACAAATTTTGGCCAATTCAACATTAGGACCAGTCACTATCAAAAAGGGACAACGCATTGCACAAGCCCTTCCGCTCCCTTTAGATAGCCAGTATCCATCCTTTAAAGAGTCCCGCGGTGCCTCCAAACCAGGCTCCTCTGATGCCTATTGGGTCCAGGCCATTACCCAAGACCGACCCACGCTAAAATTAAAATTGGATAATAAATGGTTCTCAGGTATTTTGGACACTGGGGCAGATGTTACTGTTCTCTCTAAAAACCACTGGCCTTCAAGTTGGCCACTTCAACCCTCCATCACACATTTACAGGGCATAGGACTGTCAAGATATACCCTCCAGAGCTCTAAGATATTAACATGGTCAGACTCAGAAGGTCATTCAGGCACTGTTCAATCTTTTGTAGTTGAAACCCTCCCAGTAAATCTCTGGGGTCGAGATATACTAAATCAGTTGGGGGTAGTTATGTGCAGCCCAAATGAGGTTGTCACTCAGCAAATGCTCCGCCTAGGATATCAACCAGGAAAAGGTCTGGGAAAATATAAACAGAGAATTATCCAACCAATTATTCCCTCTCCCAAGGATAATCGCCTCAGAATAGGCTACAAAAATTTTTCCTAAGTGCCATTGCACCCCCTGCACAGCAGGCAGACAAAATTATGTGGAAAAATGATAACTCTGTCTGGGTTGATCAATGGCCCTTCCCTACAATTAAAGTCACTGCGGCCTTGCAGTTAGTGCAGGAACAGCTGGCCGCTGGACATATTGAACCCTCCACCTCGCCCTGGAATACACCCATCTTTGTAATTAAGAAAAGGTCTGGAAAATGGAGGCTTTTACAAGATCTTAGAGAAATTAATAAAACTATGGTTCCCATGGGAGTGTTACAATCTGGCCTACCGTCCCCCATAGCTACTCCCAAGGGATATTATAAAGTAATAATAGATATTAAGGATTGCTTTTTTTCTATTCCGCTCCATCCAGAGGATTGCAAATGCATTGCCTTCAGTTAACCCATTGTTAATTTCATTGGACATATGCCTCGTTTTCAATGGAGGGTACTTCCTCAAGGCATGGCTAATAGCCCCACTCTTTGCCAAAAATTTGTTGCTCAAATTGTTGATCCTTTCTGGCTCCAATACCCATCCCTTTATATTATCCATTACATGGATGATGTTCTCTTAGCAGGACCCAAGCTTAAACTAGTATACTCAGCTGCTCAGCAATTAATTCATGCCTTTCACCAACAGGGTCTCCAAGTCGCCCCAGATAAAATTCAATTAAATCCTTCCCAGATCTTTTTGGGTTTCGAGCTTTTCCCTCATAAAATAGTTTCTCAAAATATACAACTTCAAAAAATTCCCTCCAAACACTTAATGATTTCCAACGCCTTTTAGGAGATATTAATTGGCTCCGGCCTTATTTAAAATTAACCACAGGAGAATTAAAACCACTCTTTGATATACTCAAGGGAAGTGCTGACCCCACCTCTCCCCGTCAATTTACACCAGAGGCTTCTAAGGCTCTTGCCCTAGTGGAGGAGGCCATTTCTCAACAAACTATTGATTATTTTTCTCCCACTAAGCAATTGCTTCTCATAGTTTTTGCCACCCCCCTTTTTCCCACTGCTGTCTTCTGGCAAGGAGACAATCCTCTTTATTGGGTACATCTACCTTCTACAACCAACAAGGTCCTTCCCACTTATCCTTCATTGGTAGTGAAAATTCTTCAGCTCGGCAGGGAACAATCCTGCAAACTGTTTGGGAAGGAACCAGATGTTATAATACTTCCCTACAGCCCTTCCCAGGTTTCCTGGCTTAACAGACACCTCGATGAGTGGGCTATTAATAGTGTTACATTTCAGGGAAAATTAGATAAGCATTATCCCCAAAATAAATTGGTCCAATTCTTTAACAAAAGCCCAGTCCCTGTTATATTTCCTAAAGTAACTAAAAGAGACCCCATACCTAAAGCTTGGTATTCACTGATGGCTCCTCCAATGGCTGAGCAGCCTTCATGATCGATGCACAAATAAGTCAAATATCTACACCCTTTAGCTCTGCACAATTAGTTGAGATCCAAGCTATTCTTGCTGTGTTCCAAAAAATAACACAGTCCCCTTTTAATCTGTATACCGATAGTGCTTATTTGGCCTTCTCGGTTCCTTTATTGGAGACGGTGCCTTACATCAGACCCACCTCCAATGCCGCACCCATGTTCTCAGCTCTCCAGATAACTGTAGCTATTCCACGCCTTTTAAGGTCCT
>NW_008331828.1:305058-325997 GCF_000622305.1 Nannospalax galili
ACATAGCCAGTGCTGAGAACCCAGGTACCAGCCACTGTGGTGGGGCCTGACTTATTTGTTGGGAGCTGGAGAAACAACATTCATTACCAAAAAATATAATATAGCTCTACAAACAGTTGACTTAAGCAGGAAATTCTGCCTGAACTAGTAACCTTGAGAAAGAATTTATGGAAGGTTATCTTTCTCTTCCTCTTGCAAACAGTTCTTGGAAAGATAAGTCATGCAGTAATCTCTTGGAACACCTGGTGGTCAGTCACATTGCTGAATTGCTCAGTCCCCCTCCCATACCCATAAAAATGCTGTAACCTTTTGACCAACTTCTTCAACCCCTTCTAAATACAAACTGTATATAAGAAAAGCTTGCAATACAGTAAAGCGACCCTTGACAAGTGGACTTGCTTGGGGTCCGTCTCCTCTTTCTCGCCCGTTTTTCCTTTCAGGGAGTGGTGCCCCTCGAACCTTACCTGTAGAGGGTACCCACAGGTGGGGGCATTTTTCATTTCCCCCTTCATAGCACAAGTGTCCTATTAGCACCCATTTTTCCTTTCAGGGAGTGGTCCCCCTCGAACCTTACCTGTAGAGGGTACCCGCAGGTGGGGGCATTTTTCATTTCCCCCTTCATAGCACAAGTGTCCTATTAGCCCCCTTTCTAGAGCACCTCCCTCCACCTATCCCCATAATCCCTTCCTACATTTCTGACTTGTGAGGTTACTGTACATTATATACATGAATCTGAGGATTTATAGATAGGAGAGATAGTGCAGCGTTTGTGTTTCTGAGTCTGGGTTACCTCACCCATTATAACATTTTCCAGTTCATCCATTTACTTGCAAATTTCACAATTTCATTTTTTCTTTATGGCTGGATGGAATTCCATGCTGTATATGGACCACATTGTCATTATCCATTCATCAATTGATGGACACCTAAGCTCTTCCATTTCTTAGCTATTGTGACTAGAACAGCAGTGAACATGGCAGCAGTAATGGACTATTGACTCCTTTGGGCATATGCCAAGAAGTGGCATAGCTGAGCTGTATGGTAGATCTATTTTGAGTTTTTTGAATTCTCCAATTTCTGTCCTGGCTGCAGCAATTTTCAACCCCACCAATGGGGACGGAGTGTCCCCTTCCACCATATTCACCAGTATTTGTCAGTTGATGTCTTGATCATAGTCATTCTGACTGGGTTAGGAGGAAATCTCAAACTAGTTTTAGTTTGAAATTCCATGTTTGTAAAGGATGTTGAGAACTCTTAAAAATTGTTTTCAGTTATTCGTAAGGTTTCCTTTGAAGAGTCTTTGTTCAGATCCACAGCCCATTTCTTGGTTAGGTCATGTTCTTCTTTGATTCTTTGTTTTTGAGTTCTTTTCATATTCTGGATATTAGTCTTCTACCAAATGTCAAGCTGGCACAGATTCCATCCCACTCTGTGAGATTCCTTTTTACTCACTTGATTGTTTCCTTTGCTATACATAAAATTTTTTGTTTTATAAGGTCCTATTTGTCAATTGTTGGCCTTACTTCCTGAATGAGTGGAGGTATATTCAAAAAGTCCTTTCCTGTATATGTTTTTCACATTACTGCCTATGTTTTCTTCTAGCGGTTTTAGAGTTTCAGGTTTCACACTGAGGACTTTGGTACATTTCCAGTTGACTTTTGTTCAGGATGATAGCTATAGTTCTAATGTCATTTTCTCCCTTTAGACATTCACTTTTCCCAGAACATTGTTAAAGATGCTGTTTTCACCTCATGTGTATTTTTGGTATCTTTGTCAAATATCCAATGGCTGTAATTACATTCATTAATGTTTGGCATTCCTATTTTTCTCTATTGATCTACATCTCTGTTTTTGTGCCAGTACTATGACTTTTTATTACTATAACTCTAACATGTATATAGCTTGAAACCTGGTATGTTAATCTCTCCACCATTAGTCTTTTGATTATGTAGTATTGTCTGTGCTTTCATATAAACTTTGGGATTTTTTTTTCTATGTCTGTGAAGAATAGTATGGTGATTTTGATTGAGATTATATGGATTTTGCAAATTGCTTTTGGTAACATGAACATTTTTTCAGTGTTAATTCTATTTAATCTATGAGCATGGAAGGATATTCCCTCTTCTAGGGTATTCCTCAATTCCATTCTCTAGAGATTGTAGGAGAAGACAGAAGAACAGATAAATAACAGAAATGATATTTTTTAAAGTCATATGGAAACATTATTTTATAAGCTATTTTAAAGATGCATATGTGTGTGTGCACTGAACTGTCTCAGCTAAACTAACTGAAGGATCCAGGTCACACTGGCTCCATTTCTTGGCAGCCTTCATCTTGTCAGTCTTAAGTCTCTGTTTCTAGAAACTGTAAGTTTCCTTTGCCCCATACTGCGGGCTAAGTTTATGCAAGCCCAGACATGCCTTGCTTATTTGAGTCTAACAGAAACCACCCGAAATTCCTGACCATAAAAGGGCATCCAGAAGCCAATAGGGGCACCCTACCATAAGAGGAAAAATTGAGACATTCCAGGTGGCTAACTACACCTATAACCAATGAAATTTTCCCCAGTACAAGGTATTCAGAGTTATCCAATCATTTCAAATGTTGCCCAGTTTGTGTGGGCTTTTTCAAGAGTTCCCAATAAAAGCCCCAGCTCATTGTTGGTCAGGGCCAGACTCCATTCATTAGCTCCTGGAGTCTGTGCCTGACTGGTCATTCAAGAATTGGAATGCTTTCCAATAAAATCTTCTAAATTTTGAATTTTGTTGGGTCATCTCCAATCATTCCTGAATCTCAGACCCAACATGCACATGTATACATAAATTGATAACTTAAATGGAATTATGCCACATAGCTGATAATATACCCCAGTAGCCATAGACTAACAAATCCTTCCATGCCAGGCAAAGAAATACTCCCTTCCTTCGAGTAGTTGGATAGAGGGATCTAAGAGGTCCCCCAAACAATATAGGTTATTGCTATTGCCATTTTGCCTCCCAAAACATGAAGGTAAGACCCCCCTGTTAATGACAACAGGAACTTTGGACATAAGATCTAGAGGAATTGAACTGGTTGACTTGGAAGCCTCCTCCATGAGGGCAAGTTCTCCATGTATTACAAGATACTAAGTAAACTTCCAAAGGAGAAAAGTTTCGGTAGTCCTCCCCAGCTGTAAAGTCTGTGAGAAACAGCAATAACTGGCCCAGCAATATAGCTCCCATGGTGTAAAAGTGGCAATTATATCTTGGAGGTAACCAGCAGGTGTCTAATTAGACTTAAGGCCTGCTCAATCGGAGGGAACTCATTCCTTGTACTGTAATCCTATCCAACTACCAATGGATGGAGAGGACATAAAGGTGACACTGGAGAAGAAACTACTACTGATACTATTTTAAATCAAAAAGGATTCTAACTGTATTCTAAATAGCTATATTTAAACCACAGATGTGGGTATCTCATACATCTCAGCAAGAAAGTTTCTTTTTTCAGAAGATGGAACTTACTATAGATATCTGTAAGTGGTCAAAATGAAGAGAATAAATGACTTTGGTGTGCCCAGACCCATCTGTCTCAATTCCTACACCTAAGTCACAGGGAACATCACAGAACTTGAGATGGAAAGACTGTAAGAACTGGATGATCAGGAGGCCTGCTATGAGATAGTGTCATCTAGGCATAACAAGGTTGCTTGGATGGATGCATGGACAAGATGAAATCACAGCAATAAAGTTGCCTAAAGAAGGCATGAATAATGATCACACGATTCAGCATTTCAATGTGTATGGGGGAATGTCCAAATTGTCACAACTGTAGGCCATGAATGGCTGCTGAAGGATGGAGAATGAGTTTTCTCTAAGCACCAGCCCCCTGATTGTTCAATCCAAAATACATCAGTCTTAAATATATGTACATTCAAGCAACACTATATAGGCTCTCCCCCCCCCGTGTGTGTGTGTATAATTGTGCACATGAGTTTAGGTGTCATGGGAGACCATAGTTCTCATGTTCCCTGGAACTAGAGTTATAGATAGTTGTAAGATACTTGATATAGGTACTGGAAACTGAACTTGGGTACTCTGCAGAAACAGTACACACTATTATCCACTGACCCAGCTCTACAACCCTAGATTTTGTTGTTGTCGTTTATAAGATTTCATTATGGTACCTATACTTATTAACTCAGTGTGTATTTCATAATGATCTCTAATACACAGCAACCCTCCTGAGTGTTGGAATATAGGGTGTGTGCACAAAAACCAACTTGGAACAAACCTCTCCAGATGACAGAAAATAGCTATGGAGATACATGGAGATGAGCTATGTTAAAATGCATCTTTTACCAGCTCTAAATGATAGGAAATGTGCTTTATTTGTGAGCACAAGGAACAGGGTGCCCACGCTGTTTTCACTAGTGCCCATTCAGTGTGTGGGCACAAGTCAGCATTGGAGCTGGTCTGCATGTGCCGACAACCTCAATGTGTCAGGTTAGTATTGGGATTTGGAGATGGAAAACATCTCTGAAGGAAGAAGCAGCAGTTACAGCTGACAGCCCAGACTGTTCCTAGAGTGCCCTCATTCAGTTACCTGTGCTTTAGTTCATTTTTCTCAGTTCATTATCCTGTTCATTGAGTGTGTAAGTGAACTCCCTAAAACACACAAATTCATTCATGTTGGTGTCCTAATTAAATATCTAGGTACAGTTCTCCATGAGCTTTAGGACAAAAATCCTAATTTTTTTTAACCCAGCATTGCATCTCTGTATCATCTACCCTCCTCCTTTCTGACTTCTGTCCCTCTGTGCTCTGTTAAAATATGCATGGTACTGCCTCCCATCACTACCTGCACTGCTGTGCTTAGAAAGCTCTTCCTTCAATTTCTAATACTTCTTCAAAATTCAGTTCTCTAACAGCAGAATAGCAGGCCTGAGATAGCTCAACCCATAAAAGCACTTGCTAAGCAAGTTTCAGCAGAATTTTGATTCCCGAAACCAAAGGTGGAGTGAGAGAACCAGAACAAGTCCTAGAAATTTGCCCTTCAACCTCTGTTGAAAATAAAATCTGTGGTCCAAGGACTCTAGTGATATCACACAAACACAGACAAAATGAATGTAACTCTGCAAGGCAGCTTTTACTTTTGCAGAAGAGGTGGCTCCATCATTGAGATCAAGTAAATAGCCCTGAGTGAGTCAGAAATTTGATAGATTTTTATCCTAAAACAAGAGTATTGTGTCTATTCCCCATTGGGTGGGGCCCATCCTTAGTCTTTTGTGGTTGGTTGGTTTTAAAAGAATCAGTGCAGAGGAAATGAATAAAAAGGGGAAGGGGACTCTCTGTGCCCTCAAGTTCAAATTTTGGGGATGTAGGAGGGGCCTTGAATAAACAAAATTTGCAAGGTGGGTGTAATAGTTTGAATGAGGATGTCCCCCATAGGCTCCAAGTATTCAAACATTTTGTCCCCAGTTGTTGGTGGTGTTTTGGGAGGCCTTGGAAGGTGTGGCCATGTTGAATGAAGCATGACACTGGAGGCAGGCTAAGAGAGTTCTTAAGAACTTGATGGATCTCCAGTCATGCTGTTTTCTGTGCCTGCTTGAATATGTGAGAGCTTAGCATCTGTTCCTACTCCTGCCACCTCTGCCTCTATGCCTCCCTGCCATGATGGACTCTTGCCCCCTTTGGAACCATAAGCTAAAAAATCTCTTCCCTTTATAAGTTTCCTAAGTCATGATGATTCTACCATAGCATCAGAAAAGTGACTAATACAGTGTGGAAGATTAAAAGGTTTCAATTCCCTCTTGCAATGAATATTTAACAGTTTGGGTAGGAGAAGTTTACAAAATACTATGACAAATGTTAGCTTCCCTTGGTCATTCTTTAGTGTAAAATATTTGAATTCTTTGTAATTATTTCTCTCATTTTCACTGGCATTCTGTGACAAAAGTGTGCTCACATTCTCTCTCTCTCTCTCTCTCTCTCTCTCTCTCTCTCTCTCACCATAAAAACACACACAGTAATTTTTTTAACACTTTCTCTTTATGTATGTGCTCTCTCTCTCTCTCTCTCTCTCTCTCACCATAAAAAACACACAGTAATTTTTTTTAACACTTTCTCTTTATGTATGTATGTGTGTGTGTGTGTGTGTGTGTGTGTATGTGTGTGTATCTGTGTGATATAGGGGAACAGTAACAAGTATATCACAGTGTGCAAGCAGATGTCACAGGACATAAGTTCTCTCCTTTCAAGTTTAGATGAGTCCTAGGAATAAAACTCAGACTGTCATGCTTGCATATTGGGGCAGCAAACACCTTTAGCCCTGAGGTAGGATCACACCAGTCCCCACAAAACAGATCTTAATTCATTTTGGGGGTTTTGTTTGTTTGTTTTTGAGACAGAGTCTCCATGAAGCCACAATTGACCTGGAACTGACTCTGTAGACCAAGCTGGCCTCAATCTCACAGGGATCTATGTGCCTCAGTCCCCTAGTGCTGGAATTAAAGGAATGCACCATCACACCTGGTTTGATTCCTTTTTTAAGAAGTAGAAGAGCAGCTTCCTGCTGAAAGTGCTGTAAACATAAGATGAGGTGGATGAATTAGCCAGATCCCACCACAGCAGGTTACCACACCTCTGCTTTGTGACCAGCTCCCATGCTGCGCCGTTGTTCACATCTTTTCTGCTCCAGCAGTTAGAACCAGGACAGTTGATCCCCACCAACCAACCTTAGACTTAGGCCCCTTTGCCCTGCTGGAGAGCTCTTGACTAGCCTTGAAACCATCTGGTCCCTCCAATAAAAAAAAAATCAAAAGAGAGGGGCTTCAGAGATGGCTCATCAGTTAAAAGCATTGGCTGCTCTTGCAGAGGACCCAGATGTGGTTCCAATCACCCACATAGCAGTTAGCAACCCTCTGTAACTCCAGTTCCAGGGGATTGACCCCCCCTTCTATCTTCCGTGAGCATTGCAGGACATGGGCACAAACATACATGCATGCAGTACACTCACCCACAAAAAAATAAATAAAACATTGAAAAAATCAAAAGAGAGAACCTAAACACAGACCAAGTATTCATACATGATCAGATAGCAACCAATCTGCATCAGCAATACAAACAGAATCAAACTTCAACTCAGTAAAGGCAGACTAGAATCTCACATTGGACACACAACCCACAAAAAAAACCTCATATGCCTGGGCCACAGTGCAAAAATGCTAAGAATGTGAGGGCCAGAAATTTTTACTCTCTACACTCATTCACTTTAGTAAGTGACATCAGGCTGAAATGAGAATCCATGGCAATATTAGAGGAGCAAAGAAATTATAAAAGGGCATCATGACACCTGTAAGTGGGGAAAAATAAACAGGGAGACATCACCGCTATGCTGCCTTGGCACCTTGGTGTAGTAAAGGGAAAATAAGCTTAGTGTGTGAACATTAGAGAAAAGCATGGTGCTGGGTCATCTGAGCTTTTCCTATGCATCTTTCTTCTGATACCCCCCTGAGACCAGCATCCAAAAGGGAATAAATTAATTAATTTCCATAAGGGTTAAAAAAAATACTCATCAAGGTTGAAACTGCCCATGATCTCCCACTGATGCCATTTCCCTGTAATGTTTATTGTTGTTGTTGGGGTGTTTATTGTTTATATTTTGTTGGGGTTGGTGGGTTGTTGTTAAATCATTTTCGTTAATCTTTGAGAATTTTATGGTATATTTTAATCATACTCCCACCCACCTCCACCAGCTCCCTCCAGATCCACCTCATCCACTCTACCCACCCAAGATCTGTTCTTTTTAACCCCATAAAAATCTACTATCTCTTGCCCAAATACTCCTTGGCGTGGACCCTTACCTGGATTATGGTCCACCTACCACAGCCTTAAAAAAAAAAAACAACAACAACAAAACCTGACTCTTTCTTCCTCTGTCACCAGTCATCAAATTCCAATGGCCCCTCAGATAAGGGGGGAAGTTCCTTCCCAGCTTCCCCCTGCATGCTGGAATTTTATCTGGCCTGAGTCTGAGCAGGTCTTGTGCTTGCTGTCACAACCACTGTGAGTTTATATGTGCAACTGCCCTGCTTTCTGGAAAATACTGTTTCCACAGGCTCTTACAACTTTCTGTCCCCTCTTCTACAAGCATCCTCGAGCCCTGGGGAAAGAGGTGTGACATAGATGCTCTACTGAGGGATAAGCACTCTGTAATCTTCTCTCTACACATTGACCAGATGTGGTCTCTGTTAATGGCCATCTTTGCCTTCTAGTACAAGAAGAACCTTCTTTCATGAGGGATGACGGATGCACTAATATGAGTTTTAAGGTATGCCACCACACATGTGGAAGTCAGAGGACAACGTGCAAGAGTTGGTTCTCACCTTCAACTGCATGAGTTCCATGGACTGAACTCAGGACATCTGGCTTGGCAGCAAGTACCTTGCCCACTGACTCATCTTGCTGCACTCTTGCACATGTTCTTTTTTCTTTTTTTTTAATAAATAATTTATTGAGAATTTCATACATGCATATAAGGTGTTTTGATCAAATCAATGCCCACTTGTTCCTCTCTAACTCCTCCTGTATCTCCCCATCACATTTTTCTGAAAACTTCATGTATTCTTTTCTCTTCTTTGATTTATTTATTTTTAAGGGGCTTTTGGCTACTCTTACATTGCCCCTTCTGAGAAGGTAACCCTGAAATCATTTAAGGATCAGATAAAAAGCTCCCAGATATTTTTGACATTTTTTTGGCCCTTAGAACAGAGTAGGTTGCTAAGAGGCCCAAGGACATTGTGAGTTTTAGCATAGAAACTGGCTACTTTTCTTTTCTTTTTACCCTAACTACCTAGCCAGTTCCAACCTCCTATTCTTATCACACCATCCTCTGAAGAGGTTACCCAAATGGGATGCAGACCACTCTGGTTTCTTCCATACTGAACAGGGAGACAGTGTGAGGCAATTGGAGTACCCTTCAGTGGGTCTATTTAAAAGACTCCCAAATTGCAAAACTCCTAACTCAAGGAAGAAAAGAAATCCTTTGAATCATGAACAGGAGATGTGAAGGAGAAGTAAAGGTAAGAGTAAATAGCATTAAAAGTTCTAGACAGGAAACTAGAAAAAAGTCAGAATAGGGCAATTTTCAAATGTTCATATGATAGTCCGTTGGAATTTCTTGACAAGGGTTTCCAAAAGCATTCCTCTATTGGGTTCATCCTCATTTTTATTTTGTATTCCAAAGCTGGACTCTAGAGTGATGGATTCAGGGTTTGCTCTCAGGTACTTTGATAGCTGTTAGAGTGGTTAGAATCAGTGTCAGTTCCGCCTCAAAGGCTTCTAGATAGGGGGAGAAAACAAATTTATCCATCATTCTAGATCAACAGCTGGTTGTCTCCATTAGCTACAGGTGGGTACTACAGTATTGGAGACCAAGATTTGAAGTTTTACATCTAAGCAGCACTTTCTGGTTAGTAGTAAAATCATCAATGAGAAATTGTCTAAATAACTTTATATATAGACTTAAGCCTAATGTCTGGGAAGTGTAATCCCTTGAACTCTTAAAGAAACATACTGATGACTTTACTCTTTTGTTATACTTTCCTTTTGGGTGTTTAAGACCATACAGTTGGCCCAAATAAATCAATTTACTTTTACACTTAAGGTTATTTGAGGATCTGTTCCTCAGGGGTCACATGGGCCAGGGAGGAGCTCCTGACTCCTTTCTTTTACCAGTTCCATCTATGTGAAGATAAGTCAAAGGCCCTACTCAACCATGTCTGGCTTCACTTGGAAGCGTGAATGAGATGTTTCTGCAGAGTTGACTTTCCTCTTTGTAAACCGGACACTAGTTCAAGTCAATCTTGCAGGGTCTCAATGGTCTCCCTGAACAAGAGGACAGGTGACTCACCACAGTTAAAGGACATTTTGAGAGATGTTCCATATTCCCCTGGGAACTTAGTTGACATTTGAGGGCAAGGGGCAATAACTCTCCTTCAATTCCCTCTGACCACATTAGTATAGGCCTCAAACTATGGCTGTTAACTATCCAATAAGGTTAGTTCCACCAGTCTGGTACTTTTAATTATCATGAGTTATGTAGATAAGGCTTGGGTAAAAATCTCAATATTCTCAGATAAACCATGACTAGATTTATATTCTGTTCCTTAAACTAGTTGACTAAACTATGAACATAAATATTTTAAGATTATGTGTATTTCTGCCTCATTCTTTATATATCATAACAAACCTGAACAGTCCTTCATCACTTGCTTAGGCGTTCTCATTTTTTCTCTTTTGGAAAATATCTCCATTTCCATATCTTTTTAATATCTTTTACATTCTCATTTTCTCTTCTAAAAAATAATTATGAGACACAATAGCATTAACAAATAAATTTTCCATCTGTTGTGAGACTTCTTCTCCTGGATATGCTAAGCAATGCTTATTCCCTTCCAAGGTTCTAGTGTTGAGCCAATGTTTGATTAAAGTTTTACTGGAGAACCAATGAGTTTATTGAGCTTACTTACCTAGATAACTGAGGGGTTGCTGAGGTGTATGTATGACTTGAGGGTATGCACACTGGAAAGCCTTTACCCAGCATGGGTCATGCCTTCTCTTCCTAGCCTTCCCCAGATTGTATACTTTTGTGCTCCCCAAATCCAGGAGGCCATGTGTGATTAGAGTCAAATTAAATACAGTTGGCTGGTAAGAGTGGCTGGATAATGCAGTGAGGGTCCAATGACCCTGCTTGGCCCTCCTTTAATGAATGAGCACAAGAGTCACCAAGCCCAATTGTGATGATGATTAGCAATCCGGCTCAGATGAAGTCGTGATGATGGTAGTTATTTCATGCATAAGAGACTGCTGTATAGTATCATCTTTTTAAAAGTTCCTAGAATTTAAAAGGATTTAGTGCTAGGATCCACATATGAGGGAGAACATATGTTGTTAGTTTTTCTGAGTCTGAGTTACTTCACTTAGTAAAACAGTTTCTAGATCCATCCGTTTACCTGAAAATTTCATTATTTCATCTTTATTTACTGCTGAATAGAACTCCATTGTGTAAATATACCACATTTTTGTTAACCACTCATCAGTTAAGGAGCACTTAGGTTGCTTCCATCTCTTAGCTATTGTGAAAAGAGCAGCAATAAACATGGTTGTACAAGTGTTCCTACAATAGGATGAGTCCTTTGGGTATATGCCAAAGTCTGGTATAACCGGGTCATATGGTAGGTTCAGTTTTAGTTTTTTTAGAGTTCTCCACACTGTTTTCTATAGAGGTTTTACGAGTTTGCAATCCAACCAGCAGTGAATGAGCATTTTCCTTTCTCCACATCATTGCCAGCAATTGGTATCATTTGTTCTCTTGATCCTTGCCAGTCTGATTGGGGTAAGGTGATACCTTAGTGTGGTTTTAATTTGCATTTCCCTAATTACTCATGATGTTGACCACTTTTTGAGATGTTTCTTATTCATCTTTATTTATTCATTTGAGAACTCTGCTTAGGTCTTTATCCCATCTTTTATTTGGGTCATTTGGTTTCTCAATTCATTGATTTTTGAGTTCTTTATATATTCTGGTTTCATTCTTCTACAGGTAGTGATCCAGGTTTGCAAGCATCACTTGTCAAATATGCTGTCATTCCTCCATTGCAGTTCTTGGCATCTTTGTCAAATATCAGATGGCTGAAATTGCATGTACTCGGGTTTGGAAATTCAATGATGGTTTATTGATCTATGTGTCTATTTTTCTGCCAGTACCATGCTGTTTTTAAGACTATAGCTCTGTACTATACTTTGAGATCTGGTATAGTAATGCCCCCAGCTTTGCTCTCTGTGCTCAGGGTTGCTTTGGCTACCCAGGTTCTTTTGTTCTTCCATATTAATTTAAGGATGTTTTTGTCTAATTCTGTGAAGTATGTCATGGCAATTTTGAGGGGGATTGCATCAAATCTATATATTGCTTTTTGTATGATGGTCATTTTCACAATATTAATTCTTCCAATCCAGGAGCATGGGATGTCCTTCCATCTCCTGCTGTCTTCCTCAATCTCTTTCATTGTAGAGATCTTTGGTGTCTTTAGTCAGATTTACTCCAAGATATTTTACTTTTTTTTGCAGCAATTGTGAATGGGAGCATTTCCCTGAATTCTTTCTCCAGTTGCTTGGTATTGGTACATATTAAGGATACTGATTTTTGTAGATTGACTTTATAACATGCCACTATACTGAAAGTGTTGATCAGTTCTAGGAGTTTTCTTGTGGAACTTTTGGGATCTCTTAGATATAGTATCATATCATATGCAAAAAGTGATAGTTTGACCTCTTCTTTTCCAATTAGTACACTAGAGGACAACTTTTTGGGAGTCAGTTCTCTCTTCAGTATAGTATCATATTTTCTGCAAAAAGTGAGAGTTTGACCTCTTCTTTTCCAATTAGTACTCCTTTAATTTCCTTCTCCTGTCTTACAGCTCTAGCAAGAGTTTCAAGCACTATGTTGAAAAGGAGTGGAGATAGTGGAAATCCTTGTCTGGTTCCTGATTTTAATGGGAATGCTTCTAATATTTTTCCATTTAGAATGATGTTGGCTGTGGGTTTGTTGTATATAGCTTTAATTTTACTGAGGTATCTTCCCTCCAGTCCAATTCCCTCTAGGACTTTGAACATAAATGCATGCTGAGCTTTGTCAAAACCTTTTTCTGCATCTATTGAGATGACAATGTGGTTTTTGTCTTTGAGTCCATTTATATGATTAATGATGTTTATTGACTTACGTTTATTGAACCATCCCTGCATCTCTGGGATAAAGCCTACTTTATCATGGTAAATGATCTTCTTTGATGTGTATCTGTATGTGGTTTACAAGTATTTTGTTGAGAATTTTTTCATCTATGTTCATTACGTATATGAGTCTATAGTTTTCTTCTTTTTGTGTCTTTACCTAGCATTGAAGTAATTTGGGAGTTCTCCCTCTGTTTCTATCTTTTTGAATAATTTAAGTAGTATTGGTTGGAGGTCATCTTTAAATGTCTGGTAGAATTCTGCTGTAAATCCATCTGGGCCTGGCCTTTTTTAAGTTGGGAGGCTTGTATAACTGTTTCAGTTTCCTCATATGTTATGGGTCTGTTTAAATGGTTGATTTCTTCTTGGTTAACTTTGGTGGTTCCCATGATTTTAGATATCCATCCATTTCTTTTAGATTTCAAATTTGGTAGCATATAGGTTTTTAAAATATTCCCTTATAATGATCTGAATCTTTTGGATGTCTATTGTGATGTTTCCCCTTTCATCTCTTAATTTTCTTGTTTTGGATTTCCTCTTTCTTTCTTTTGGTTAACTGGGCAAAGGGTCTGTCTAACCTGTTTAGCTTTTCAAAGAACCAGCTCTTAGAGTCATTGTTTCTTTGTATTGTTTTTTTTGTTTCAATTTCATTAATTTCTGTTCTGATTTTCATTATTTCTTCTCTTCTGCTGTGTTTGGGTTTCGTTTGTTCTTGCCTTTCTAGGGCCTTGAGTTGTATTGTTAAGTCATTTATTTGGGCTCTTTATACATTTTAATGTAGGCACTTAGAGCTATAAACTTCCCTCTTAGGACTGCTTTTAAAGTATCCCAGCAGTTGTATTGTATTATATTGTCCTTTTCATTGAATTCCAGGAATTCTTTCATTTCTTTCTTAATTTCTCCTTTGAACCACTCATTGTTTAGCAGAGTGTTGTTGAATCGCAATGAGTTTGTGAAGTGGCTAGTGCTTTGTCCAGTGTTGATTTTTGCTTTATTGCATTGTGGTCTGATAGAATGTGTGGGATTATTTCAATTTTTTTGTATTGAAGTTTGTTTTGTGGCCCAGTATGGTATCAGTTTTTGAAAAAGTTCCATGGGATGCTGATTAGAAAGTATATTCTTTGGTGCTTGGGTGGAATATTTGAAAGATGTCTGTTAATCCTTTTGATGTATGGTATTATTTAATTCAGACGTCTCTTTGTTTATTTTTTGTCCAGTTGACCTGTCTAATGGAGACAGTGGGGTACTGAAGTCACCCACTATTGCTGAGTTGGTGTCAACCTCTGTTTTATAGTCCTGAACTATTAATTATATGAAATTGGGTGCTACAGAGTTTGGTACATATATGTTCACGATTATAAGGTCTTCTTGGCTAACTTGATTTCCTTTGATCAGAATGAAGTGACCCTCGTTATCTCTTCTGATTAGTTTTACTTTGAAGTCTATTTTGTCAGATATTAGAATTGCAACCCCTGCTTGTTTCTTAGTACCATTTGCCTAGAATATTCTTTCCCATCATTTCACTTTAAGGTAGTGCCTGTCCTTGATGGTGAGATGGGTTTCTTACAGACAGCAAAAAGATGGATTTTGTTTAACCCATTCACTTAGCCTATGTCTTTTGACTGAGGAGTTCAGTCCATTGATGTTTAAGGTTATTATTGAAAGATGTGTATTTGTTGCCATCATTTTGATTACTGTATGTGTTTTCTGTCTAATTTTGTGTTTCCTAGATTATACCTTTATTTATTTTCTTTCATTGCTCCTGGGGCATAGTGGTTTCTCTCTCTACTCTCTATATTGCTTCAAGTATTCTTCGAAGGGCTGGTTTTGTGAACTTGTATTCTCTCAGGCTGTCACTTGAGTTCCCTCTGGGTCCCTTGAGCTATCAAGTAAACCATATAACATTTCTTTATGTGCATTTTTTAACTTACAAAGGACAGAGTACTCAGTGTCTAGCCCCTTCAGCCTGGCCCACAGCTCAGAGCCCACCATATCAGACAGTACCATGCCCATAGTCACCCCTAGCATTCACTCACGCCTCAGGGGCCAGCAATCTTGCCCCAGGTCCATAAGTATCAGGCCATTCTGTCCTTAACCTGCTGCACACGGCTGTGCCTTCCCCATGCGATGTGTTTCCCCATGGCTCATGGCTTCCATTTCCAGATATCTCCCAGCATCCCTTCAGTAGTCCACTCTCCATGGCAGGCCCCACCCTTTGGGGGAACTAACCAATTGGGAGACACTCCACCCCTTTCCTCTGCTTTTACAATCTTCCCTTCCATCTTCTGGTAAGGTCCCTGAGCCTCGGAGGGGGTGACAGAAGTAGGGAAATCTCTCTTGTATCATGGCAAGATAGTGACTTCTTGGGCCTCCTCATTAGTCATCTTTAGGCCATGGCCACTGATCTATCTCAGTGGTATTTCTTCGTCTATAAAGGCAAATGGAAGGAAGTAGACACATTTAAACAAACATGAATGTAAATACAAATGCCTAGAAAATATCCCAGTAGGTGTAATATATTCACTAAACAGCATACTTGTGATGGCTTCTCCACTAGAGCCTGTAGCCTTTCTTGACATAAGATGGCCTGGTCTATGGAACCAGATGTGTGTTTCACCCCTAGGAGTGGGCCTTATCCAATTAGAAATTTGTCAGTTGTAAGTAAGTTTATTGAGCCATTATTGAACTTGCAGGTATTGCTTGAAATGTCCATAGTGTGCAGCATGCAGGGTCCATTGTTGAGTAGAATTATAAGGCATCCTGTCTTCCCAACCATTTGTATAGTGCCTTCTGGATATCCATCAAGCGGCGTGGGCTTTTTTTGGCTTTGTCTCAGTTCCATCTCTTCTTATTCTCCCATGCTCACAACATGCTGTGTCTTCAGCAACATGGCCTTACCGACTTTTCTCATGTACAACTGACATTAATGGCAAGAGCCTTGGTGAATTGGAGGACTGCTAGAACCTCTCTCTGACTAACAGCTCATGGGGGGCAACCCACCCCTGGTACTGTAGATTTTCTTTTTACTTTTTTTTTTTTTTTGGTCTTTTTGAGATAGGATCTCCCTGTAGTCCCAGCTGTCCTGGAACTCTATGTAGACCAGGCTGGTGTTGAACTCGCTGCCTCTGCCTCCCAAGTGCTGGGATTAAAGTTGTGTGCCACCACGACAGTTCTATAGTTTGGGAGTCTCTATCTTTATCTTACCCAACCATAAAACTCCCAAGAATCTTACAGCTATAGCTGGCCTTTGCTTCTTCAGGTATCTTTCAAATGAGTTTCACATCTTCAAAACACTCAAAAGAAGGTTAACATATATTAAATCACTCATAGACAAGGTCTCACAAAGCAAGGAAATGTTTTGTCCATTCATATTAACTGTTTTCTCCATAGATACTTGTTAGGTACCATAGCATGGGTACAAAGCATTAATTTGGATAGCTGTTTACCACTTTTAGTTATCCCTTTGGATTCTTTTATTCTTGATACGCTTACAGGTGTTGGATCCAGTTGCCTGATCCTGCACTGGGCTAAGGAGTCAGGGGGCTTCTCTTGTCCCTGCTGCACTTGTTAGTTCCCTGAATTAGACAGGCTCTGGGTCTGCCTCCTGAGTGTAGCCATATCTGTCATCTTCCCATTGACCACATTAGGTTGTTGGGAGAGAACTTGGTGGAAAACCTGCTTCTACCCCTAGTAGAGTCTTTATCAGAGAGGAATGCATCTTATTTAATCCTTGGGGATTCTTAACCACTCCTTGTAAAGTTCTTATCCTTCAAATGTCCTTTGTACATTGTTCTTCTGGTTTTAAAGCCTTCCAGAAATGCCGTAGTACCAAATTTGATTTTCTATCAACCTTTTCCTCTGGGGATTTGGGCTTTACATAAGTTTTTCCACATTTGTCATTGAGTAACCCAAGTGGACTATTTCTTCTGTCTGTTCTTTGTTTTTATCTCTTATATGGTGTTCTGTTATTTTACAGACATGTTTTACATGCTGGTCAGAATCATTTAGATCTGCCAAAGCCTCTCTCACTTTACACAGATTCTGTCCCATCCAAGGGCTTAGAAAAACCATTAAAGCCCCATACCATTCTCGAGGTCCCAGTTGAATTAAGCTTTCTTTCATATCTCTGGTGAATGTAGTCTTATCTGGCCCAGTGAACTGGACATCACATATTGCTTTTCTCATACCTAGTTCTCTCAGTAATGTCTGCCCCTCCTTTATAGTCCTCCAGCCCCTGCTAATCATGTTAGTCTCCCTTGGTGACAACCATGTATCTTTAATGCCTTCAACCAGCCATCCCATTAAGGACTGCTTCCTCCTGCATTGGCCTAAGTTGAACAGATATATTGCAACGATGGATGGGTGGTTATATAACTCATCTGTGAAACTTCTGGACTTAGATTGATGTTATTTGCTCCCATGTCCCATACTCTCATAAGCCACGTGGCTGGGGGGCTCTCTGCTTGCTTGCTTGTAAGTTTTTCCGAGTTTTAACAGTTCTAGCATGGAATATTTCCTAGCTGCAGGACAGTTAATTTTTTTTTCCTTTTTACTATTATCCATCTTTTTCTCTGAGTCCTTGGACTTTACACAAGTCAAAGTGTCCTTCCTTTTTCCTCTCTCCAGCTCTGGAACTGGGTCTGTCAGTTCAGCCTTTTCAGCTTTCCCTGCCTGGGGCACATCTTTTATGATGCAAAGTGGCCGCATTCTCTCTCTGGGCACTCAGTCTGGGTCCAGGGCAGGTAAAAGATCTTCTAGACTCTGGATAACCTTTAACAAATCTTCACATACCTGTAACATATCCATGCTTCTGTGTGGCTGGCCTCTTTTTAGTAATCCATTGTAAAAACCACATTAGCACTGACATCAGCACTCTTCCAAAACTCATTCTCAGTTTCATCATATTCTGTGAGGCTATGCCAATTTTGTAGCTTGAGTTCCCTCTGGGTCCCTTATGTGATCAAGAAAACCATATAACATATCTTTATCTGCATTTATTAACTTAGAAAGGAATGAGTACCCAGTGCCTAGCCCCACCACCCCTGTGGCTCAGAGCCCACCATATCAGACTATGCCACACCCATAGTCACTGCTAGCATTTGGTCACACCTCAGGGGCCAGTGGTCTCGCCTCAGGTCCATAGGTGTCAGGCTGTTCTGTCCTTAAGCTGCTGCGAGCAGCTGTGCCTTCCCCATGCCACGTGCTTCCCCATGGCTCATGGCTTCTGTTTCCAGATGGCTCCCAGCAGCCCCTCAGTAGTCCACTCTCTGCAGCAGGCAGAGAACTAGCCAATTGGGAGGAACTAGCCAATTGGGAGACACCGGTTTTTCATGTCATGGAAGATTTTTCATTCCCTCTCAACTATAATAGACATTTTTTTCTGGATAAAGCATTCTGGGCTGACATCTATTGTCATGTAGAACTGGAGATACCTTGTGCCAGGCTATTCTTCCTTTTGTAGTTTGCATTGATAAGTAAACTGTAATTCTGATGGGCTTTCCTTTGTATGTGACTTGTTGCTTTTCTTTCACTGCTTTAAGTATTCTCTCTTTATTCTGTACATTTAGTGTTTTTACTATGATATGTCATGGGGAGTTTCTTTTCTGATCCTTTCTTTTTGGTGTTCTATGTGCTTCCTGTATTTGTATGGGGATGTCTTTCTTTAATTTTGTGAAATTCTCTTCTACAATCCTGTGTAAGTTCTGGTCAACACCATTAACCTGAAATTCTTCTTCCTCTGTTCCTATGATCTGTAGATTTGGTCTTTTCATGGTGTCTCACATCACTTGCATATTCCACTCGTGTTTTTTAAAATTTTCCATACCCTTTCCTTGAGTGGTCCAATTCTTCAAATTTATCCTCCAGTGTTGATGTTCTCTTTTCCATTTCATTCATTCTAGCGGTGAGGCTTTCCCCTGTTGTTTCAAGTTGGCTTAGTGAGTTTTGTACTTCCTTCTTCATTTCTGCCTGAGTTTTCTTCAATGTTTCTCTTTCGTGAATTCATTCAGAAGTTTATCCTTATGTTCTTTCAGCTCTTTGATTTGTTTGTTCATGTGTTCTCTAAATTTGTTGAATTCCTTGATCATGTTTATGACTATTCTTTCAAATTCAGTGTCCTGGGTTATCTCTAGGGGGTTCTCCTTGTAGAACTCTTCTACAGGATTGGTGGGCTTTGGTGGGGACATAGTGTTTTGGCTTTCCATTTTATTATTCTTTCGTTGTGGTTTTGGCATGTGAATTTTTTTTGTTGTTTATGATTCTGATATGATAATTAAGTTGAAGTATGCTGTTTGTATTATCTGGGTGCCTAGATCCTTTCTTTATTGGTTATGTAAAGCTGGTTGGTACAGGGTTCAGGTTCTAAACCCAAATCCTCATGCCAGGTTCTGTGAATGGATGATCACTGTGCCGGAAGGAAGGCGGGTCATCCTGACTTTTACCAATCTGAGGCTGGACATAAACCCATCCTGTGACAATGAGTACCTGACTGTAAGTGCTCCCTTCAGGCCTTGGTACTGTGCTCCAGTGTGGATGGTAGTTCATTTACCCACATGCCATAGTCTGAACACTGAGTCAGAATATTACCACCTATGCAAGTGTATTCCACATTTTTGTTAACCACTTGTCGGCTGAGGGACACTTGGGTTGCTTCCATCGCTTAGCTATTGTGAAAAGAGCAGCAACAAACATGGATGTACATGTGTCTCTGCAATAGGATGAGTTTTTTGGGTATATGCCAAGGAGTGGTATAACTGGGTCAAATGGTAGGTTCATTTGTAGTTTTTTAAGAGTTCTCCACACTGCTTTCCATTTAGTTTTTATGTTGAAGTCTGTTACAAATTAATTTAAATATGTGACATGAGGTGGGAAACCTAGAGTTTCTTTTTCCTTCATCCTCCTCTGGATATCTTAGGCAGACACTGACCACAACAAAATAGTTTGGTAAATTATAGCTCATCAAAACTAAAAGGTGAATTTCAGTTTTCAGAAGAAAATAGAAAGGAATGCTAATAAGCAAAAGCAGACAATGTGCCATGAGCCTTCTCTAATGATAAAATGTGTTCGTGTTGGGGCATCCGTATTTAAAGGAGTTATTGAGATCTGAAGAGGTTGCTGTGAATGCTTTAACTATTAATTTTCTTGAAATCTATTTTTCTCTTTAGTTTCCTTTTTGTTTATCTCTTTTGAACTATGTATTACCCTTCCAGCAATTCTTCATTAGACATTTTGTCAAGAATCATCTAGAGGAGATTCCCAATTCTTATCTAGCCATGATAAAAATTGTTTGCCATATCATCCACATCACGGCTGGATTTTGAAACTCCCTAACCATTAGCAAATCATTTGAAGTCAAGGAAAAGCCTCCTGAGTAGTTTCTACATGCCATCATGTGGTCTACATTGACATTATTCCAATCCAAGTGAGTTTCTTGACACAACCATAGAAGTTATAATCCTTTCAGAATTGTTTCAGTTTCAGCAACAGGTTGGACAAAGTAAGTGGACCTTAGAAACAATGTCCCATGGATGAGAGTCCATTCAGGCATCCAAGTCCAATGTAGAGTTTTCATCTACAGTGAAGATTTTCTTTGGAAGAAAAAATTCCTCCACAATTAGGTAATCCATAGTTTCTGGAAATTCTTGTACTACCTTTATATCAGACCTACTATGTACTTTCCTACTATGTAATAAATGAGTTGTTTAAACCACCGCAGTTGGCAAACTGATCATGGTGTTGAGAGATAAACATTTCTCTGCCTATTTTTCAAAAAGATTATTGGCAATTTCTCCATACCTGCTACAGGCCCTTCTGAAATTTTTGTTGGTCTTATTACATTGAATACTTTAGCAACTTTTCTCAATATGCAAACAGGTACAATTGAGGTTTGCAGCTAGAGTATATTATGCAAAACTGTTTATCTACTTTCCTTCATCTAATGTCCATACTACTAGACACAAATTATTTTATATTGTGCATTTTTCCTGATATTAAAACTTTGAATATATACTATCTAATAAAAGTATGAAAAAACTTTTTCAGCTGTAAACCTAAAAATTACAGCCAATTTTGAAAGAGAAGTATCTTAGCTCTGGAAACTGTTATTGAATATGTCAATGCTGTTTTAATGAAATGCCTCTTCTAATTATATGGTTATTAAATAAATAATTTAAA
>NW_008331828.1:326027-341134 GCF_000622305.1 Nannospalax galili
AAGCCAGAAAAAATCACTCTTGTGATTACTTAGATAATGTTTAGTCTAGAAGGTTTTCACCACTGAATATAGATATTTCTAAGGATGAAGATTTATTAGAAAGTTTATAAAAAAATTTAAAAGTAGTTACCAAGAACAATAATGTTATTATGTCTGTATTAGTTATTTTTCTGTTGATCTGATAAAACAGCATGACCAAGGGAACTTATAAAAGGAAGAGCTTACTTATCTTATGGTTCTAAACAGGTTCCATCATGGCCTGGCAGCATGGTTGGCAGAGGTGGCTGGAGCAGAAGCGAAGCTCTCACATATTTAAGCAGGCACAGAAAGCAGAGAGAGACCAGAGATCCTACAAGGATTAATAATTCTCTAAGCCCGATCCCCAGTGACGTGCTTTCTCCAGCTTGGCCACACCTTCTAAGACCTCCCAAAACAGTGCCTCCAACTGGGAACAAAATGTCCAAATTCTTGGAGCCTAGGCAGGGCATTTTCATTCAAACCACCACACACAATGTCATTCAGCATCTCCAACAAATCAGTGTCCAGTCATGTCCAGTTCCCACTGCACTGTTGGTCAGTGGAATAAAAATCAAAGTTCAGCCCTCACAATCACTGACTGAAAGGGACACCAATTATTTGCCCTTAGAATACAGAAATGATTACTACCACTCCACTATGGAATAGTCACACATATATCCACCATGAAAAACAGACAAAACTATGCTCCTTTTGTTTTAAATTTCCCTTCTTATTCTTGATTCTAAATATTATAATATATCTGCACATGTGTTTGGGTATGTATAAATGTACACATTATAGTCTATTATTGGCATATGACAGAAAATGCAGGGTTTTATTTTTTACTTTCTGAGACTGAATGAACTCACTTAATATTACACATTATAGGTCTATTCATTTCCCTTTCACTATCTGAATTTCATTTTTTTCTTTAGAGTTGAGTAATATTCCATTTTATGTATGTACCAGATTTTCATAGTTTTAATTGAATTTTTGGGATTTTCATTCAATATAGTTCTATGGTGTTTAGATCCCCTCCTCTATTCACTCCTCCCTCATTGTCCCTAACCCCAGTTATAATGTACTTTAATACATATACAAATATACAATACAGTCTAGAGAGTCTGATTTGTGTCCCCAAATGTCCTTCAGTGTAGGTACAACCACAGGACCCAGTAAGAGTCCCAAACCTGTAAGACACTGTCTTTCTCTCTCTCAGCAGCCATCAATTGCCAAAAGTTCCTTAGGTTGGGTTGAGAGTTCTTGCCTGGTTTGAGCTTGCATAGTTCTTGTGCACAAACTGTCACAACTGGTGTGAGTTCACACCAGTAAGCGACTAGCTGTCTGAAAGAACCAGTTTCCTTGCAGTCATCAAACCTGCTGGGTCTTATAATCTTTCTGCCTCCTCTTTCTTAACAGTCCCTGAAGTTTAGGAGGGAGAGATTTGAAATAGGTGTCCTTTGAAGGATAAGCACCCTGCAAACTTCTGTTCTCTGGCCACAACAATGGCCAGTTGTGGGTTTCTGTGTTAATCACCATCTATGGCATAAGGAAACTTCTTTGGTGAGAACTGAAAAATGCATTCATCCTATGTGTAGAAATTGCAATAAAGAAGTGTCATTTCTGGTTAGACATCTCACAGACACTTATTTTCAGCATTTGACCATTGAAACTGTAAGAGTTTCCATCTGCTGCAGAAAGAAGCTTCTTTAATGAGGGTGAAAGGATACTTGTCTGTAAATGTGGGTCCACGCTGTCCAGCAGCAAGACCACACCCCACCGAGGGCAAGTGCCACAGAGCAAAGACCACTCTGGGAGCACATCAGAGGGCTGAACTCAACTTTATATTTCAGAAGGCTGTATATATACACATAGTCATCCAATAACATGAAAGGGCACCCATTGTGGACCAATGGTGGCAAACATCATGCTGATCATGTGCTTAAATCTAGCATTGGGGATCATGAGCTGATCTCATGCCAGTCATGAGGAGGAGACCAATCAAAGTGCAGTGGAAGCATGATGTACTCTCAGGCCATCTGTGGGGAAAGTGTGGAGGGAGGTGTGGCTATCAGAGGTGCAGTTTAAATGCTGAAACAGGAAATTGGTTTCAGCTATGAAATGGCCCTGGCAGGGCTAGAATTTGGCCTACATGTAAATGTGAGGATGCTTATTTAGAGTGAAGTAAGAAATTATGTTGATGTAGGTATGTGTTAAAATAAGATTTTTCCCTAGGACCTATTCATCCATGTGTATTTGGAAATGTTTACAGTACCACACATGAGTTTCCTCTGATTGAGCTGGTCCTAATTTCAGTTAGAGAGCTGGTGATCACCCCCATGATAAAATACCACCACTGCCCCTATACCTATTCAATGAAATTTTAAATTTTTGAAGAAAGGGAATGAGGGAGACCCAAGGAGATGAAAAGACCTCCTGTGTTCATGGATTGGTAGAATCAATACAGTGAAAATGGCATTTTCAAATATTTATATTGAGAATTTTCCACCCATATTCATCAAGGAGATTAGCCTATGATTTGGGGGGATGGGGCTTTGTTTGTTTCAAGTAGCACAATTTCAAAGTTGTATTAGTTACTTTTCTGTTGCTGTTACAAATACCAGGGCCAAGGCAGCTTACAGAAGGAGGAATTTATTCTGCTTACAGTTTCAGAGTGATAAGAGCTCATGGTGATGGGAGAGGCAAGGCCAGAGGTACTAAGATCAGAAATCTGAGAGCTCACATTTTCAATCAGGGACAGGAAGCAGAGAAACTATAACTGCAAGTGGACTATGAGCTCCCAAATCCTGATCCCAATAATGTGCTTCCTATAGCAAGGCCACACCTACTAAACCTCCTGAAACAGACCAAAAAGTGCCAACAACCAGACCAAGTATTCAAATACTTAGAGCCTATCGGGGAAGGGACATTCTCACTCAAACCACCACAGAAGTGTTCCTTTGCTATCTTATGGGATAATTTGAAGTACATAGGTGTTAGGGTTTTTTGAAGCTCTGGTAGAATTCTGTACTAATCCATCTTGTCCTGAGCATTCTGAAAGTGGGAGAATTAATTATTGCTCCTCTGTGTCATTGGTATTTGTGGGCTTATTTAAATTTATTTGAATTCAAGTATAGTAGGCTGTATATATTTCTTTTAGGTGTTCTAATTTAGTGCAATATAGTTTTTTAATTAAAGTTTGTTTAATTTCATAAAATATATTTTCATTGATGTTCCCAAAGCATCAGCATCTTTTCTACCCCATGTCCAATTTCATGCACTCTATTTCAGGTAATATATACATATGTCCTACGGAGTCAAACTTGAGTCCCCTAATGCTCCTTCATGTGTGTTCATCCACTGGAGCCTGGTCAACTTACCAAGAATCACACTTGTAGATGAGATTGTCTTTCTTTATCCCAACAGCCATTCATTGCCAATAGGTCCCTAGGTAGAGTTAAGGTTTCTTACCAACCTCCCAAGATAAGTGTTGGAATTTCTCTGATTTGAGTTTATGTGGGACTTATGCATGCTGTCACCATTGCTATGAATTTATATGAGTAGCTGCCCAGCTGTCTGAAAAACTCTTGTGCTCACCCAATACTTCTACCTCTCACAATCTCTATGCCCCTTCTTGTTCATGGATAAGCACTCTACAGGCTCTTATTATCTGAATATGAGCTACTTATAGATCTCTGTGTTAATCACCACCTGCTACATAAGAAAGATCTATGGTGAAAGTTGAGAGATGGAACAATCTACAGTTAAAACAAAAGTCATTAGAAGTCAGTTTAAGACTATATATATTTAGCAGAATAATTTATATTAGGCTCTCCTCTAAGGGTTGTGACCTCTTTAGCCACTGATTCCCAGACTTGATATCAGTGTGAGGTATTGGCTTTATCTTATGAAGCAGCCTTTAAAGCCAAATTATAAAATGGTTAGTTGCTCCCCATAACATTCATGCCACTATTACACCAGTGTCCATATATTTCTAGGCCACTTGTAGCTCACAGGATTCAAAACTGGTAAGGTTGATGATTAATTTTCTCTTCTGACAGCATACATAGCACCTTTCAACACTATGAAATCTATCCAGTAAGGATGAAGTTTTGAAATCAGAAACAGCTTGATTTCTCCTTGTTTTTTAAAGCATATTTTATTGATCGTTTCTATTTTTATGAGTATGAATACATTACCTGTGTGTGTGTAAGTGCACCCATGTCATGCAATGCCCAGGGAGATCAGAAGAGAGCAGAAGATTCCACTGTAACTGGAGTTATGGATGGTTGTCAGTTGCCATGTGGGTGCTTGGAATCGAATCCAGATCCTCTACATGAGCAGCCAGTGCTCTTAAGTGCTGAGCCATTTCTCCAGCTCTGATTTCTCCTCATTTTATAGCTCATGTATGTAGTATTTTCAGCAATAGGGACATCCATCAAAATCAGGTGAGTAAACGAGAGCAAAGGCAGTTGCCAGCACTGTTTTAGGAACTATGGGGCTGCTGGTCAACAGTCTCAAAAGAGGGATTCCATTCTTAGCATTGGGCTTTTACTTAGATGGCTTGTTAATCTAGTAGGGGAAGTGTCTCCTGTTATAAAGTAACTTCTTTTAATCTGCTTTATGTTATATTTGTATTTAAGAATTTTGATAGTGGTAGGTTTCTGTATCGGTGTTCTGAAGATGTTTACTGTTAGTTATCCCTCATCATGACCCAGTCATATCATTCTTATCGTGTACTCAAAAGCCACTGTCTCCTCCTACAGAGATCTATGTTCATTGCTGCTCTTTTCATAATAGCCAGGAAATGTAAACAATCTTGATGTCCATCAACTGATGAATGGAAAATGAAAGTATGATACATTTACACAATGGAATATTATTCAGCTGTCAAAAGCAAAATTGTGAAATTCACAGATAAATGGATAGAGCTGCAAATAATCATCTTGAATGAGGTAAATCAGACTTAGAAATGCAAACATTGCATGTTCTTTCTCATAGGTGGATGATAGCTTTGAATTCTTAGCTATGCATGTTTCGATGGGAAAATCGAGAGAGGTCAGGAAATAGCAGCCATGAGTGGTGAGGCTTCATCAGATGGGAGACAGAATTCAGTGATATAAAGGGGAAAGGGAGATACTAGAGTAGGAATAGTTACCTCAGCAGAGTTCACTGGATGGGGAATGGCCGGACAGGGCAGAGGAAGGACTGTGGAATGTAGATTTTTAAGTGTATCCTTAGGATTCTTTGTATTTTCTCAGTGTTTATTGTAATATTTTCCTTTTTATCTCTAATTTTGCTAATTTGGATTTCTCTCTCTTGGTTAAATTGGTTAAAGATTTGTCAATACTATTAATCTTTTCAAAGAACCAACTCCTCATTGATTCTTTGTAATTTTAGTTTGTTTCTACTTCATTAATTTCAGCCCTGAATTGGATTATCTCTTCTGATTGACTCTTTTTAGGTATGGTTTGTTCTTGGTGTTCCTCAGCCTTCAGGTGCATCATTAAGTTATTAATATTAGATGTCTCTAATTTCCAAATGATGGTACTTAGTGCTTAAAGATTCCTCCTAAGCCCATCTTCATTGTACCTCCCATGGATTTTGGTATACTGTGTTTCAACTTTCATTCAATACCAGGAATTGAATTTCTATTTTTTCATTTCCCCCGCAGCTTCATCCTCATTTGCATATGCTTTGTTCAGTTTCCATTTATTAGTGTTATGCAATTTCTGTTGCTTATGATATTCAGCATCATTCCTTTGTGGTCAGCAGGATTATATTTTAGTTTTCCTAAAATTTGGAGTTTTGCATTGTGTCCTAATAGATGATCAATTTTAAAGAAAGTTCCATGGCTGCCAAGTAGAATGTGAATTCTTTAATGTTTGAGTGGAGTTTCTCTAGATATCTATTAGGTTCATTTGATTTATGATGTCATTTCACTCCCAAGTTTCTTTTTAATTTTTTTTTTTCTGATGACCTTTCTATTAGTGTCAACAATGGGGTATTAAAGTCATCCACTATCACTGTGTTGTGATTAATCTGTAGTTTTATATCTAATAGGATTTTAAATGAAATTGAATGTCCTTGTGTTTGGTGCATATACGATTAGGAACGTAATATCCTGTTAATGAACTTTTCCTTTAATGAGTCTGAAGTTTCTTTCCTTACCTCTTCTGAATAGATTTGTTTTGAAGTCTAATTTTTCAGATATTAGAATAGCTATGCCTGATTGATTCTATTTTTATTCACTCTGTCTAAAATTTAAAGTCCTTCCACGATAAGGTGGTGTCTATCACTGATGGAAAGTTGTGTTCTTGGAGGAAGCATTAAGATGAATCCTAGTTTCAATTCAATTTGTGGTTTGTGTTTTCTTATCATGGAACTGAGGTCATTAATATCTAGAGTTACTAATAAAAGATGTATATTAATTCCAGTCATTTTGCATTTTGTACTGTTTTCTCAGGTCTTTCTTATTTTGGGGTGGGGGTGGACTTTTTTTGGAAACAGGATCTCCCTGTAGCCTCAGCTGGCCGGGAACTTGCTGTGTAGACAAGGTTGGTCTCAGTCTTACCTTAACCTCCTCTCTAACTTCCTTTAGTAGAATAAGCCAGCTAGAAGTAGAATCTGGGATCCATGAAGCTGGATTCCCTGAACAATTCCATGTAAGTTATACAGCTCTTGGGAATGTAAAATGAATATGTTTCACCAAATTAAATGCTTCTAATTTTGTGAGCAACCATGTGAAATTCAATTAGAAACCTAATTTATTCTGAGTCATCAGAGGTTTTTCTGAATTCGAGGGAAAAAACAGTGTGTATGTTTGTTTCACACACACACACACAAAACTCCATCTGGGGCTGGGTGACATGGTAGGTATACATTTGATCCCAGCATTGGAAAGACAGAGGAAGTGGATCTCTGTGAGACTGAAGCCAGCTGGTCTACATAGTGAATTCCAGGCCAGCTGGGGCTACAAAGAGACCCTGTCTCAAACACACACACACACACACACACACACACACACACACACACACACACACAGAGCTATAAATACTGACTTACTCCATAAATTCAGAAATTTATCCCTTTATTCTGAACCCATTAAATGCCTATTAACCACAAATTATTTCTTCAAAGCTCATAAGGGAAAAGATTAGGGGATTCATGAAAAAAAAAAATGAAAGCATAATTACTCGTGGTATCTCACAGCAAAAGACAAATAATGAATGGCGTTAAAATGAGAGAAAATAGGTGGCCTGGTGGCACACACCTAATCCCAGCACTCAGAAGACAGAAGTAGGTGAGCTCTGTGAGTTCAAGGACAGCCTGGTCTACATAGTGAGTTCCAGGCCAGTTGGGGCTACAGGGAGACCCTGTCTCAAAAAAAAAAAAAAAAAAAACTATAGAAAGTAGAAATTATAGATGTATGTAAAAAATGACAACTGTTGCAGGCATTTCTCAAACAATTTTGCTGCATTTGAACTATTTGAATAAGTGAAGACTTTTGGCCTGCAATGTAGCCTGCAGTAGTGGCAGAACATCCACTCTCTGAGCAAGGCCCTTGCTTCTGTCTCCAGCATTACCAAAGAAAGAGAGAAAAGGGTTGAGAGAGGAAGAATTGAAGTAGCCTACAACATTGACCATGTAATAAAATTGCTTGACATAGGAACAAACAGAAAAATGGAACTCATGAACAGGAAGAATGACAAATCAATGAAACACAGAGAAGAATGACAATTGCTGTGCTTCACGCATTGCCTTAAACACTATTATCAACTGAGAATTTGAATTTAATTAAAGTTCATCAATGCAAAACCAAAACTCTAAGTATTTATGCTATGAAAACTAAAGGTCATAAGTACAAAATGCAAGAATTTATGTAACTGCAAAGAAAACAGACCAACCTGCATTTATAACCAGAAACTTCAATATACTTCTATTGACAGATACTGAAAAGACATTTTATAAAATAAATTTTTGACAGAAGTTCAGTACCATACATATTAAAAGGAATTTACTCAGCTTAGTAAGGGGGAATTAATAAAAATGTCCACAACGTTAACTTAATGGCAGAAGGATGACTATTTACAAAAACAGAAGTATGAGAAGTCTGATTTCTATCAATTATTTATATGTTTGTCATACAAGTTCTAACCAGTGTGTTTAGACAAGAAAAATACATAAAAGTTATCCATGTGGGGAGCAGTCATAGCAAATCACTATTCATAGTTAACATGCATGCCTATCTTAAAAAAATCTGAATTTACAAAAGTGCTATTAGAAATAATAACTGAGTTTATCAAGGTTTTAGGTTTCAAGGGTCAGATTAAAATCAGTTGCCCACACTAAATATTGCAATAAAAAGTGTGTACCCTGGATAATATACAGACTAGAAACATAAATGAGTTTTATTAGTATTATGATCTATAGTAAAATGTAATAGCATAAAGTATCTTAATATATCTTAAAATGATAGACTTACACACTAAAAAGTATAAAGTATTGGTAATGGGGGCTAGAGAGATGGCCCATCAGTTAAGAGCAACAGCCGCTCTTGCAGAGTACCCGGGTTCAGTTCCCACCACACATATGGCAGGTAACAACCATTAATAATTCCAGTTCCAAGATGTGCGGTATCCTCTTCTGGCCACACACATGGTACACTTATATACCACACAAAATGCTCATACACCAAAACTATAAAATCAATTGATTAAAAAAAATTAGAAAGCTGGTCTAAAATATGAGTATTAAATGCTGTTGTCTCACCTAATGCGCATAATAGCATATTAGAAAATAAAATCATCTATCTATATAAACTTGTACATCTCTGTCAACAATTGTGATAGATATGCAGAATGCATGCTAGGCAGACCAATACCTTCCCTCAATGGTACATTCTAATTTCCAGAACATGGACGTATGTATATTTGTATGGTAAGAGGAACCTTGCTACTGTGATCAGGAGTACACTCTCACCAAAAATAACTGACAGCACCTTAGAGTAAAAAGATGAAATAGATATCCCAAGCAACCTGAACAAAGAAACTATTTGCACATAATATGATAATATGCATAAGAGATACCAAAAGTTCCACCAGAAAAATTACAGAGAAAGAGAATTGGAATAAACCTAAACAAAGGCATTAAAGACCTCTACAAGAAAATTTTAAATCTCTGAAGACTTTGAGGAATACACAAGGATATGGAAAGACTACAAGTGCTCATGGATTGATAAAATTAATATTGTGAAAATACCCATTTTACCAAAAGCAGTTTTTAAATTTAATGTAGGTCCAATCAAAATTCCCATGACATTCATCACAGAAACAGAGAAAAATCAATCTAAAATTAATATGGAATCACAAAAAACCCCAAATAGCCAAAGTAATCCTAGGCACAAAGAGCAATGGAGACAGGATTACCATAATAGGTCTAGTCATAAAAACAGCATGGTATTAGCACAAAACAGACATGAAGATCAGTTGAGCAAAATGGAATTCCCAGACATGAGTGCATGCAGTTTTAGCTACCTGATATTTGACAAGGATGCCAAGAACACACGCTAGATGAAAAACAGCATCTTTCAACAAGTGGTGCTGGCAAAACTGGATCTCCACCTGGAGAAGAATGAAACTAGATCCCTGTGTTTCACCCCGCACAAAAGTCAAATCAAAGCGCTGAAAGTATTATGAGGAACAGTTATTATGGGAGTGGTCATGAAAATGAGTGTATTTAATTGGGACAGGAAGGAGGGAGAGTTATACAAGGGCAATGGAAATAATGGGGAACAAGGAACTTGGTGAGGTTGGAAATAGAAAATAGGTATTATCAAAGGGGAAATAAGGAAATGGGGGTACTTTACCTGTAGATGGAAGATGAAGGGTTAATCCAGGAGAGAGAGGAGAGGTTAAATAATAATTAGGTGGTGTGTAAAATCACAGAGAAATGTATTAGTTCAAAATACTACTGAAAAATACACATAGAATATCTGTACATGAGTGCATGTGTTTAAACAGCAAGAGCAACTATGCCAAAAAGGAGAAGCATCCCATCAAGTTGTTGGTCAAGGTAGTCCAAGACTCCCCCCCAAACACAGGCTATTGCCATAGCCCTTGATTACCTCACAGAACTTGAAAGTAAACCCTACTGATGAAGACAGGACATATTTTGAACACAGGACTTGGAGCAATGGAGCGGAAACTGACCTGGAAGCCTCCTCCCTGAGTACTAGCTCTCATAGTTCTGGAGGATACTATACAAGCTTCTAAGCAGGAAAATAAATCAATGATCCAACTCCAGCTTTATTATTGCAACAGATGAAGACTATTACAGAATTCCATAACTGATCACACACAGAGAATAAGTGTCTGTACCATGTACCACAGAATTTCTGCACCTAATTCTCACAGAATGTAATGGAACAGAGGGTAGAGAGAATATTAATACATCCCTCACTCTCAATAGCCAAGCTTCTTCATACAATAGAGTGTGATTAACATAGAAAGCCACAACTGGCCAGAATTTAGACAATAATAGACTGCAGTGTGAATGTCCCTGGATTGGTTTCCTGAATTAAACCTCAGCCACACAGAGCTCAGGGACCATGACAGAAGAGGGGGCAGAAAGATTGGAAGAGCCAAGGATGAATATGAGGAAACATAATTTTCCAGGCAGCAGGGAACTTGCTCGTATGAACTTACAGCCATGGTGGCAACATGCACAAGACCCATGCAAACTCAAACCAGACAAAAACCCAGCATAGAATTGGGGATTTTGAGTTCAAGCCCAGCCTGGTCTACATACTTAATTTCAGGATAGCTGGGGCTACAGGAAGACCCTGTCTCAAAAAGACAAACAAACAAAAAAAGAGATGTGCTGTATGAATTGCACAAAAATTTAATAAAATTTATGTTGAAAAAGAAAAGTAAAAAGAAAACATCAAAATCTGGTTAGGAAGTCCATTATGGTACCTTGCAACTACAGAAACCTGTACAACATTCTTAACCTTTTCTTATCTTGTTTTAGAATTTCTGAAAAGAATATTTTATTATTTTTTAATTTTATGTGTATGCATGTATTGCCTGCATGTGTGTAGGTGCCCACCTGTTGTACGGTGCCCTTGGAGATCAGAAGAGGGCATTGGAGCCCCTGCAATTGGAGTTATGGATGATTCTGAGCTACTATGTGGGTGCTGGGAACTGAACCTCAGTCCTCTGCAAGAGCAGCCAGTGCTCTGTGAATATGAGAATGCATATTTAGAGTGTAGTGAGAAATTATACTGGTAGAAGGATGTCACAGACATAGGTTTTCTTCTAGGATCTATGGCCTCTCCTGCCATGTGAATTTGGCTATGTTTACAGTACCACAGATGAGTTCCCTCGAATCAAGTGAGCCTTAATTCCAGCTACATAGTTGTTGATTACCTCGAAGATAAAAGTGCCAGTATTGCACAATAGTGAAACTTGCTGGGCCACTCATTGTGATTTATTAGGACTTAAAGCTGGGTAGGACCATTGATTGGTTTTCTTCTTTGGCAGCTTGTATTGTACCTTCCAATACAATGAGAATAAATCTTCAGGGAGGAGGCTTCCAGGTCAGTTCTACATGGATTGCTCAAAATCCTGTGTCTAAATTGTGTCCTGTCTTCAGCAATAGGGTCTTATTTTCAAGGTCTGGGAGGCAATCAAGGACTGTGGCAATAATCTGTACTATTTTGGAAGTATCTTGCACTACCCTGACAAACAACTCAAAGGGAGGTTTTCACTGCCTAGCATGATGGGTTTTTTTGTATAGCCTTTAGCTATACACATGCACTCAGTATATCTATTGTATGTGTATTTTTCACTAGAACTTAGAACTAGTTCATTTCTCTTTGGCTTTTCATACCATCTAAGCATTATTCACCTCTCCTCTCACTCCCCTGCATAATCCTCCCTATCCCCTTCCCAGTTAAAGTACTCCACTTTCCCCACTTAATAACACCGTCTTACTCTATACCTCCCTCTCTAACTCTTTTTTCCCAATTACCCTTATGTTTTCTTTCCATTTTCTGAACCCTGTGGTTACCAAGGCTCAGAGATCATTGTGGAAGAGGAAACAGAAAGACTGTAAAAGACAGAAGGTGATGATGACACAAGAAAGCAGAGTCTTCGAGACAGCTGGTCAATTACTCATATGAACTCACAGCAATGGTGACAACATGCAGAAGTCCTATGTCACTCAAACCAAATGAAATCCCAACATAGACATGGGGAAATGGGTAAGAAATCCCAACCCAACCTAAGGAACTGTTGGTAATTGATGGCTGCTGGGAGAGGGAAAGGTGTCCTATAGGGACTGAAGTTTTGGTGGGCCCAGTGGCTGGACCCACACTGAAGGGCATTTAAGGGCACAAATAAGACTTTATAGGTCATATTATGTACAGAAAAGAGTATATTAACTTGGGCAGTGAGGGGGGGGTACAGATAAGGGAGGGGATCTAAATACCAACAAACTATATTGCATGAATATTGCAAAAATTCAATAAAAGTACTAATAAGATTTAAAATAAAAAAATGCATAATTCTTACTATCTTTTATATTGTGTACTTTTATTTAATGTGCAATTAGGATTACTGTCACAATAATGCATCACTTATTTACACACAAAACTGTGAAAGCATGAAAACAGTGTGTAATATCTCATAATCCTCTAAGGGATTTGATTATATAAATACAATTAAATATCTATGCATATATACTTTTTTAAAGTTTATTTTATTTTTTAAATTTTTTAAAAATTTAATAACCACATGATTAGAAGAAGCATTTCATTATGGCTTTAACATATTCAGTAACACATTCCAGAGCAAGGATACATCTCTTTCAAAGGTGGTTGTAAATTTTTAGGTTCACAGTTGACTTAATACAGTCATACAATATTGACTCAGTATAAACCCTTTAAGCTATAAAATTGAATGAGTTTTTACCCTTTAAAAAATGTCTCCATTTCATTTTAAGATATTCTGTTTCCTACACTTTTAATTCTACTAACACATGTTTGCACATGTGTCTTTAATCTCTATGTACCTGATTATAACTAGTCATGGTAAGTTACACTTGGATCCTTAGTACCTGAGTATGGATGTAAAGTCATCAGGTAGATTTCACTGGTAATGTTTATCTCCTCTACTGTTTAACATGAAGTAAATTTAATTTTTTAAATAACTACATGATTAAAATCATTTCATTACAGCTTTAACACATTCAGTAATACACTCCAGAGCAAGAGTACATCTTTTTCACAAGTTGCTATAAGTTTCTATGTTCACAGTTGAATTAATAGAGTTATACAATATTGAACTCAGTAGAAGCACAGTAAGACATAAAATTGAACGAGCTTTTAACCTTTAAAAAAGATCTCCATTTCATCTTAGAATATATTGTTCCTTGCAGAAAGACTCATTGTTTTTGCTACTAACACTGAGATGTTGGCACATGCATCTCTAATCTGTATGTACCTGATTATTACTAGTCATGATCAGTTGCACTTGGATCCTTGACGCCTGTGTATGTCTATAAAGTCATCGGGTGGATTTCAATGGTAATGTTTATCATCTCTACTAATTAGCATGATGCAAATTTCTGTGTTTACTCCTCAAATATAATACATTTTTAAAAATTTGATTTTGTGTGTGTGTATATCACACAGAATATCCCAAGCCTTCTTATTCAACTATACACCCACTTCCCAGATGGCACCCTCCCATAGCCTCCCTCCCCCCACTAGACCCCTTATACTCTGATATCCCTGTACTGTCTGCTGTGTTGTCAGCACCCCCAGGCAGTCCAAACTACTTGTCCATCTGGTGAATCTAGTCAGCCTGTCTAGAGGTCTTTGTTTTAAGAAGGTCAGCTGTTCCTCATCTAGCAGCAATCAGTTGTCAATATTCCTTTACATAAGTTTGGGGTCTGCTGTTAATTTTCCCACTTCTATGCTAGGTTACCACCCTGGCCAAAACCTCAAAAAAAGATATCTCCTATCTGGCATTGCTGCTTGTTGTGTAGCCTTTAGCTATACATATGGACTCTTAAAAAATTATATTGGCCCCTTTAATCATTGGTTATATTTTCCTTTTGGGTGTTTAAAGACATACACTTGGCCCAGATAAACCAATTTATTTTTACTCTTAAGGGATTTTGAAGATCTGTTCCTCAGGGGTCACATGGGTATGGGAGGAGACCCTGGCTCCTTTCTTTTACCAGTTCGGCCTATGTGAAGGTAAGTAAAAGGTCCTGCTCAACCATGGCTGGCTTCATTTGGAAGCATAGAAGAAATGTTTCCTCTGTGTTGACCTTCCTTTTTGTAGACAGGACACTGGTTCAAGTCCACCTGGTGGGTCCTCCTCAGCCTCATTGATCAAGAGGAGAGGTGACCCACCACAATTACAGGACATTTTCAGAGATGCTCATAGTCCCCTGGAAATAGTCAACCTAGGAGGGCAAAGAGCGAAAACTGTCCTTTATGTCCCTCTGACCATATTATTATAGAACTCAAAGTATGTCTGTTAAACATCCAAGAAGGTTAGTTCCACCAGTCTGGTACTTTTAATTACTCTGTGGCATGTAGATAAATCTTGGGCAAAGAACAATTGCTCTCAGATGACCACCTTACCTAGACATATATTTCTTGATCTGCTATGTACAATTTGTCAGCAGGTTCTCTCTGGTTTTCAAAACTAACTAGGTGTTGTTTATCTCTCACATTGTCTCACCCCTCCATCATGGTTTTCCCACTGAAGGTGCCCCCATTTCCCCCCTTTCTCCCTTACTAATATCCTTCTCCTATGGCCCTACCTCTCTTGAGCTCCTTCTTTCCCTTTATCCCCTAGGTTCCTTGTATACCCTTCCCTCCCCGCTCCCTTAAACAAACCCAATTTTTATCCATATCTCCCCTATTAAGGCCTGTTTCCTATGGTTCTTCTCATTCAGGTTCTTTATTTTCCTTTACCTCCCTGTTTCCTTTCCATTATCCTGGTTCCTGTAGCTATGTGTGGTTGTATACTTAATTTATCAGAGTCTGGTTCTAGGATCCAGGATCCACA
>NW_008331828.1:341227-346944 GCF_000622305.1 Nannospalax galili
GAACTCCATCATATAAATGAACTACATTTTCATTATCCACTCATCAATTAAGGGACACTTAGGTTGCTTCCATCTCTTAGCTATTGTGAAAAGAGCAGCAACAAACATGGATGTACATGTGTCTCTGCAATAGGACGAGTTCCTTGGGTATATGACAAGGAGTGGTATAACTGGGTCAAAAGGTAGGTTCGTTTGTAGTTTTTTTTAAGAGTTCTCCACACTGATTTTCATAGGGGTTGAACAAGTGTGCAACCCCACCAGAAGTGGATGAGTGTTTCCCTTTCCCCACATCCTCTCCAACATTTGGTATCATTTGTTCTCTTGATATTAGCCAGTCTGACTGGGGTGAGATGAAATCTTAAAGCGGTTTTAATTTGCATTTCCCTAATTATTAGTGATGCTGAACATCTTTTAAGATGCTTCATAGCCATCTTTACTTCTTCTTTTGAGAAGTCTCTGTTCAGTTCTTTAGCCTATCTTTTAATTGGGTTACTTCTTGTCATGATTCTCTGTTTTTTGTGTTCGTTATATATTCTGGATATTAAACCTCTGTCAGATGTGTCACTGGTGAAGATTTTCTCCCAAACTGTGGCTTTTCTGTTCACTTTCCTGGTTGTCTTCTTTGATGTACAGAAGCTTTTTAGTTTAATGAGGTCCCATTTGTTAATTCTTGCCCTTGTTTCCTGGGCTATTGGTGTCCGGTTTAGAAAGTCCTTTCCTACACCTATATCTTGTAGGTTTTTGCCAATGTGTTCTTCTAACAGTTTCAGAGTTGCAGGATTTACATTGAGGTCTTTGATCCATTTGGAATTGACTTTTGTGCAAGGTGAAAGATAGGGGTTTAGTTTCATTCTTCTACAGGTGGAGATCAAGTTTTGCCAGGACCATTTACTGAACATGCTGTCTTTCCTCAAGAGAATATTCTTGGCCCCTTTGTCAAATATCAGGTGGCTGAAATTGCATTTACTCTTACTGGGGTCTTCAGTTTTGTTCCATTGATCTATGTGCCTATTTTTGTGCCAGTATCATGTTGTTTTTATGACTATAGCTCTGTAATACAGCTTAAATCTGGTATAGTAATTCCCTGGCATGGCTCTTAGTGCTCAGGGTTGCTTTGGCTATCCGAGGTGTTTTGTGCTTCCATATGAATCTTACGATGGTTTTTACCAATTCTGTGAAAAATGTTATGGGGGCTTTGATTGGCATTGCATTGAATCTACAAATGGCTTTTGGTAGGATGGTCATTTTCACAATATTAATTCTTCCAATCCATGAGCATGGGAACTCCTTCCATGGTCTGATGTCTTCTTCAATGTCTTTCTTTAGAAGATTTAAAATTTTCATTGTAGAGATTTTTAATGTCTTTTGTTAGATTTATTCTGAGATATTTTATTTTATTTTATTTTCAGCTATTTTGAAGAGGAGTGTTTCCATGTGCTCTTTCTCTGATTGCTTGTTATTGGTGTATAGAAAGGCAACAGACTTTTCTAGGTTAATTTTATAACTTGCCCACTTTACTGAATGTGTTAATAATTTCTAGGAGTTTTCTTATGGAATTTTTGGCATCTCTTAGATATGATATCATTGATCTCTTCTTTTCCAATTATTACTGCTTTAATTTTCTGCTCTTGTCTTATTGCTCTTGCAAGAGTTTCAAGCACTGTGTTAAAGAGAAGTGGAGATAGTGGACAGCCTTGTCTGATTCCTGATTTCCATGGGAATGCTTCAAGTTTTTCTCCGTTTAGAATGATGTTGGCTGTGGGTTTGTTATATATGTCTTTAATAATGTTGAGGTATGTTCCCTCGAGTCCAATTCCTTCTAGGACTTTGAACATAAATGCATGTTGAATTTTGTCAAAGTCCTTCTCTGCATCTATTGATATGATCATGTGGTTCTTGTCTTTGAGCCCATTTATATGATTTATGACGTTTATTGACTTATGTATATTGAACCATCCCTTGTTGAGAATTTTTGCATCTATGTTCATTAAGGATATGGGTCTATAGTTTTATTTTTTGGTTGTATCTTTACCTGGCTTTGGTATTAGAGTGATGCTGGCTTCATAGAAGGAATTTGGAAGATCTCCCTCCATTTCTGCCTTTTGAATAAATTAGGGAGTACTGGATGTAGATCTTCTTTAAATGTCTGATAGAATTCTGCTGTAAATCATGTGGTCCTGGGCTTTTTTTAGTTGGGGGGTTTAGTACTACTTTTTTCATTTCTTTTTGTGTTATGGGTTTGTTTAAGCTGTTACTCTCTTCTTGGTTTAGTTTTGGTGGTTCCCATGGCTTTAGACATCTGTCCCTTTCTTTTAGGTTTTCAAATTTAGTAGCATGTTGGCTTTTAAAGTATTCCCTTATAATGTTATGTATCTTTCTGTTTTCTGTTGTCATGTTTCCCCTTTCATCTCTAATTTTGTTGATTTGGAGGTGCTCTTTCTTTTGGTTAACTGCCTAGTGGTCTGTCAATCTTGTTTATCTTTTCAAAGAACCAGCTCTTGAACTCATTGATTCTTGTATTGTGTTCTTTGTTTTGATTTCATTCATTTCTGCCCTGATTTTTGTTATTTCTTCTTGTCTGCTGGGTTTGAGTTTCATTTGTTGTTACTTTTCAAGTGTCTTGAGTTGAAATGTTAAGTGATTTATTTGTGTTCTTTCCACTTTTTTGATGTAGGCACTTAGAGCTATAAACTTCACTCTAAGGACATCTTTCAGCATGTCCCAGAGATTTTGTTGTGTTGTATTGTCCTTTTCATTTAATTCCAGGAATACTTTTATTTCTTTCTTAATTTCTCTTTTGACACATTCATGATTCAGCAGTGTGTTGTTTAATCTCCATGTGTTCATGTGGTGATTAGGGCTTCTTCTGGTGTTTATTGTAAGCTTTATTGCATTGTGGTCTGACAAAATGCATGGAATTATTTTAATCTTTTTTTATTTGTTGAGGTTTGTTTTGTGCCCCAGTGTATTGTCGATTTTAGAGAAGATTCCATGGGGTGTTGAGTAGAAAGTGTGTCCTTTGGTGATTGGGTGGAATACTCGGTAGATGTCTGTTAAGTCCATTTGATATATGGTGTTGTTTAATTCAAATGTCTCTCTGTTAATTCTCTGCCCTGTTGACATATCTAATGGAGACAGTGGAGTATTGAAGTCCCCTACTATTAATGAGTTGGGATTAATCTGGGTCTTAAAGTCCTGTAGTATAGTTTTGATGAAGTTGGGTGCACCAGTGTTTGGTGAACATATGCTCATGATTGCAATATCTTCTTGATTTATTGTTCCTTTGATCAGAATGAAGTGGCCCTCTTTATCTCTTCTGAGAAGTTTTAGTTTAAAGTCTATTTTTTCAGCTATTATAAATGCAACATCTGCTTTTCTAGTAACATTTGGTTGGTAATTTTTTTCCTTCCTTTCACTTTAAGATAGTGTCTGTCCTTGAAAGTTGAATGAGTTTCTTGCATACAACAAAAATAAGGGTTTTATTTTTTAATGCATTCACCTAGTCTGTATCTTTTGCCTGGGAAGTTCATTTCGTTAATATTTAGTTATTAATGAAAGATGAGAATTGAATACTAGCATTTTTATTTCTGTTTACACTCTTGATATAGCTTTACTTTTCCACAGTTATGCCTTCATTTCTTTCCACAACCCCTTGGGTATAGTCATTCCTTTCTTCAGCTCTTTGTATTGCTTCCAGAACTCTCTGATAGGTTGGTTTTGTGGACAGGAATTCCTTCAGCCTCTTTTTGTCATGGAAGATTTTTCTTTCCCCTCCAACTATAATAGATATTTTGGCTGGGTATAGTAATCTGGGTTGGCATCTGTGGTCATTTAAAACTGGGAGTACTTTGGTACAGGCTCTTCTGGCTTTCATAGTTTCCACAGAAAAGTTAGCTGTAATCCTAATAGGTTTTCTTTATATGTGACTTGTTTCTCTTTTGCATCTTTCAGAATTGTCTCTTTGTTTTGTACATTTAGTGATTTTACTATGATATGCTGTGGAGAGTTTCTTTTCTGGTCCTGTCTGTTTGGTGCTTTATATGCTTCTTGTGTTTGTATGGGCATGTCTTTCTTTAATTTTGGGAAAATTTCTTCAATGATTCTGTTGAAGATCTGGTCCATGCCATTATCTTGGGATTCTTCTCCTTTCTGTATGCCTATGATTTGTAAGTTTGGTCTTTTTATGGTGTCACACAATTCCTGCATATTCCATTCTTGTGATTTCTTAAATTTTTCATAATCTTTGCTTAAGTGAACTAGTTCTTCCACTTTATCTTCTAGTCTTGATACTCTGTTTTACATTTCATTCATCCAATTGGTGAGGCTTTCTCCTGTCATTTCTAATTGGCTTACTGAGTGTTTCACTTCCTTCTTCATTTTAGCCTGAGTAGTTTTTAATATTTCTAGCTCTTTTCAGAAGTTTATCCCTATCGTCCTTCAGTTCTTTTCTTTGCTTTTATGCCCTTTAAATTCACTGAATTCTTTTATCATGTTTATAATTGTTTTTTTTTTTTTTGAGTTTTATGTCTTCCATTATCTCTAGGGGGTTCTCATTGTACTGCTCTAGAGGACTATTGGTATTTGGTGGGGATATGTTAATTTGGTTTTTCATGTTATTATTTTTTCTCTGTGATTTTGACATGTGAATTTCTTTTTTAGTTTCTGATTCTTGTGTTAGACTCAAGCCTTCATATTTAGGTCTGCTTATTGTAACCTTTATGTGTCTTTGTGGTTTAATTTTTGGGCATGAAAAGCTGGTTCTTCTAAGCATCAGGTTGTCTCTCTTGATTTTATATTGGAGTGATCAGATTGCTTTTGTATTCAGGAGTTCCCACAGAGACCCAAGTCAGATGAGGATCATATGCTCTCAGGCTTTCCCCTAAGGTCTGGATTCCTCTGGGAAATATTTTGGCCTCCAGAATTTTCGTGTTGGACTGGTCTGGGAGCAGGGCCCAGGAATGATGCTGGATTAGGGAAGCTGATGGCTATGCCACCCAGAGATGAAAAGGGAAATGAGGGCGGGAAGAAGCCTCAAGGTCTCCTGGGGACTTCACTGAGGGACTTGGTTGGTCTGGATGCAAAGGATCAGGAAGAGGAAAGGTCAGTTCTGTTTCCAGGAAAGAGGCTGGTGGGTTGTGCAGCCCAAGGAAGCAGAGGGACATGAGGGTAAGACCAGGCCCAGAGGGCTCCTTGAAACCCCTGAAGGAACTGGGTTAGTCTGGATGCAAAGGGTCAGGAAGCAATGGTGGTTCCCCGAGTGCCTGGGGCCCCAAGACAAGGAATGGGACAGATCCCAGGCTAGGAGGAGAGATGGGCGGGGGAGATGGGAGTGTGAATGAGGCTGAGGGAGTCAAGGCATCGACGGCGCCGGAGAGAGGCCTATGGGTTGGAGAGAGTGTATATGTACTTTTATATCTTGAACATTTGTATCTTTCAGAAATGTGAGCAATAGTATATGTTTAGATGATTGTAAAGACTGGACTCTGGAAACAGTTAGCAACACAGCAGACAATGGAACCAGAGCAGGGAACAGAGCAGAGATACTTGGATGTGCTAACAGAGGGGAGCAGCCTGTGCTGGGCTTGCAGCAGTGAACACAAGTAATGCTTGTTGTAAGTGACCATGGATGAGAAGTACAAGCATTCCTAAGGATTTGAAACAGAATGTTGGGAGTTGTGGTAGGCTATATTGGAAATTATGAAATAAAATACCTGGAT
>NW_008331828.1:347059-351174 GCF_000622305.1 Nannospalax galili
TATATATATATATGGCCCTCTGCTTCCCTGGGCCTGCAGGACTCACCACAGGCCTCTCTCCTACCTGCAGGCCTGTCTCCAGGGTAAGTCCATTGCACCCTCTGCACCTTGACTCCCCTGGCCTCATTCACCCTCCCATCTCTGCTGCCATTCTCTCCTCTGAGATTTGGGCCCTGCCCCATTCCTTGTCTTGAGGCCCCAGACACCTGCGTAAAAAGCAGGCATACCAATTCTAATATCTGACAAAATAGACTTTAAACTAAAACTAATCAGAAGAGACAAAGAGGGCCACTTCATTTTGATCAAAGGAACAATGAATCAAGAAGATATTACAATTATGAACATATATTCACCAAACTCTTGTGCACCCAACTTCATCAAAACAATACTACAGGACTTGAAGACCCAGATTAATCCCAACTCACTAATAGTAGGATACCCCACTGTCTCCATAAGATAGGTCAAAAGGGCAGAGAGTTAACAGAGAGACATCTGAATTAAACAATACGATATATCAAATAGACTTAACAGACATCTACCGAGTATTCCACTCAAGCACCAAAGGACATACTTTCTACTCAGCCCCCCATGGAACCTTCTCCCAAATCGAACATACACTGGGGCACAAAACATACCTCAACAAATACAAAAAGATTGAAATAATTCCATGCATTTTGTCAGACCACAATGCAACAAAGCTTATAATCAACAACTGAAGAAGCCCTAATCACCACATGAACACATGGAGATTAAACAACACAGTCCTGAATGATGAATGTGTCAAAAGAGAAATTAAGAAAGAAATAAAAGTTTTCCTGGAATTAAATGAAAAGGACAATACAACATGACAAAAACCTCTGGGATATGCTGAAAGCGGTCCCTAGGGGGAAGTTTATAGCTCTAAGTGCCTACATCAAAAAATCAGAAAGAACACAAATAAACGACTTAACATTTCAACTCAAGACACTTGAAAAACAACAGCAAACAAAACCCAAAACCCAGCAGACAAGAAGAAATAACAAAAATCAGGGCAGAAATTAATGAAATTGAAACAAAGAAAACAATACAAAGAATCAACAAATACAAGAGCTGGTTCTTTGAAGAGATAAACAAGAATGGCAGACCGCTAGCTCAGTTAACCTAAAGAAAGAAAAATCACCCCCAAATCAAGAAAATCAGAGATGAAAGTGTAAACATCACAAGAGACACCAGAAAGATACAGAACATTATAAGGGAATACTTTAAAAATCTATATTCTACTAAATTTTAAAACCTAAAAGAAATGGATGGATATCTAAAGGCATAGGAACCACCAAAACTAAACCAAGAAGAGATTTACACTTTAAACAGACCCGTAACACAAAAAGAAATGGAAACAGTAATACAAAACCTCCAGACTAAAAAAAGCCCAGGACCAGATGGATTTACAGCAGAGCTCTATCAGACATTTAAAAAAGATCTACATCCAATACTACTTAATTTATTCAGAAAAATAGAAATGGAGGTAGAACTTCTAAATTCCTTCTTGGAAGCCAGCATCACTCTAATACCAAAGCCAGGTAAAGATACAGGCAAAAAAGAAAACTGTAGACCCATATCCTTAATGAACATAGATGCAAAAATTCTCAACAAGATAGTTGCAAACCACATACAGAAACACATCAAAAAGATCATCCACCATGATCAAGTCAACTTTATCGCAGAGAGGCAGGGATGGTTTAATATACGAAAGTCAATAAACATTATAAATCATGTACACTGACTCAAAGGCAAGAATCACGTGGTCATCTCAATAGATGCAGAGAAGGTCTTTTACAAAATTCAACATGCATTTATGTTCAAAGTTCTAGAGGGAATTGTACTGGAGGGAACCTACCTCAACATAATTAAAGCCATATATAACAAATCCACAGCCAACATCATTCAAAATGGAGAAAATCTGAAAGCGTTCCCATGGAAATCAGGAACCAGACAAGGCTGTCCACTATCTCCACTTCTCTTTAACATAGTACTTGAAACTCTTGCAAGAGCAATAAGACAAGAGAAAGAAGTTAAAGGAATAATAATTGGAAAAGAAGAGATCAAATTATCCCTTTTTGCAGATGATATGTATTACATCTAAGGGACATCAAAAACTCTATTGGTATATAGCCTTTCTGTATAACAATAACAAGCAATCAGAGAAAGAGCATATGGAAACACTCACATTCACAATAGCTGCAAATATATATTGAAGTAAAACCTGACCAAAGACATTAAAGGGCTCTACAATGGAAAATTTGAATCTTTAAAGAAAGAAATTGACGAAGACATCAGAAGATGGAAGGACCTCCCATGCTCCTGGATTGGAAGAACTAATATAGTGAAAATGACCATGCTACCAAAAGTCATATATAGATTCAATGTAATGCCAATCAAAATCCCCATGACATTTTTCACAAAATTGGAAAAACCTATCCTAAGGTTCATATGGAAACACAAAAGACCCCGGATAGCCAAAACAACCCTGAGCACTAAGAGCAATGCTGGATCCTGGGCACAAAGCTGAATGCTGGGGAAATTACCATACTCTAGATCTCAAACACTATTGTAGAGCTATAATCATAAAAACAGTATGATGCTGGCACAAAAACAGACATATAGATCAATGAAACATAACTGAGGACTCAAGCATGAGTGCATGCAATCTCAGTCACCTGACACCTGACAATGGTGCCAAAAACACACACTGGAGGAAAGACAGCATGTTCAGCAAATGGTGCTGGTAAAACTGGACCTCTACCTGTAGAAGAATGAAACTAAACCCCTCTCTTCCACCCTGCACAAAAGTCAATTCCAAATGGATCAAAGACCCCAATGTAAATCCTGAAACTCTGAAACTGTTAGAAGAAAACATTGGGAAAAACCTACAAAATATAGGTGTAGGAAAGGATTTTCTAAACTGGACATCAATTGCTCATTAAACAAGGGCATGAATTAACAAATTGGACCTTATTAAACTAAAAAGCTTCTGTGCATCAAAGGAGACAACCAAGGAAGCAAACAGAAAACCCACAGAATGGGAGAAAATTTTCACGAGTGACACATCTGACAAAGTTTTAATAACCAGAATTTATAACTGTTGGGAAACCCTGCTGTTAGGGTTATTGTTCTCCATGTCCGGATAGCCCTAAGGGGCTCGGCGCCAAATGGAAGGACACCCCTTTTCAGCAGGGCACCTCCTGCTCTCTTCCTGGCTTACCTGGAAAGTGCCACCAAGCACGGATGCCTGACCTTATTTGGAACATGACCTTTGGCATAGTTACCCAGAGTAAAAACTACCCCCAGGTTTTTTTCTATATGATAATCAGACATTGCCTGATAGTTGGACAATAGGAGCCCCCTGCCACATGTAAATAAAACATACTATGAGCACCTATTAGCTGAGGCTTTGGCTACTGCCACCACACTATAATTTCTCTAGTTCTCCCACTGAATAAACAGAGCTGTTTCACTGAATCTGGAACTGTTTTCACTGAATCACTGCATCTAGAGCTGTTTCTGTTTCACTGCATCGTGGAACCTGCCTCCCTGGAAGGGCTTTCTTCCGTCAGTGCTCACTGGCCATCCTGACTCCATTCGTCGCTTCTGCCCCCCCTGCCCTTGTGGACCAGTGGCCAATGACCCGCGAAGAGAGGGAGAGACCCCTGCATATAACGAACTAAGAAACATAGAACCAAGACAAGAAGCAACCCAATTAAAAGATGGGCTAAGGAGCTAAATAGAGAGTTCTATAAAGAAGAAGTAACAATGGCTATGAAACATCTTAAAAGATATTCAACATCACTAATAATTAGGGAAATGAAAATTAAAACCACTTTAATATTTCACCTCACTCCAGTCAGACTGGCTAAGATCAAGAAAACAAATGATACCAAATGTTGGGGAGGATGTGGGTAAAGGGGAACACTCATCCACTGCTGCTGGGACTGCAAACTGGTTCAACCCCTATGGAAAGCAGTGTGGAGAACTCTTAAAAAACTACAAATGAACCTTCTATTTGACCCAGTTTTACCACTCCTTGTCATATACCCAAGGAACTCATCCTATTGCAGAGACACATGTACATCCATGTT
>NW_008331828.1:351707-353379 GCF_000622305.1 Nannospalax galili
GATGGAGGGGTGAGACAATGTGAGAGATAAATAATGCCTAGCTAGTTTTGAAAACCAGAGGGAACCATATTACTCCTACAACCTACTGACAAATTATACATAGCAGATCAAGAAATATATGTCTAGGCAAGGCTTATCTGAGAACAATTGGTCTTTGTCCAAGATATATCTACATGACAAAGTAATTAAAAGTACCAGACTGGTGGAACTAACCTTCTTGGGTGTTTAACAGACATACTTTGAGTTCTATAATAATATGGTCAGAGGGATATAAAGGACAGTTTTCGCTCTTTGCCCTCCTAGGTCGACTATTTCCAGGGTACTATGAGCATCTCTCAAAGTGTCCTATAATGGTGCTCCAAGATATATCTACATGACAAAGTAATTAAAAGTACCAGACTGGTGGAACTAACCTTCTTGGGTGTTTAACAGACATACTTTGAGTTCTATAATAATATGGTCAGAGGGATATAAAGGACAGTTTTCGCTCTTTGCCCTCCTAGGTCGACTATTTCCAGGGTACTATGAGCATCTCTCAAAGTGTCCTATAATGGTGCTGGGTCATCTGTCCTCTTAATCAAGGAGGTTGTGGAGACCCCACCAGATGGACTTGAACAAGTGTCCAGTCTATAAAGAGGAGGTTCAACACGGAGGAATCATTTTCTCCATGCTTCCAAGTGAAGCCAACCATGGTCAAGCAGGTCCTATTACTTATCTTCACATAGGTTGAACTGGTAAAGGAAAGGAACCAGGGACTCCTCCCAAGCCCATGTGACCCCTGAGGAACAGATCCTGAAACGACCTTAAGAGTGAAAATAAATCGGTTTATCTGGTCCAACTCTATGGCCTTAAACAACCAAAAGGAAAGTATAACCAAAGATTAAAGGGGTGTAGGAAACCAGGATGCCAGGCCTAAGGGTGAGGTGAGCCTAAAACTTATAGGTCCAGGCTGCATTCTCTGCTAAAAGGGAGGGGCACTGAAAACAGTGGCTCTGATAATCCCTGCCTTGCAGAACACTGTTGGGCTGGCGGGAGGAGGTGGCCTGGTCATAAAAGTGCAGGCTCCCTGCTCTGTGGGAAAGCATCTTGGTCAACAACCCTTAGCTCATCTCCTTGTCCTAAACAAATAACTCAGCTATCCCTGGCTAAGAGATTAGGCCAGGTCAAAGGTTTACTCCTGAGCTAAAAGCTAAAAGTTTACCATGCTTTTAAGAAAGAAAACATTGTGGCCAATAAATTACTGGATGGGCATTGATAACCTTGAGTAAAAATTTAAGAATCCTTCTGGCACCAACAGACTAAATGTCCTGTTTCTTTGTACCCTAAAATCTTTGTATGTGACTGCCATATCCCACGTGACTGCTAATTCCTTGGGCTGTATAAAAACCACCTGAATTTTAAAATAAATTGGCCTGTTGGGAAGACACAGGTCCCAGAATTTATGACTATGTCGCTGATCAGACTCTCTGCCCCGAAGCCAGTAGTTGCTAAGCAAAGCAAACCTGAGTCCCCACAAAGGGGCCCATATAATTTCATAAGACTCTATATGTATAGCTAAAGGCTATATAACAAGTAACAATGCCAGACTGGCGATACCTTCTTTTGAGTTGTTGGCCAGGGTGGCCAAAGGGATTCCCAGATAGTAACCCAGCATAGAACTGGGAAAATGAGC
>NW_008331828.1:353496-406953 GCF_000622305.1 Nannospalax galili
CAGTAGCAGGGATATCAGAGTATAAGGGCTCTTGTGGGGGGAGGGAGGCTGTGGGGGGGTGCTACCTAAGAAGTGGGTGTATAAATAAAAAGTAATAATAATTCTTCAAAGCATAAAAATTTGCTCCTTAATAATTAGTAGATGTGAAAAACATTACCATTGAAATCTACCTGATGACTTTATATCCATGCTCAGATGCCAAGGAGCTCAGAAAGTAACTGACTATGACTAGTAATAATCAGATATATAGAGATTAGAAACACATGTGCATCATAGTGTCAATTGTATTAAAAATGATTTTTTCTGTATGAAACTGTGTATTTTAATAATGAAATGGAGATCTTTTATAAAGTTTAAAACCTCATTTAATTTTATGTCTTATAGGGGTTATACGGAGTATAATATTGTATAACTGTATCAATTCAACTGTAAACCTAAAAATTTACAGCCAATTTTGAAAGAGATGCCTCTTAGCTCTGGAAATTGTTATTGAATATGTCAATGCTGTTGTAATGAAATGCTTCTAATTATATGGTTATTAAATAAATAATTTTTAAAAATTAAAAAAAAATTACTTCATGTTAAATAGTAGAGGTGATAAACATTACCAGTGAAATCTACTGGATCACTTTATATCCATACTCAGGCACTAAGGATTTGAGTGTAACCCACTGTGACTAGTAATCATCACGTACATAGAGATTAAAGACACATGTGCAAACATCTAAATGTTAGTAGCATTAAAAATGTATGAAACAACATTTTAAAATGAAATGGAGATCTACTTTAAAGGGTAAAAACTCATTTAATCTTATGTCTTAGAGGGTTTATACTGAGTTCAATACTGTATAACTGTATTAATTAACTGTGAACCTAAAAATTTACAGCCACTATTGAAAGAGATGTATCTTTGCTCTGGAGTGTGTTACTGAATATGGTTAAGCTGTAATGAAATGCTTCTTCTAATCATGTGGTTATTAAATTTTTTTAAAAAATTAAAAAATAATAATTCGTCAAAGCAGAAAAATTTGCTACTTAATAATTAGTAGATGTGAAAAACATTACCATTGACATCTACCTGATGACGTTATATCTATGCTCAGATGCCAAGGATCTCAGAAAGTAACCAACTGTGACTAGTAATAATCAGATATATAGAGATTAGAAACGCATATGTAGACATCTTAGTGTTAATTCCATTAATAATGAATTTTTCTGTGGAAAACTGTGTATTTTAATAATGAAATGGAGATCTTTTTTAAAGGTTAAAACCTCATTTAATTTTATATCTTATAGCATTTATACTGAGTACAATATTGTATCACTGTAATAATTCAACTGTAAACCTAAAAATTTACAGCCAATGTTGAAAGAGATGAATCTTAGCTCTGGAAATTGTTATTGAATATGTCAATGCTACTGTAGTGAAATGCTTCTAATTATGTGGTTATTAAATAAATAATTTTAAAAAACCCTAGAAGGAATTGGACTGGAGAGAATATTTGAAAACATAATTAGAGCTACAGACAACAAACCCACAGCCATGGAGAGATGGCTCAGGGGTTAAGAACACTGGTTGCTCTTGAAGAAGGTCCAGGTTCAAATCCCAGCATGCACATAGCAGCTAACAACTGTCCATAACTCCAGTTTCAGAGGATCCAACAGTCTCTTCTGTCCTCCAAGGGCATTGCATGACACGGTTGTACTTACCTACATGTAGGCAATACACTCACACACATAAAATAAAAATAATAAATAAAAGTATTTTGTAAAAAGTCCTAGAGGGATTTAGACTACAGAGAATATACCTAAACATAATTAGAGCTATATACAACATACCCACAGTCAACATCATTCTCAGTGGAGAAAAAGCATTACCAATAAAGTCAGGAATCAGACAAGGCTGTCCACTATCTCCATTCCTTTTCAATGCAGTGTATGAAACTCTTACTAGGGCAATAAGACAATGGAAGGAAATAAAGGACTACTATTTGGAAAAGAAGAGGTAAGTTTATCACTGTTTTCAGGAAATATGATATTATACATAAGAGACCCCAAAAATTCAACTAGAAAAGTATTAGAAATGATTAATATTGTCAGTAAAGTGGCAGGTTACAAAATCAACTTACAAAAATCAATAGCCTTTCTATATGCCAACACAAGCCATTGTAAATAGCGTTCAAGATAACCCTCTCATTCACAATAGCTTTAAAAAAAATCTAGGAATAAACCTAACCAAACACATTAAAAATATCTACAGTGAAACACTTAAATCTTTAAATAAATGGAAGGAAGACAACAGGAGATGGAAGAACCTATCATGCTCATGGACTGGAAGAATTTATATTGTGTAACTAACCCACATTACCATAAGCAATCTATGGATTCAATGCCATACCACTCAAAATCCCCATGATGTTCTTCACAGAGTTAAAAAAAATCCTAAAATTCACATTGAATCACAGAAGACCCCAAATAGTCAAAGAAATCATGGGCAAAATGCTGGAGGAGTGGTCATACAAGATCGAATTATATTACAGAATTGTGGTCATAAAAACAACATTGCAATAGCACAAAAACAGACACAGAGAACAATAGAACACAAGACCCAAACATGAATGAATGCAATTTGAGCCACCTGATATTTGACAAATGCGCCAATAACACACAATGAGGAAAGAGCATCTTCAACAAGTAGTGTTGGAAAAAACTGGATCTCCCACTGTTCAAGAATGAAATTGGACCCTGTAGTGCCAAATTTTCCCAAGAGACCCATATATGCTCAATGGAATCCTAGAGAGCACTGTTCTAACTAAACTATCACAGTGTTCCTCTTAAGTTACAGTTTGGGGAATAAGAATATTTATTTGGGCTTACCAACAAAGTTTATGCTATTCGGAAGGGGGTAACTTACAAAGACATGAACTCTTGTGGACAGTTTCTCTCTCATATCTCGAGATCACACCATCAATGCTGTGTCCTGCCCATGGTTCATCATGCTCCACTCCCAAGATGGTGACACTCCTCCCTTTTTTCCCAGTGTGCCCAGTGCTTCCTGTGTCCTTAGCATCTCTCAGTGTCTTCAGCGTCCATCAGTAGAACTTCCACCTCTGAGTCTCTTGGAGTTCAGGTCTATTTCCCGCAGAGGATATATGCCTACCCAACAGACCCTTATTTTTCACCCTGCAAAAAATTCAAGTCCAAATGGATCAAAGACCTGAATACAAAATGTGAAACTCTAAAACTGCTAGAAAAAACATGGGAAGCACCCGATAAGATATAGGTGTAGGAAAGGACTTGCTAAAAAATCCACCTCATGATTCCATCTTCCCCTAGTCATACTGGTTAAGATCAAGAAAACAAAAGACACAAAAAGGTGGTGAGGATGTAAGGAAAGGGGAATGCTCATTCACAGCTTGTGGGAATGCAAACTCGTATAAACACTAAAAAATGAATCTACGGCATGATCCAGTTATGCCACTCCTTTGCATATATCCAAGGAACTCATTCTACTGTAAAGATGCTGTATTAATCACTTTTCTGTTGCTGTGATAGAAACACTGACCCAAGCAATTTATAGAAAGAAGAATTTATTTGAACTACAGTTCTAGGGGAATTATAGCCCATCATGACAGGGAGGTATGGTGGCTGGAAGTGGCTGGAGCAGGAGCAGCAGAAGCTAAGCTCTCACATTATCACAAAGGCACAGGAAGCAAGAGAACAATGGCAGATCCGGGGAGGCTTAAGAATTCTCTAAGCCCACCCCCAGAGACGTGCTTCCTCCAGGATAGCCACACCTTCTAAGACCACACAAAACAGCACCATCATCTGGGGACAAAATGTACAAATACTTGGAGCCTATGGGAGACATTTTCATTCAAACCACCACATTCCATCCCCTGGCTGCCATAGGCTCATGACCATATAAAATGCAAAATGCATTTAGTCTAACTTTAAAAGTGCCCATAGTCATTATCAATCTCACTACTATTCAAATGTCCACAGTCCAAAGTCTCTTCTGAGACTCAGCGAAATATCTGAACTGTAAGCCCTGTAAAACCAAAAGACAAATTACATATTCCCAACATAGAGTGGAACCGAACACACATTACCAGTCCGAAAGGGAGGAATAGAAGCATAGTAGGGAAATACTGGACCAAAACAAGAGCAAAAACCAGCAGGACAAACACCAAATCTAGTAGCTCCACATCCAATTCTGGGACCTTACTTCCAAAGGGATTAGATGGCTCAGCCTCTCCAGCTTTGCTGCATGCAACACATATTTCTCTTTTGTGGTGGTACCACTCCCTGTATGCAGGTCTTCTTGGCAGATGCCTCTGGCATCATGAACTTCTTGGGGTCTCCATTGCCTACCAGGCTTCACCTTCACAGCTTCACCCAATGTCCTATCAGGGCCTTCTCTAGGAGAGGAACCCCTGCTGCATGCTGCCTGGCCTCAGCGACTCTCTGAAACTGTGGAAGAAGAACTGATGACCCCTTCACTCTTGCATATTTCATGTCTTTAATGCCAGCACCAGGTGAATGACAATGAAAAGTTTGACTGCAAGTTTGGGATGGACTCCAGCCTGATTTATCCATTTTAGAAGCTTTTCTCTCCAATGGTCCCTGCAGCATTTTCCTTTCACAAGTTGGAGGCTTAACTGGGTCTTGCCTGGAGGCACTCTGCCCATTGTTTAAGCTTGAATCTCTAAGCCCCTCCTTAATTACTTTAATTTCCTTAATCACTTTAATCTACTTATCAATGGGATCCTCTCCACCACATACTAGGTGTCCAACATTTATCTTCCTAATGCTCTTTTTCAATCCAAACTGTGTTTCTTTCTATCCTATTTGCTCTCTTTCACTGTAGATGTGCATAATATTCACCATTAAGAGCCACACCACCATTTCTGTATTAGGCTGTATTGAAATTTCTTCCTCCAGAGAAATTAGTCCATGGCTTTTCAACTTAGCTTCAGGCAAGCTTTTTGGCTGTGGGCAGACTCCAGCCAGACTCTGCCAAAATATCCCAATTGCAGCTTAAGTCCTTATTTACCTCTGAAACTACATTGTTCTCAGCACTATTTTCTTCCAGACTAGTACTAGAATGGCCTGTTAAGCTCCTCTTACAGCAATCAACCACTTTTCTAGACCAACCTTCCAAAAGCTTCCACATTTCTTCAAAACCCGACATGGTCAGGTTCTACAGAGCCAACAACCCACTCTCTGGTACCAATTACTGTATTAGTCACTTTTCTGTTGCTGTGATAGAAACACTGACCCAAGCAATTTATAGAAGGAAGAGTTTATTTGCACTTACAGTTCCGGGGAATTACAGTCCATCATGGCTGGGAGTCATGGTAGCTGGAGGTGGCTGGAGCAGGAACAGCAGAAGGTAAGTTCTCACATCATGCAGGCACAGAAATCAAGAAAGCAATGGCAGATCTGGCAAGGCTTAAGAATGGTCTAAGCACATCCTCAGTGACATACTTCCTTCAGGATACCCACACCTTCTAAGACCTCCCAAAACAGTGCCATCATCTGGGGACAAAATGTCAAAATACTTGGAGCCTTGGGGGACATTTTCATTCAAACCACCACAGATACATAGGCATCCATATTTGTTGCTGCTCTTTTTTACAATAGCTAAAAAGTGGAAACAACCTAAATGTCTCTCAACTGACAAACTGATAATGAAAATGTGGTACATTTACACAATGGAGTCCTAATAGCATTAAGGAAAGAGGACATTATGAAATTTGCAGGTAAATAGATGGAACAAGAAAATTTTATACTATGTGAAATAATATGGAGTCAGAAAGGTAAGCAACTTATTTTCTCCCTCATTTGCTGATCATAACAACAATCCTTATATGTGAGTATATATCCTGATATATCAGGAGTCAGGAAAATGTAAAGGAAACAAAGAGGTAAAGGGAAAGAAAGAGTCCAAAAGAGGATATTGCAGGAACAGATGTTACCAAGGGTAAAATGGGAAGAAATGGGGATATGACCCTGTGAAGGAGAAAAAAACACACTAGGAACCTTGGGGGTAAAGGGAAAAAAGGAGCTCAAGAGAAGGGGGAATAGGAGACATGTATTATGAAGGGGACAATGAAGCACTTAAACTGGGGAGGGAGGAGGGAGGTTAGACAGGGAGAGAGAGAGAGAGAGAGAGAGAGAGAGAGAGAGAGAGAGAGAGAGAGAGGAGAGAGAGAGAAGGACAATTTAGATGGTATAAAAATGAAGAGGGAAATATATTAATTCAAAACCCCTGAAAAATACACATACAATATCTCAATATTAGTGCATGTGTATATGTGATGGCTATATAACAAGGAACACAGTGCCAGAGAGGTGAAACTTCTCTCCATGTTGTCAGTCAGAATAGTATAGGAAACTCCCCAAATAATACAAGCTACTGCACAGTCCTTTATTACCTCCAAGAAATTGAAGGCAAGATCCTATTGTTGAAGACAGGCCATAATTCAGATGCTGGACTTGGACAAATGGCGCTGGAAGTCACTTGGAAACCTTCTCCCTGAATACTAGCTTTCATAATTCTAGAGTACACTATGCAAGTTTCTAAGGGAGGAAATCAATAAATGGTCCAGCCCAGCTCTAAATTCGAATACCCACAACAACTGGCACAGAAAATGACTTCTATTGGTGCAGTAGTAGCACTGTTGCCTAGGGGTAATCATCAACTATGTAACTGGACTTATAGGCCTCTCAATCAGAGGGAGCTCATAGGTGGCACTGTAAATATAGCCAATGGCATGACAGTTTTCTCTAGGATCTATGACATGGCTGGTGATGTCATAGATCCTAGAGAAAACTCATATCTCTATACAAATGTAATTTCTTACTGTATGCTAAATATTTATCCTTATATTTACAAACAAATGTACCATACACCACTGATCAAGGATTTTTGCAACAGATGGAGGCTATTATAGTGTTCACAACTGGTCGCTCAGAGAGAAAATATGTCTAAGGGATGCCCATCCATAACTGACACATCTACAGTGTGACCTCTACACCTAAGGCTCATTGAATACAGCAGAGCAAGGGGCAGAGAGAATTTTAATACATCCCCCAACACTCAACAGTGAAGGTTCCTCATACAACAGAGCACAATGCACACAGAAGGCCATAATTGGCTAAGTTTAAGAAAATAGGAGTGCTATCCTGGATAGGACTCCTATGTTAAATCTGACACACCCATGGCTGAGGTACCATTGTGGAAGATGGAGTGGTAAGATTCTAAGAGCCATTGGAAACTGATGCATGGGAGCTTGAATAAATGCCAAAAACATGCAAAAGACCCATGCTGGCTCAATCAGACAAAAACACAGCATAGAATAAGGGAATTTGGGAGCAGGCCCCAAAGAACTAGCCAAAGAACTATTGACAAATGATTACTGTGGGGCGAGGAAGAGTAGATCTTTAAGGGAGAGTGACTCTTGATAGGCTGAATAGACTCAAGTGGATGAACTTGCATGGAGGGACATTTGGATAGAAATGCTTGACTGGATAGAGCTTAAAATATATGAAAGAATACCTGAAATCTGATGGGGGAACTGCCGGCTGGGGGGACATGGGAGTAAGTCTAAATTTCATTAAGATATATTATATGACATGCACAAAAACTGAATAAAAATATAAAAAGAATTAAGGAAGTAACAAAATAAGTAAATAAGAAACTAAGGCATAAAAGGAAGTTATAAATTTAGGATCCAAACATAGCAACCTACCTTTGCTGAGTTTATATCACACAGGGTCATAGTGCATGTATTTCAGATGAAAAATAAATAAGGAATAAGGTTATGCTTTAAATGTTAACATCCTTAACTGTAGATCTAGGTAAAATATTACTTCTAAATCAATCTTATCCATTTTTAGGCTTTATAGGATTATATTCTAATAATTTCACTTCAGAGCAAAAGGTCCAGATCAAATACCACACACTGAATAGGAACAAACTAGAAAGAAGTATAAAAAGCTATAGATGAATTTAAAATAAAAAAGTTTATTTCTTCACAGTGACAAGGAGTAAAAATGTACATTTTACCATTTCCCCAAACATTGAATAAAAATACCAAATAGTCTATGACATTTAAATGAGAATATGATTGCCATTATGAGAAAATGGAATAATCAACATTAGCACAGTTGATATGATCTAAAGTTTTCTAAAAGTAAGCACAAACCAGCACAGGAATTAAAACAATTTCAGATGTTACTGAGATTGTTACACTACTCAAGTGTTCTACAAAAACAGAGGTAAGACTAAAGACTGCCAAATAATGTTTATATTTGCTATAAACACAAATGCATAAATGTACATAGTACAGAGATAGAGTATAAAGATGGCCTGTGAATAAAATGAATACATTAAACTGTGTTATTGTTTCCATTCATTACAATTTAAATATAATACCGCTCATAAGAATGGCTGAGGAGATCTTGGCAGACAGCCTGAGAGGGTGGTTTTGGCCACCATCAGTGAAGCAGCTCTCATCTCAGCAGACTGCCAGAGAGTGCCAAGTTCTGGCCTCCCTCAGGCAGAGGGCCTGAGAATGCAGGGGACTTCCTAATAGCCCCCGGGTCCTGCCTCGATGTGGTGGTCTTTTTTAATAAGATGGTGTTATACTGCAATCCCTTCTGCATGAAATTACCATTATCACTTCAGCTGAGCCTGATCACTAAACATTGTCATAATTGGGCTTGTGCTCATTCAATATAGGAGGGCCAATCAGGGTCATGGACCCTCATGGGATTATCCAGCCACTCTTCCCAGACAACTGTATGTAATTGGGCCATAATCACACATGGCCTCATGGATTTGGGAAGGGCTAAAGCATACAATTTGAGGAAGGCTAGGAAGAGAAGGTATGACTCACACTGTATGCTCAGTGGGCAAACACTCAGGTCATATATACACCTCAGCAACCACTCATACTTAGTTATCTCACTAAGTATGCCTAAAAATTTATTGGTTCCCCAGTAAAACTTTAACCAAACATTGGCTTGACACTAGAACGTTAAAAGGGAATAAGCATTGCTTAGCATCCCGAGGAAAAGAAGTCTCACAAAAGATGGAAAATTTATTTGTTAATGCTATTATGTCTCATAATTATTCAAAAAACGAGACTGTAAAAGATGTTAAAAGGATATGGTAATGATATTTTCCAAAATAGACAGAAAAAATGAGAAGGCCTAAGCAAGTGATGAAGGTCTGTGTAGGCTTGTTATCATATATAAAGAATGAAACAAAAATAATATACACATAATCTTAAAATATCTATGGTCATAGTTTAAGAAACAAAATATGTATCTAATCAAGGTTCATCTGAGAATATTTGTTTTTTTGCCCAAGCCTTATCTACATAGCACATGATAATTAAAAGTACCTGACTGGTGGATCTAACCTTCTTGGATGTTTAACAGCCATAGTTTGAGGCCTATACTAATGTGGGCAGAGGGACTTAAAGGACAGCTTTTGCCCCTTTCCCTTCAAGGTCAACTAAGTTCTAAGGGGAATGTGGAACATTTCTCAAAATGTCCTGTAACTGTGGTGAGGCACCTGTCCTCTTGTTCAAGGAGGACGTGGAGACCCCAGGAGATGGACTTGAACCAGTGTCCAGTCTACAAAGAGGAGGGTCAACTCAGAGGAAAAATCTCATTCATGCTTCCAATTGAAGCCAGACAGGGTTGATCAGCACCTTTGACCCCTGAGGAACAGATCCTCATATGACCTTAAGTGTAAAAATAAATTGATTTATTTGGGCCACCTGTATGGTCTTAAACACCCAAAAGGAAAGTATAACCAAAGAGTAAAGCCATCTGTATATTTTTAGAATTCAAGGGATTACACTTCTCAGACATTAGGCTTAAGTTCATATAAAAAGCTATTTACACAATTATTTTTCATTGATGATTTTGTTCCTAACCAGAAAGTGCTGCTCAGATGTAAGACTTCAAATCTTGGTCTTCGATACTGTAGTGCTCACCTGTAGCTAATGGAGACAACCAGCTATTGAGAGGGAACTGACACTGATTCTATCTATCTAGAAATTTGAAAGGCAACTGGCACTGATTCTAACCACTTCAACAGCTATCAAAATACCTTAAAGCAAATCCTAAATCCATCACTCTAGATTCCAGCCTTGGAAGACAAAAGAAAAATGAGGAGGAACCCAATAGATGGATGCTTTTGGAAGCCCATTTCAAGAAATTCCAATGGACTCTCATATGAACATTTGAAAATTGCCATTTTGACTTTTTTGTAGTTCCCTGTCTAGAACTTGTAATGTCAGTTACTCTTGCCTTTACTTCTCCTTCACATCTCCTATTCACGATTCAAGGACTTTCTTTTCCCCTTAGAGATGAGAGTTATGCAATTTGGGAGTCTTTTAGGTAGACCCACTGAAGGAGTACTCCAATTGCCTCACCCTGTGTCTGTATTGAGCATGGAAGAAGCCAGAGCTGTCTCTGTCCCTATTCCCTATTGGCAATTTGGGTACCTCTTCAGAGGATGGTGTGATAAGAATAGGAGGTAGGAATTGGCTAGTCCATTAGGGTAAAAAGACCTCCCCAAAAGTAGCCAGTTTCTTGGCTAAAAGGCAAAATGTCTTTGGGCCTCTAAGCAACATACTGCATTCCAAAGGCCAAAAATGTCAAAAATATTTGGGAACTTATATATAATCCTTAAATGATGTTAGGGTTACCTCTTCAGAGGGGGAAATGTTAGAGTAGCGAAAATCCCCTTAAAAATCAATCAATCAATCAATCAATCAATCAATCAATCAATCAATCAAAGAAGAAGACAGAGTACATGAAGCTACATGAAAAATGTGATGGGGAGATATGGGAGGAGTTGGAAGGGAGGGAGTGGGCATGGATTTTATCAAAACACCTTACATGCATGTATGAAATTCTCAATAAATTACCTTTAAAAAAAGAATGGCTGAAAAGAAAATTTTAGCAATTGGTTATGAATCTCACAGCTTTCACCTTTTTGTTTTATTTAGTACTTGGAGTGCATTATCTAAGACAATTTAAGAAAAAAATAATATCAAGAGTCAAGAAATGGATACATACATCATCACTGCTGTGAGGTTAAGGGACAAACGAGAGAAATAAACTACAAGCTCAATCTACTCTCAAGAAACAACAGTTGTATGGCAGGATCAAGCCACATATGCTTGCTGTATTATACACATTCTATTGTGAATATTTAGTATAATGAGCTAAGATAGCACATCTCCTCTAATTCTATGTTTCCAAAACTTTCTCAGGGATTCTAACAATGACTTCTGTGACTGTCGATGTGCATGTTCACAAGGCTGGTGCAAGGACCCTAATATGCCCCTCAAACGGAAACCTCTCTCATGAGTCCATCCTCTCTAGTATATAGAAACAACAACACATCCTCAGACATTGGGAGTTAGCAAATAACTTTGTTCATTGGTCATAATAGAAACATTTTCAGAATGACAGGTCATAAATTCATGGAGATTATTTGCGATCCCAAAAATAATCTTCTGGGAGATAGAATGGAGACAAGGTTTTGCTATATAGGAGATATGAATTTAGAGAATTAATCTTGACTATTATAAGCAGAAAAAGAATTTAAGAATCCCTTTTAGAAAGCATTATTAGAAGCAGAGAATTAAAAACTTGCAAGGTCTACATGTATAACATTCCTAGAAGAAAACATGACATGAAAATTATCTGTGATGCATTTACTGGAGAATCAGCCATTTCCCCGTCTGGCTCTTCACTGAGTTTCTGCCTCAGGAACAGTGACCAGAAGGAACTCTTGACCTTTTGTAAAGAATGAGTTATGAATACAAATATAAATTAATACTAAATGCTGTTAAGGGACAATGTTAACCCACATACCATGGGACAAAGAACTGAATAATATGTCAGGTTTTGTCAAGTACCCAAAAGTCCAATGAGAAATATATTAAATATATAAAATATATTAAATATGTAACACTGAGCAAGAGGCGCAGAGGAATGCCACATAGTGATGGTCAAATCAGGAAGTTTTTGATTAGCTGGTGGTCAGAGTAGGGTCTAATACCTAAAAGAACCACTCGTCCCCAAGGGGAAGCATAGGATGTTTATAACTCAAAATTCAAAATTACATCATGCCAGGGGCAAAGCCAATAACCATGATTACATAAGATCTCGATAGTTACACCAAAACAGAGACAGGTCCATTAGCAGAAAGGTTTTCAGTTAAAAAAAAAGATTCAATTAAGAAAAAGAAGTTTTGAGAGTATTACAAGTCTCAGGACCCCTGGCGGACACACTGTGGTGTTCAACAAGAATCACTCAGAGGGCAGAGAATGATCGCCAACAACACGGAGAGCATCCTCATGTCCTATGATCATGTGGAACTTACATTCAATGAATGTGCCAGAGGCCTTCAAGGTGACCAAGAAAGGCACCATCTACCTTACCCATTACTGGGTTATCTTTCTGTCTAAGAGGAAGGATACCATGCAGTCCTTTATGATGCTGTTTTATCTGATGAAGGACTGTGAGATCAAGCAGCCAGTGTTTGGTACAAACTTCAATAAGAGAACAGTGAAGGCTGAAGCAGGATGTGGCTGGGAAGACTCTGCTTCCTACAAGTTGACCTTCACAGCAGGCGTGGGGAGGGCATCGAGTTTGGACAAAGGATGCTCCAGGTGGTATCTTAAGCTTCCAGAGGTGAAGCCCTGACTGGATCCTATGGGTACCCATACATGTCCAATGGGGCCTATGTCTTTCTCCTGCTAGTCTCCAATGGGATATACCCCTGCCCTCCTGGCTACACCTATCCACTGCCCCCACCTGAATTCTATCCAGCACACCCCATGAAGGATGGAACTATGGGATATGTGCAGCCCCCTCTGCCACCTTATCCATGGAGCCTCCAGTCAGCTGCCCCAGTGTCCCCTAAACTCCTGCAGCTGAGGCCAAGGCCTCAGAAGTAGCTGCCAACACCTAGTACAACCAAGGCAACCCACACAACATCTACATGCCTACAAGCCAGCCTTAGCCACCACCCTACTGCCCCCCCCAGAAGATAAGAAGACACCCTGCCTCCTGCCTCCTACCCTCATGGTCCTTTCCTGCACCTTCCATGGGGCTGCTGGGGGAGGCCAGGGAGGCTCTGTTCTTCTGCAGGTCTGATTCTAAACAGTTACCAGGAACTAGCACTGATGGAAGCCAAGGATGTCTTTCAAAATATTAGAGAAGATGACAAAACAACCCAGTTTATAAGTGTTTCCTTTGCATTGGTATACAATGTAGTTCTATTGTAGTTACAAAGATGGCATATCAATTCAGTGTGTAACAGTTTGCTTTCCTTTAGTAAACAATATAGTTGCGCCTAAGCGTTCAGAACAAAGGAAATGAAATGAAAGTAATAAATGTGTATCACATGTACCTCTTCACTTCATAGGTCGAAAGCTGGGCCAAGCAGTTTAATCAAGGTGTAACAGAAGATGGCATGTTGCCTAAGTGTGTAACTGTTTGCTTTCCATTAGTGAACACTATAGTTCTGTCTAAGCATTGAGTACAATGAAAATGAAATGGAAGAAATCTCTGTCTGTACTGCACGTTTCTTTACTCATCTAAGGACAAACTCTATCCCATGTAGTTCAATCACAGTGTTCAAAAGGTAACAAATCACCCGAGCTTATAACTGTTTGCTTTCCCTTGGAAAACACTATAATTCTATTTAAACATTGAGTACAATATAAGTGAAATGGAAAAAAATAAAAGTGTATATCTAGACTTAGCCCCAACCATATCCTCACCTTCCCTAGTGTTAGCCTTAAATATATCCTTAACTATAGCACTAAACAAAGCCATAACCATAGGCCTAACCCTAGACCTAGACCTAACTCTAGCACTTGCTGTAGACCTGACCCTACCACTAGCCCTAAACCTATACCTAATCCTAACCCTAGCCATAGCCATAGCCATAGCTATAGCCCAACCTTAACCCTAACCCTAAGCCTAACCCTAAGAATACACCTTGTCCTAACCTAAGTTCTAGGCTAAGCCCTATCCCTATCTGTATCCCTAGTCCTATTTCTAACCCTAGCTTTAGCTCTAGTCCTAGGTCTCACCGTAAAAATATCCCTAGACTTAGCCAAATCCTTAATCCTAACACAAGCTCTCACTCTATCACTTAATGAAGCCCTAACCATAATCCTAACTCTAGCCTAACCCTAACCTTAACCACAGCCATAGATTAACCCTAGCTTGAGACAGGGCCATAAACTTAACCCTATCCTTAGACCTAAACCCAGCACTAATCCTAACACTAGCCCTAGTCCTAATCCAGTCCTCACCATAACCATAAAAACCTAAAACTAACTGTAACCCTAGTCACAGCCCTAACCCTAACTCAAATCCTTGCCTCAGCCCTAGCCCTAGCTTTTAACCTTAGCCCTGACCCTAACCTTAAGCTTAAGCATACACTTGGAACTAACCCAAGCCATATTCCTAACCTGAACCTTAGCCCTAATCCTAATACTATTCCTAGACCTAACCATATCTTTAACCCTAACCTTAGCCCTAAATCTATCCCTACCCCTAATCATAACCCTTACATAATTCTAGTCCTAACACTAATCCCTAAATTTAGGCCTAAACCTAGCCCTAGTCTTAGCCAGCCAAAACCATAAGCCTAACATCAGCCCTCACACTACCCTAAACCAATATCTAAACCTATCCCTAATCCTAGTCCTAGGGTTAGTCAAAACCCTAAGCCTAACCTTAAACCTCATGCGAGCCCTAATCCAAGCCTTAATTGCAGCCCTAGTACTAGCCCTAACCCTAGCTTTTACTTGACCCTAACCCTAAACCTAAGCCTAAACCTAGCTCTAACCCTAATGTTAGCCATATCCCTAAACTCAGCCCTCACTCTATCCATAACCTGAAACCTAATACTAACCAGAACCCTAGCCTTAGCCCTAAACTTAAACATAAAGCTAGTTCTAGGCCTAACTGTAGACCCTGCATTAACCCTAAGCCTCACTCTAAACTGTAGCCCTAACCCTAATCCTTACCTCATTCTAACACTTACCCTAACCCTAACTTTTACTCTATACCTAACCCTAGCCCTAAACCTAACCCTAGACTTAGCCCTAGCAATAGCTGTAGTCCTAACCCTAACTCTCACCCTAACCCGAACCCAAACTCTATACCTAACCCTAGCCCTAAACCTAACCCTAGACTTAGCCCTAGCAATAGCTGTAGTCCTAATCCTAAACCTTACCCTAATCCTCACCATAACACTGACACTCAAACCAAACTTAGACCTAATCCTACCCCTAAACAAAGCCCATGGCTTAACTCACAATCTAGCCCTAGCCCTAACTTTGTCTTAACCCTAACACTAACCCTACCATTAGACCTAATCTTGGAACTAATCCTGGCCCTAGTCCTAGCTATAATCTTAGCCCTAACCTTCCTTCTACCCTATACATTGCCCAAGCCCTAGCCCTAGCCTTGCACTTAGCCCTAGGCTTATCCTTACTTTTCCCTAATGCTAGCCATAAACCTATCCCTAACCTTAGCACTAAGCATAGCCATATCTATGCCTAAGGCTATACACAGCCATAACACTTGCCCTAGACACGGCCCTACCACTAGCCATATCCCTATCCCTAAACCTAACACTAGGCATAGCCCTAGATATAACTGTAGCCCTATGCCTACCCCTAACCATCACCCTAACCTCAATAACAATCCTAGCCCTAACTTAAGTCCTAGTCCAGGCCCTGTCCAAATCCCTAGTCCTAATACTAACCCTGGCCCTAAACTTAGTCCTAAACCTAATGGTAATCCTAGTCCTAGCCATGACCCTAACCATAACCCTAACCCTAACTCTAACAATAAGAATTATCCTATTCCAATGCCTAACAGGAGACTTAACCATAGACCCAGACCTAGCCCTAGATCTAGTCCTATCCACTAGCCCTATTCATAGCCCTAGGACTAACCATAAACATAAACTTACCCTGAACATGACCTGTTCCTTGACCCTATCCAAACCCTAGTCATAGAACTAGCAGAGCTCCTAAACCTAGAACCAGACCTAGCCACTGTCATAGCACTAATTCTAGTCCTAACCTGAGCCCTAGATCTAGCACTAAACCTAGAACTAACCCTAGCACTGGCCCTAGCCCTAAACATACCCTAACTTTAAACCTACACATAAGTTTAGATCTACAATTAGTGCTAAACCTAACCCACACCCTAGCACTAAACCAATCCCTATCCATAGCCATAGAGATAGGCCTAAGCCCTAGATCTAACCACTGCCCTAAAACTAAACCTAACCCTAGCCCTAGCCCTAACCCTAACCGAAAACCAGCCCTAAACATAGACCTAACCCTAAAACTAACCCTAACTCTACCCTATTCTTAAACCTATGCCTACTTCTAGGCCTACTGGTAGCCCTCACCCTAGCAATAACTATCCCTAATCCTGAACCTTGCCCTCTTCCTAGTCCTAACTCTAACCCTAAACCTAAGCCTAATTCAAATATTAATCCTATAACTAACCTAGCCCTACCCCTAGCCCTAGCCACTATCTTTAGCACTAACCCAAGTCCTAACCCTAAACCTAAACCTAACAGTAAAACTAACTCTTACCCTAGACCTAAACCTACATATAATCAAAGCCTTATCATAAGGCCTAATCCTTGAACTAGCCCTAACCCTAGCCTAGCCCTAGGCCTACGCCTAGCCATAGCCATAGCCCAAGTCCAAGTTTGAGCAAGAGCCATAACACTAAACTTAGCCCTAGACCTAACACTAACACTATCCCTAACCTCAAACCAAACCCTACCCTAGCCCTGACCCTATCATTAAATCTATCCTTAGGCCTCATCCAGGTCTTAACTCTAACCCTAACCATAGTCTTCCATTAAACATTGAACTCATCCTAGCCGTAGCCCTAGCCCTAACCCCAAAATTAGCCCTAACCCCAAAATTAACCCTAAACCCTGAAATTAGCCCTAAACCTAGACCTAGCCCTATTCATAACCCCAATCCTAGCCCTAGCCCTAGCCCTAGCCCTAGACCTAGTCCAAGCCTTATCAAGACCCTAATCCTATCCCTAAACCTAGCCCTAAAACTAGTCTGAACCATAATGTGAGACCTAACCCTAACCGAAGAATATGTATGCACATGATACTTCTTCAACAACAAAGTGGCACACATTAGCTGGATTCAGAGAGCAGACATTGCAGCTGCAGAGATGATGCAATAAGAGCACATGCTACTCTTGCAGAGTTTCCAGGTTCATTTCTCAACTAGGTGGTGGCTCATAACCACCTGTCAAAAGGGAATAAATACTGTAAAGCATGGAAAAGCATAGGAGGGACCCGACCTGCATATCTATGTGAAAGGCAAAATTGAACAGGACTGGATATGATTTGATCCACGTGATACCCCATTCTAACCAAAACCTAACCAGGCTGAATAAAAGCCTAAGCCTAACTCTGAACTCAAGTCAAAGCCACTCTGCACTCCACAATTATTGGGGTCTTGTGAGCAGTTAGCCTGTTGTGCACTGGTAAGCATGTAGATAAAAGTTTGTGTGCATGTTTGTGTATTTGCCTCAGGTAACATGGGCCCTGGGGCTGCCAGGTAACACAGGAATCTATGGTCATATACACTTGATGACATAGTAGAAAATATATGCTAGAATGCTTACCTGGAAGCAGGCAGAGAGAGTGGGAAGACCATAGGAGGAAATTTATTTGCCTGTGATGAGGTATGGACAGGGTGGGTTGGAAAACAGCTCTGCTTTCTCAGAGCTGAGGGGCAGCTGAAGCCAGGCCTGCCAGGTGAGTATGATGACTGTGGTGTCATGGGTATTCTGATGGAACTGTGCCCCTTGTCCACAAGGACAGGGAGAAGAGCAGTCAGCAGCCCAGGTAGCCTTAGAGAAGGTACACAGTGGAGAAGGAGCTGAGGTTAGAGGACCCCAGGAAGTGATGTTACATCTATGACATCAATTGAAAGAGAACTTGGAATTCCGGTTACCTGGTAACTACAGGCCAGGTGGCAACCTGGACTTCCTCACTTGTCTGGAGTCACAGGACAGAGCAGGATAGTCACAGGCTGTTTACATTCTTCTGGAGGCTCATGCCCCAAAAGAGCCAAGAATAGGTGCTTTGGCCAGTTTGGAGACATTGGGTGAGCCCCATCACCCAGTGCCTTTAAGCATTTTCCCACAGGGACACATGGGTGACACTGGTTAGTCCATATCAGGAAGTCTTTGTCCCGCACCCTCCAAGTCGATCCCTGTTCCTCCTTGTGTGTTTGAGAAAGGGAGTGAACATGAAGAAAATTACCACTTTTCTCCTTAGTGTATTGCAAGAAATTGTTGAGAATTGTGATGGAGTTTTCAAGTTTGAACTTTCCTTCCTTGGTCCTTCTTCAGGACGAAAAAGAGGCAGATCATATTCTTCGTGGCTTTTCAGGTTACGGCTCCAGAATCCATGCAAAATGAAAAAGTTGGTTTGCTAACTGGCAACTGCCATTCAGAAGGGGGACTACCTGTTTGTCTCTACCTTCCTTACCATCTACCAGATGCCATCTACCATCTACCTCCAGGCAGGTGCTGGACCTGGTAATGTAAAGGAGAGTGAGCATTTCCAAATTCAGGAGAGCTAAGGGCTCTACAACTAACTGGGTTGCAGGACAGCTCAGTACTTCTCTGAGGCACTTTCTACTCATAGGCTATTGTCAGGACCAAGTGTGATTTTATTCTAGCAGTGTGTGTCCCTGGCCTGGTCTTTCAATGTGATCTGGCCAGGAATAGGGCATCTTAGTTTATGACATTCATTCTCCCCTAAGAAGCACTGTCAAGGCCCTCACTTTGTAGGCATTTGGATAGGTTTTCTCCCAGTTACAAAGAGGGTATCATACCAAATTTTGGGCATAGAGGATAATTGTAAGGACCCTCATGGCACACCAAGAAGTGCTGTGCCAACTGAGAAACCTGGAGGGCAGTAGTTTGAGTTCAATCATGACATAAATATCCCTAAATCATTTGTTACAGGAGGCTCCTTCCCAGCTCCTCAGCTTAGATCACAGTTAGCAGCACAAACTAAACCTCCTAGTCCAGCCACAGCTTGAACTACCAATCCGAACTGTGTAGCTCTTCCTGACCCAAGGCCTTAGGGGTGATGTCCTTCTGTACTGATACAGGTATGGACCTTTCGAACTGGACAGTGAAATCGACAAGCTGGAAAAGAAGTGAGAGGGCCATCTGTTAAGAGAGGGGTAACTACCATGGGCAGGCTTGAATATTGGGGGCTATTTGGGGGGATTAAGCAACTGCCAGGCATCATCCTGCAGGGATTTCCACTAGAGAGATTAACCCTGGGACTTCACCAGCAGTGGGGATATTAGAAATATCCTGGGTGGCCTCCTTGGTTCAGAGGAGCAGAGGGGAGGATGGCAGATAAATGCCAGCCCCTGTGAGCATTCATCTCCAACATAGCCCAGTCTGGTTGCTCAGTTTTTCCATAAGGCTACTTGGCAGAAAAATTTGGGACCCCCTGTACACATGGCCCACAAATTACTCCCCACCATGTTCACTGTCCATGGACTGGGAAGCCTTTGCCTTGTCTGCTTTGCAGCACAGGCAGAGAGCGGGCAGGCTTCTAACTGTATTCTTTGTCCACCTGCCTTAGTGCCATAATTGACATCCTGGGATTGAGGTTTACAAAACATCCAGAGAATTTTTATCAGAATTTGGACCTGACCAAACTCTACCAGCTGATGCACTATGTGAATCTCAACATGTTTTCCAGATATCTGGTCATCTACATACCAGAGCTCCTGTCTAAAATGGATGAACAGGAGTACAAAAACACAAGAGCCAAAGATGAGGAGGCCTGTGGTAGGTGTCTGTTGAGGTGGGAAGGAAGGTTCAGTGGGTTCTGCCAGGGAGGTGTTAGAAGCTGGCCTTTGGCCTGCAACCCTAGTTAGGATCCAGTCAGGTAGAATGTACAGACACAAACTGGTTATTGTCTGGCAGGAATTGGACTTGTGTGCTTTTTGGAAGTCTAAGACAAGGATACACATCTTGAGGAAGCTCATTGCATCCCAAATTTCCCCTGGTTTCACTTCAAAATTGCCTGCACTCACCATATATCTCTTGCTATGCTTAGATGTGGTACTTTCCTGGGCAATGCTTCCTGAGCTCCTGATTAGTTTGCACCAGGGATTCCTGAGACTCTGGATCTCAGACCAACTTCTGAAGCTCTGCCTCAGCTGGAGCTGGAACCAAAAGAGGATGCTGTCCTCTTGTATCCCAGATCAGCTTCTGCAGCAGTACCTCAGAGACAGGTGGCACCCTAAGAGGAGGGTGTACTGGATTACATATCATCTTCTGCAGCAGAGCCTCAGGGAAAGCTGGAAGCCCAAAGGGAGCTTGGTACATGAGGCCATGGAACTCAATATGTTAGCAGGGTCGCCAACACCTCTGCTTACTGCAGTATCTGAGAACGATCCGCCCCCAGCAGCCAATAAAGAGCCAGATCCTGATGTGGCTTCACATGGTCTAATTCATGGGCAGGCAATTCTACCTGCTGTAGTCAAATTAGAAGAACAAGACCACATTTCTCCTCTGCCTGAGGTTGACATATTGTCAGAAAATTTTAGAGCCACCTGTTGTATTCCAAAACCATAAACCTAAAACTAGCCCTCACCCTATCCTTAAACCAACACCTAACCATAGACCTATCAGTATCCCTAACCTTAACCTTAGCCCTAGATATAACCCTATACTAACCCTAAAGCTAGTCCTAACCCTGAACCCTAATCCTAACCCTAACTTGAACCCTAAATCCAGCCCAAACCCTAGCGCTACCCATAGCACTTAACCCAGCCCTCACACTAACCATAATCTTAAACCTATAACAAGGCCTTGCCCCAATCCTAAACCTAAACATAGTGCTAGCCCTAGCCCTAGATCTAGCCATAGTGATAACAACTGCCCTAGCACTACCTAGCTCCAAACTAGTCCTAACACTATCCCATACTCTAATTCAACCACTTACTCTAACCTTATCTCTACACCTAAACCTAACCCTAGACCTAGTCCTCGACTTGGCTGTAATCTTAATTCTAACCCTACCCCTAACTCTAACACCATACCTAGACCTAATGCTAGCCCTAAACATAGCCATAGACCTTAACTTAACCCTGGATCTAGCCCTAACTATAGCACTAAATCTAGCCCAATCCTAGCACTAAACCTATACCTGTCCTAGCACTAACTGAAGCTGTAAATCTAGCCCTAACCTGAATCTTAGAAATTACCCTATCCCTAGCCATAACCCTAGACATAATTCTTGTTCTACCCTTAGTCAAAAACACACCTTGGCCATAGCCCTACACTTAGCACTAGCCATATCCTCAACTTTCTTTACTGTTAGCCCTAAACTTATTCTTAACTCTTTCACAACGCATATTCATAACCCTAGGCCTAACTGTCGACCTAACCCAGGACCTATCCCTATTATCCCTAGATTTAACCAGAGACCTAACCCTAACAATAGTTCTCAACCCTACCCTAGCGTTAAACCTAGCCCTAGTCATGGTGCTAGCCATAGCCCTGAACACAGTGCTCACCCTAACCTTAACCCTAACCCTAAAACAAACCATAACTAGACCTAGCCCGAACAATAGTACTAAAACTTTGCATAGGCCTAGCCCTAACTGTAACCCTAGCCCTAACCCTAGTCCTAAACCTAGTCATAGACCTAGCTTTAATCCTAACACTGTCCCCAGACCTAGTCCTAGCCCTAACCCTCCACATATTACTAGCCCTTGCCTTAAACCTAGCCCTAACTCTAGCCCACACCCTTGCCCTCATTGCAACCTTATCCTTAACTCTAGCCTAACCTTAACCCTAACCCTAGTGATAGCCCTAAACTTACCATTTCCCTACCCCTAACCCAAGACCTAAGCCGAGCCCTAATCTTAGCCTTATCACTAGGGTTAAGTCTAACCCTAGCCCTAAACAAACCCTTGGCCTAGCCCTAACCTAGCACTAACTAGTCCTCACTCTAACCAAGCACTAACCCTAACCATAGTTCTAACCCTAAGCTTAAAATTAATCCAAACCCTAGCTTAGCTTTATCACTACATCTAGGCCAGATATCAGTATCCCCAACCTTGGCTATAGCCCTAACTCTAGTGATAGCCCCAGGTCTGATATTGAATGTAGTCCTAGCCCTAGACATAACCCTAGCCCTAAATAAAACCCTAACCCTAAGCCTAAACCTAACACTATCCCTAGACCTACCCTAGTACTAAGCCTTGAGCTAACACCTAACCCTAAGCCTAAATATAACCATAACTGTAACCTTAACCCCACACTCTAAACCTATCCTTAAACCTGGCCCTAACACTAGACTTAGTCATACACCTAGTCCTAATCCCAGTCCTAATCCTATCTCTTACCCTAATAATAAACCTACCCTTAAACCTCGACCTAACCATGACTATAGCCCTAGGTTTAAACCTTGACTGAGCCCTAGCCCAAGCATTAACACTAGCCATAGAACTACCACTACCCATAGCTCTAGGTATAGCCCTTAATCTTGCCCTAGCCTGAGTGTTAGCACTAGCTATACAACTATCAATAGCCATAACCCTAGCCCTAACTCTAGCCTTAGTTCTAACTCCAAACCTAACTATAATCCTAAAACAGACACTAATTTATCCCTGAATCAAACTCTAACCATAGCCCGAAGCCTAAACATAGCCCTAAGAGTGGCAGCCTTAATCTTCCCCTAAACCTAAAATTAACCCTAGCTATAGTCCTAGCCCTAATCCTATCCCTAAAACCTAGCACTAAATGTGACACTAACCCTAATCCTAACCCTAACCATAATCTTAACCCTATACCCAACTCTAAGCCTAGTCTTAACCCAAGCCCTCTTCAGAGTCCCAGCCATAGACCTAGCCCTAGCCCAAATGCCAGTCCTAACCCTAACCCAAATACAAAACCAAATCCTATTCCTAGTCCTACCTCTAGCCCTGACCTAACTATACACAGAACGCTAAACCTAATCCAAATACTAAGCCTTTACGCAGCCCTAGCTGTGGTGCTAACCCTAATAGTAACCCTAGCTCTCAGCCAAAACCTAGCCCTAGTCCTAGCCCTAACTCTAAAACTAACCCTAAGCCTAACCCTAAACCTAACCTTAAGCCTAACCTCAAACATAGCCTTAGGTTTAACATTAAACCTAGACCTAACCCTTGCCCTAAACCTAGCCATAGGCCTAGCACTAACCCTAAACCTAAGCCCAACCCTTGACCAAATCCTTGTTCTATCTATAACCTTATCCATATCTCTAGCCTAATGTTAGCCCTAACCATAGCCTTATCCTGAAACCTAGCTTTTGTCCTAACCCCAACCCTAGCCCTCTCCCTAGCCCTAACCATAGACCTAACCCTAGTCCTGTCCCTAGTGGTAACACAATCCCTATCCCTAGACTTATCCCTAACCCTAGCCCTAGGCCTAGCCCCAGCCCTAGCCCTAGTCTTAACCTTAGGCCTAACCCTATCCTATTCCTTGCCCTAGCCCTAGGCATAAACATAACAATAAATCTAACCCTAACCCTAACAAACACTAACACTAACACCAAACCTAGTCCAAAATCTAGCCATAGACCTTGGCTTAACTCTTGAGCTAGCCGCAGCCATAGCACTAAATCTAGCCTTAGCACTAACCCTAGACCTTGCCTACCTTACCCAAACCATAAATCTAGCTTAACCATGGCCCTAACAAAAGTCCTAGCTGTAGCCCTAACCGTAACTCAAACCATAAACATCACCAAAACCCTAAGAATAATCCTAGACTTCACTCAAGTCTTATCCCAGGCCCTATCCTATCCCTATGCCTGTCAGTAAGCTTAATATTAGTCTTGTCCTAAAATTAGTCTAAACCTTAACCCTAAACCTAACCCTAGTCCTTGGTCTAACCTTAGCCTGACCATAAACCTAACCCCAGCACTAACACTAAACCTATCCCTATCCTCAACTCTATCCTAGGCATAGATATAGCTGTAGCCCTACACTTAAACCTAGTCCTAAACCTAGCCCTAACCCAAATACTAGTCTTAACCCTAGTAGTATCCCAAAACCACCCTAAACCTAATCCAATCCTAACCCTTCCCCTAGCACTAGCCCTAACCCTAGCCCTAGCCCTAGTCTTGGTCATAGCCAGAACTCTACTTTTAAAGCTAAACATAAAATCAGACCAAACACTATCTGTAACCGTAACCTAGCCCTAGCCATAGCCATAGCACTAACCCTAAACCTAACCCCAACCCTAAAGTTACACTATCCTTAAACACAGGTCTACTCCTAGCCCTAGCCAAAGTGCTGATCCTAGCAATAACTCTAGCCCTAATACTAAACTTAGCCCTAGCCCTCATCCTAGCCAACTCTAAACCTAAACTTCAGCTTAACCCTAACAATAATGCTAGGACTAACCTAGCCCTAACTCTAGCCCTAGTCCTAGTTTTATCCCTAACCCAAGTCCTAACCATAACCCTAGCCTTAACAATAAACCTATCCCTTAACCTAGACCTAACTATAGCCATAGCGCTAGGCATAATCCTTGACAGCCTTAGCTTTAGTCCTAGCCCAGTCTTAAATCTAATGCTAACACTAACCTTAGCCCTAAACCTAACCCAACCCTGGTCTTGTCCCACTCCATAACTTTAAGTATAAGCCTAGCCCAGGCCCTAACACTAACCATAACCCTAGCCATCCCCTAAACCTAGAATTAACTCTATCCCTACCTCTAAAACTAGACCTAAACCTACCTCTTAGCCTAACCCTATCCATAATATTAATCCTAGCACTAATCCTAGCCCTAGCCACTAAATGTACCCCCTGCACTACCCTTAAACCTATCTCTAAACCTAACCTTAACCCTAACACTAAATTTAACCCTAACCCTAAAACTTGCCCTAGCCTAGCCATAAAACTAAACCTAAACCTTGACCTAAACTTAGCACTAGCCCTAACCCTAAATCTAAAATTAAATCTAACTCTAAACCTAACCCTAGGTCTAGTCCTAGCCCTCATTCAAACCCTAATCTTAAGCCTAATGCTAATACTAACACAGGCCTAAAGGAGCACTAAACCCAGTCCTAGACCTAATCCAAGCCCTAGCCCAAACACCAGCCCTAAACCCAAGGACTAACCCTAACACTAACCCTAACCCTACATAGACCTAAACCCAGTACTATGGTTAATGTTAGTGTTAGGGTTAGGGTTAACTGTAACCCTCACCTAGACCTAGCCCTAACCATACCACTAACCCTAAACTCCAGGTTAGGCCTAGGTTAGGGTTAGGCTTAGGGTTATGGTTATGGTTAGGGCTAGGGTTAAGGTTAGGGAAACGGCTTAGGTTTAGGCTTAAGATTAGGGTTAGGACTAGGTTAAGTGTTAAGTTTCAGACCAGAGTTTGGGATAGAGCTTGTGCTAGGGTTAGAGTTAGGGTTAGGATCGGCATAGGGCGAGGGCTAGGGTTACATCTAGGGCTAGGCCTAGGGCTATGACTAGTTCTAGTACTAAGGTTAGGGTTAAGGTTAGGGTTAGTGGTAGGGTTTTGGTTATGTTTAGAACTAGGGCAAGGGGTAGTGTTAGGCCTAGTGTTAAGGATAGGACTAGGGCTAGTGTTAGGGTTAGGGTTAGGATAAGGCTATGGTTAGGAGTAAGCCTAAATTTAGGGCTAGGGTTAGTGTTTAAAGATACAGTTAGGTCTAGGGGTAGTTTTAGGTTTAGGGCTAAGGTTAGGGCTATGGATTGTCCTAGGGTTAGCAATAGTGTTAGGACTAGGGCTAGGGCTAGGGGTAAGCTTAGGGTTAGATCTAGGGTTATGTCTAGGTGTAGGACTAGGTATAAGGCTAGGTTTAGTGCTAGTACAAGGACTAGACTAGGTTTAGGGCTAGGGCTAGATTATGGTTTTGGTTAGGACTAGGCCTAGGTTTAGAGCTCTGGGTAGGATTAGCAAAATGGTTAGGGCTAGGCCTATGACTAGGTTTAGGGCTAGGGTTAGTGTAAGGGTTAGGTTAGGGTTAGGTACAGGGCTAGGGCCAGGCCAAGGATTAGGGCTAGGTTTAAGTTAAGTACTAGGGTTATTGCTAGGGTTAGTGCTACAGCTAGGGATAGTGTTGGACCTGGGGTTAGGGCTAAGTTTAGAGATAGGTTTAGGCTTAGGGTTAGAGTTAGGTTTGGTGTTACAGTTAGGGCTATAGTTTGGGCTAGATCTAAGGCTAGGGCTAGGTTTACATTTAGGATTAGAGTTAGTGTTGAACTACAGTTATAACTGGGTTTAGGGCTGATTATTGTAGGATTAAGGCTGTGGGTAAGGCTAGGTATACAGCTAGGTTTAGCAATAGGGCTAGGCTAGACTTGAGTTAGTTATAGGATTAGAGTTATGCCTATTGTTAGGACTAGGGCCAGGTTAGACTTAGGGCTAGGGCTATGGTTAGAGTTAGAATTAGGGTTAGGGTTCAGTTTAGGGCTATGGTTAGAGATAGGGCTAAGGATGTATTAAGAGCTAGGTTTAGGATTGCGGCTAAGGCTATTGCCAAGTTTAGAACTAAAACTAGGGTTAGGTATAGATCTAGTTTTAAGTGAGGGCTATGAATATGGTAAGGATAAGGATTTAGGTCAGCACTATGGCTACTGCTAGAGCTAGGGCTAGGGCCTGGGCTAGAGCTAAGGCTATGGCTAGGTATTAGGTAAGGGCTAGGATAGATTTAGGTTTAGGGTCAGAGTTACAATACTGTTTACAGCTAAGATTAGGGCTAGAGATATGGCTAGTGCTAGAACTCGGCCTAGGACTAGGGTTAGGGCTAGGGATAGAACTTGGACTAGGTCAAGTTTTAGTCCTCATTCTATGGAAATGGTAAGGTCTAGGGTTAGGGTTAGGATTAGGGTTAGGTTTATTCTTAGGGCCAGGCTTAGGCTTAGGACTGGGGATAAGGATACCTATCGGGCTAGGGGTAGAGTTATGTCTAGGTTCAGCCTAGTGTTAGTATTAAGATTAGGATTAAGTTTACAGTTAGATTTTTGGGCTAGGGCAATGGCTAAGTCAAGGGCTAGGTTTAGGATTAGGGCTAGAATTACTGCTGGGGTTAGGGCTATAGCTAGGGTTAGGAGTAGTCCTAGGTTTAATTATAGGGTAGGGTCAGGGCTAAGGTTAGGGCTAGGGATAGGGATACAGATGGATGGGGACAGGGATAGGAATAGGGATAGGAATAGGGAAAGAGATAGAGATACGGATACGGATAGGAATAGGGATAGGGCCTGGGCTAGGACTTGGGTTAAGGCTAGGTTTATTTTTAGGGTTAGGTTAGGGCTCCAGCTACTGTTTGGTCTAGTGCTAGGGTTTAGAGATCAGGTTAGGACTAGTGCTACAGTCAATGTTAGAGCAACTGATAGGCCTAGACTTAGGGTTAGGTCTAGGGTTAAAGCTATATTTAATGCTAGGTTTAGGGATAGATTTAGGGCTAGCTTTAGGGATTGCTGAGGATAGGGCTATGGCTAAGGTTAGGGCCATTGTTAGGGACTGGTCTACAGCAGGGGTAGGGTGATGTATAGAGCGAAGGTTATGACTTGGGCTAGGGCTAGGGCTAGGGTTAGTTCCAAGTTTTGGATTTGGGTTAGTGTTAGGGTGAGGGTAAAGGTGAGGGTTAGGACTATGGGTAGGGCTAGGTCTAAGTCTAGGATTAGGCTTAGGGCTAAGGCTAGAGCTAGGTCTAGGATTATGTCTAGGTCTACAGCTTTGGTTAGTTCTAGGTTTAGAGTTATGGCTAGGGTTAGAGTTAGTTTTAGGATTATGTTTAAGTGTAGTGTTGGAGTTAGAACTAAGGCTAGGCTTAGGATTAGTTTTAGAGTTATTGCTAGAGTTTGGGCTGCAGCAAGTACTAGAAGTATACCTAGGTTTAATGATAGGGTACAGTTAAGGTTGGGGTTGGATTTAGATTTGAAAATAGAGTTAGAGCTATGGCTAGGTGAAGGTCTAGGTCTCGGACTATGGTTACAATTAGGGGTAGGTTTAAGGCTGAGCTTAGGGATATGTCTAGGTTTAGTCTGAGCTCTCTGACTATGCTTTGGGCTAGTGTTAGGGATAGAATTAAGGTTAAGGTTTGGTTTAGGTTTAGGGCTAGTTCTAAGTTAGAGTTAGGGTTAGGTTAGGGATAGATTTATTTTTTAGGGTTAGGGCCAGTGCTAGGGGTAGTTCTAGGTTATTGCTAGGGCTGGAGAAAAGGCTTGGGTTAGAGCTAGGATTAGTGCTAATGATATGGCCAGGGATAGGGCTAGCATTAGGGCCTTGGATAGTTCTATGACTAGCTTTAGGACTAGGATTAGAGCTAGTGTCTGGCATAAGGTAGGTTTATGTTTAGGATTACAGTTAAGCTAAGGGTTAAGCTAGTGCTAAAATAAGGTTAGGCTTATAGCTCAAGCTAGATCTATGGCTAGTGCTAGGTCTATGATTTGAACTAGGATTAGGTCTTGGACAAGGTTTAGGAATAAGATTGTAGCTAGGTTTGGGGTTAGCTTTAGTGTTAGTTCTGAGGCTATATTTAAAGTTACATTTAGGGTTAGGTTTATGTTTACTTCTAGGACTAGTGACAGAGTTAGTTCTAGGTTTAGTGCTAGGGTTAGAGCTAGATTTAGGGCTATTAATATTGTTATGCAATGGGTTGGGTTAGGACTAGGGTTAGCACCTGGGCTAGTTCTATGATGAGGATTAGGGTTACCCTTAGGATTAGGCTCAGGTCTATGGTAGGTTTAGGTTTAGGTTTAGGGTTAGGTCTAGGGCTAGGATTAGTGTTAGGACTAGGGTCTAGTCTAGGGTAAGTTTAAGTTTAGATTTGGGTTTAAGGCTAGTGCTAGGTCTAGGCCTTGTAATGACTACAGCTTGATCTAAAGATAGATGAGTAAAGGAATATAGCCCTAGTATGAACCTTAACCCTATCCTCATCTTTCCCTAATGCTACTAATAAACCAAATTCCAACCCAAGACCTAACCCTAGAATTAATGATAGACCTAGGCATATCCTATTTCTAGCTCTAGTGATTAGCCTAGCCCTAATACAAACCCTAACCCTAACTGTATCCTTAAAGTTAAACTTAGTCCAGACTTGACCTTTGCCCTATTCCTAGGCTTAGAAATATCCAAAGAAATAGTCTTGTTCTCACCCTAATTTAACAGTAAACATAGACACAGCAGTAAACCTAGCCTTAATCCTAACCTACTCCTAGCACTATATTAGAAGTAACCCTAACCCTAACCTTAAACCTAACCTATCCCAAACTTAGCCTGAGAACTAGCCCTAACCCTAACTCTAGATCTAACCTTAACCCTACCCTAGCTAGGCCTGACCCTAGACCAAACCCTAGCTATAGACATCTCCTATAACTAGACCTAACCCAAGCTCTAGTCCTACCCCTAAAACTAGTCCTAAACCTAGCCTGAACCTTTTCCCTAAACCTAAACCTAAACTTAGCCCTATCCCTAGCCTTAACCCAGGCCTAAACTAAGCCCTAACCCTACCCCAAAATCGGACTTTAAACTTCAGCTTACCCTTTACCCTACATATAACCCTAAACCTAAGCTTAGCTTTAAACCTAGTCCTAAATCTAACCATAAAACTAGCCCTAAACCTATCTGCAACCCTAAGAATAGCCATAAACTTAGGCCTACCTCTAGCCCTAAACCTATTCCTAACTCTAGCCTTAATCATAACCATAGACCTAGGACTAAAAGTAGATCTCACCATAGCCCTAGCCCTAGCCCTAGCCCTAGCAATAACCCTAGGCCTAGCCCCGACAATAACTCTAACCCTAACCCCAAACCTAGCTCTATTCCTATCCCAAATCCAAACTTGCACACTAATAGTAACTCTCATCCTAAACCCTAACCCAATCCCTAACTTAACCCTAACTCTAACACCTTAAATTGATCCTAAACCCAACCCTAGCCATAGCTCTAACTGTAGCCCTACCACTAAATACAGCCTTAGTTCTACACCTATTCTTACCCCTAACTCCAGTCCTAATGCAAGTACTAAACCTAACCCCAATCCTTAACCCTAATTCTAACTCTATCCATGATCCTAACCTTAAACCTAGCCCTCACCCAAGTCTAACCCTAGCCCTAATCTAACCTTAACCTTAATCCTAACTCTGACTCTAAACCTAATATTAACCCCAAAACTAGCTCTAATGGTAGCCTCACACATATCCCTAATCTTAAACTTAACCCTTGCCCAAGCCCTATCCATAAACTTAGACATAACCCTGGACTTACCCCCAGCCACATCTGCCCTAACCTTAGCCTTAACCTTAGCCTTAGGTGTATCCTAACCTCAGCTATAAGACTAATCCTAAACCTATCCATCATCCTAGCCCTAACCTGAGACACAGGTCTAAGCCATAGACATGGCCTTAGAGCTTGCCCTAGCCCTGACCCTAACACTAGCTCTAACTCTAGACCTAACCCTAGTCCTGCCCCAGACCTGAGACTTACACATAATTCTACCCCTAAACCTATCCAAAATTCTATGCCCAACCCAAAACCTAACACTTAGCCCTAACCCCAGTCCTATATATAACCCTAACTCTAACCCTAATAATAAACCTAACAGGATCACAAGATCTAACTGTAGACCTTAGCCAAGCCCTAGCTGTAGCTCTAACCCTATCCTTAATCATAGTCCAAACCTAGGCATAGGCCTAGCCCTAACCCTAAACTCTTTTGCCCTTTCCCTAAACCTAGCCCTAGCCCTAGCCCTAAACTTAGCACCATTCCTTACCCTAACCATAGGCCTCACTGTATGCCTAACCATAACCATATCCCTGAACCTATTCCTAAACCAAGCCTTAACCATTGCCTAGCATCAGCACTAAGCCTGGCCTGAGCACTAGCCTGGACTCTAATCCTAACCCTAACCCTAACCAGAATACTAGAACTAAACCTAGCCCTCATTCTAGCCCAATTCCAGTCCCACATGCTAACAGTAGTCCTCAACTTAAACCTAACCGTAACTCTAATCCTAGTCCTAACATAACCCTAAACTTAACCCTAGCCTTACAACTAGCCCTAATCACAGACCTGGTCCTCACCCAAGCCCTAGCTGTCTACCTATCCCTGTCCCTAACTTTAGTCCTAACATGAATGCCAATCCTAACCTTAACCCTTAACACTAATTCTAATCTTAACCCTGACCCTAACCCTAAAACAAGGCCTCAACCAAAACTAACCATAACCCTAATGTAACCCTAATCTTAAACTTAACTCTAACTCTAAACCTAATACTAAACCTAACACCAATTGTAGCCAGACTCCTATGCCTATTCTTAGACCTAACCCTTGCCCTAGCCCGATCCATAACCTTAGACATAACCCTGGTCCTATCCCTAGCCGTATCCTAACATTAGAGCTCAACATTAAACCTAGCCTTAACCTTAGCCCTAGCCATATCCTAACTTTAGCACAAACACTAACCCTTATCCTATCCATAATCCTAGCACTAACCATAGACATAGCCCTAGGCCTGGCCCTAGAGCTAGCCTTAGTTTCCCTAGTCCAGGCCCTACCACTAGTTCTAAATCTAGACCTAACCCAAGTTCTAACCCAGCCTTTAGAAGTAGACATAATCCTACCCCTAAAACTAGCCTAACTAGTAACTGTAAACCTAGCCTGAACCCGAGTCCTCTATATAACCCTAACCCTAACAATAATGATAAACCTAACCAGAAACCAAGACCTAACTCTAAACCTGACTATATCCATAGCCACAGACTGAATCCTAGCAAGAGCTCTAACCATAGCCCTCACCCTAGCCTAGACCTAGTACAGACTGTTACCATAATCATAACCCTAAAACTAACACTAACCCTGTTCCTAGCCTTTCCATAGGCCTATACCAAGCTGTTACCCTAGCTGCAGCTCTAGCCCAGGCCCTATATTTAGCCCTAATCTAGCCATCAGCCTAGAATTAATCCTAGCCCTAAACTTGATACTAGCCCTAGCCCTAAACATTACACTATCGCTACAACTAGCCCTAGCCCTAAACTAACCCTAATCCAGGTCCTAATCCTAACCCTAAATCTAGCTGATATCTATCTCTAACACTGAATATATCCTAGCCCTTACCATAGCCATAGCAATAGGCCTAACCCTAGACATAACCCTAGATCTAATCCTAACCTAGCATAGCCACTAGCACTAGCCTCGACACTAGCTCTAGCCCTAACCCTAATCCTAATCCTATTCTTTCTACACTTAGATGTGGGACCTTCCTGGGCAACAGTTCCTGAGCTCCCTGATTAGTTTGCACCAGGGATGCCTGAGACTGGATCCCAGACCAACTTCTGACACTCTTCCTCAGCTGGAGCTGGAACCACAAGAGGATGCTCTGGTCCTGTATCTCAGATCAGCCTCTGCAATGGCACCTCAGAGAGAGGTGGCACCCAAAGGGAGCTGAACAGGATTCCTGATCATCTTCTGCAGCAGAGCCTCAGGGGAAGCTGGAAGCCCAAGAGGAGGCTGTGGTGCATAAGATCATGGAACACATTATGTCAGCAGCAGAGCCAACACCTCTCTTGACTGCTGTATCTGAGGAGGATCCACCTACAGCAGCGATACAAAGCCACCTCCAGATGTGGTTTCACATGCTCCATCTTGTGGGCAGGTAATTCTACCTGATGTCAAATTAGAAGAACCAGATTATGTTTCTTCTCTGCCTGAGGTTTACATAAGGTCAGAAAGTTTTAGAGTAACATGTTGCATTCCAAAACCCTAACCCTAAAACTAGCCCTCACCCTAGGCTTAAACCAGGACCTAACCATAGACCTAGCACTATCCCTAACCTTAACCTTAGCCCTAGACATAACCCTAAAGTAACCCTAAGACTAGCCTAATCCTAAACCTAAACCTAATGCTAGCCCTAGCCCTAGATCTAGCCATAACTGTAAAAACTGCTCTAGTCCTACCTAGCTCCAAACTAGTCCTAATGCTATCTCATATTCTAATTCTACCACTCACCCTAACCCTAACTCTACACCTAAACCTAACCCGAGACCTAGTCCTTGACCTACCTGTAATCCTAATTCTAACCCTAGCCCTAACACTAACACCATACCTAGACCTAATCCTAGTCCTGAACATAGCCATAGACCTTGACTTAACCCTGGATCTAGCCCTAACTGTAGCATTAAATATAGCCCAATCCTAGCACTAAACCTATACCTGTCCTAGCATTAACTGAAGCCATAAATCTAGCTCTAACCTGAAACTTAAAACTAACCCTAGCCCGAGCCATAACCCTAGCAATAATCCTTGCCCTACAGCTAGCCATATACAAGCCTTGGCCATAGCCCTACAATTAGCACTAGCCCTATCCTCAACTTTCTTTACTGTTAGCCCTAAATCTATTCTTAACCCTATGATGAAGCATATTCATAACCCTAGGCCTAACTCTCAACCTAACCCAGGCCCTATCCCTATCCCTATCCCTATCCCTATCCCTAGACTTAGCCAGAGACCTAACCCTAACAATAGTTCTCAACCTATCCATTACAACTCTAGCCTAGCCCTAAACCTAGCCCTAGTCCCAGTGCTAGCCATAGCCTTAAACACAGCCGTCACCCTAACCTTAACCCTAAGCCTAAAACAAACCATAACGTGACCTAGCCCTAACCATAGTACTAAATCTTTTCATAGGTCTAGCCCTAACCCTAGTCCTAAACCTAGTCATAGACCTAGCTATAATCCTAACCCTAGCCCTAAACCTATTCCTAGCCCTAACCCTATACATATCACTGGCCCTTCCCCAAACCTAGCCCTAACTCTAGCTCAAACCCTTGTCTTCACTGTAACCTTATCCTTAAGTCTAGCCTATCCTTAACCCTAGCCCTAGCCCTAGCCCTAAACCTACCCTTTCCTTACCCCTAACCCAGACCTAACCTTAGCCCTAAACTTAGCCCAATCCCTAGGTTTAAGTCTAACCCTAGCCCTAACCATAGCCCTATTCCAAGCCCTTAGCCTAGCTGTAACCTAGCACTAACTAGCCCTAACTCTAACCTAGCACTAACCCTAACCATAGTTCTAACCCTATGCTAAAAATTAACCCAAACACTAACCTAGCCTTACCACTACATCTAGGCCACATATCGCTATCCCTAGACTTAGCTCTAGCACTAACACCAGTGATAGTCCCAGGTCTGATCTTAAATGTAGTCCTAGTCCTAGACATAACCCTAGCCCTAATTATAGCCCGAAGCCTAAACCTAAACCTAACACTATCCCTAGACCTACCCTAGCACTAAGCTTTGAACTTAACACCTAATCCTATCCCTAAACATAACCATAACTGTAACCTTAACTCCACACTCTACACCTATCCTTAAACCTGGCCCTAACACTAGACCTACTCATACACCTAGTCCTAATCCTAGTCCAAATCCTATCTCTAATAATAAACCTACCCGTAAACCTCGACCTAACCATGACCATAGCACTGGGTTTAAACCTTGATTGAGCCCTAGCCCAAGGATTAGCACTAGCCATAGAACTACCGCTAGCCATAGGTCTATGTATAACTCTTAACCTTGCCCTAGCCTGAGTGTTTGTACTAGCTAGAGAACTATCAATAGCCATAGCCCTACCCCTAATTCTAGCCTTACTTCTAACTCTAAACCTAACTATAATCCTAAACCTAACACTAGCCTATCTCTGATCCTAGCCCTAATCATACTCTAAAGCCTCAACATAGCCCTAATAGTAGCAGCCTTAACCTTCCCCTAAACCTAAAACTAACCCTAGCCATAGTAATAGTCCTAAACTTATCCTTAAAACCTACCCCTAAATGTGACATTAACCCTAACCCTAACCCTATACCTATACCTAACCCTATAACTAGCCCTAGGTCTGAACTTAGACCTAAATTTAACTATAAACCTAGACCTAAACCTAGCCCTAGCCTTATAATTATCCCTAAAACTAGTCCAACCCTAGTCTTAACCCTATTCCTGACCCTAACCCTAGCACTAACAATATTTCTAACTCTTGTCATCACTGCATCAATAACCTAGGCATAACTCTAGACCTCAACCTAGTCCTGACCTGGACCCTAACCTTGATCCCAACTAAGCCTAGTTTTAATCCAAGCCCTATTCATTGTCCTAGCCATAGGCCTAGCCCTAGCCCTAACCCTAACCCAAACACAAAACAAAATTCTACACCTAATCCTAGCCCTAGTTCTACCTCTAGCCCTGACCTAACTATACTCAGAACACTAAATCTAATCCAAATACAAAGCCTCAACCCAGTTCTAGCTGTGGTGTTAACCCTAATAATAACACTAGCTCTCAGCCTAAACCTAGCCCTAGTCCTAGACCTAACTCTAAACCTAAACCTAAGCCTAATCCTAAACCTAACCCTAAACCTAACCTTAAATTTAAGTTTAGGTTTAACACTAAACCTAGACCTAACCCTCGACCTAAACCTAGTCATAGGCCTAGCACTAACCCTAAACCTAACCCCAACCCCTGACCAAACCCTTGTCCTATCTGTAACCTTAGCCCTAACCACAGCCTTACACTTAAACCTAGCCCTTGTCCTAGCCCCAACCCTAGCCCTCCCGTAGACCTAATCCTAGTCCTATCTCTAGCAGTATCCCTATCCCTAGGCCCAGCCCTAGCCAACTGTAAACCTAAACTTCAGCCTAACCCTAACAATAATACTATGACTAACTTAGCCCTAACTCTAGCCTTAGCCCTAGTTGTAGCCCTAACCTGAGTCCTAACCCTAACAATAAACCTAGCCCTTAACCAAGACCTAAATATAGCCATAGCCCTAGGCATAATCATTGACATAGCCTTAGCCTTAGTCCTAGCCCAGTCTTAAATCTAATGCTAACACTAATCTTAACCATAAACCTAACCCAACCCTGGTCTTGACCCTCTCCTTAACTCTAACTATAAGCCTAGCCCAGGCCCTAAAACTAACCATAGCCCTAACCATCCCCTAAACCTAGAATTAACTCTATCCCTAGATATACCTAAACCTACCCCTTACCATAACCCTATCTATAATATTAATCCTAGCCTTAGTCCTAGCCCTAGCCACTAAAATTATCCCCTGCATTATGCTTAAACCATATCTCTAAACCTAACCCTAACCCTAACACTAAATTTAACCCTAACCCTAAAATTCACCCTAGCCCTAGTCATAAACCTAAACCTCAACCTTGACCTATAATTAGCACTAGCCCTAACCCTAATCCTAACACTAAATCTAACCCTAAACATAACCCTAGGTCTAGTCCAACCCTAACCCTAATTCTAACCCTAATCTTAAACCTACTTCTAATACTAACCCAGGCCTAAAGGAGGACTAAACCTAGTCCTAGACCTAATCCAAGCCCTAACATTATCTCTAGCCCAAATGCTAGTCCTAAACCTGAGGACTAACCCTAACAACTAACTCTAACCCTACATAAACCTAAACCCAGTACTATGGTTACTGTTAGGGTTGTAGTTAACTGTAACCCTAACCTAGACCTAGCCCTAACCATAGCACTAACCCTAATCTCCAGGCTAGGCCTAGGTTAGGGTTAGGTTAGTGTTACAGTTAGTGTTAGTGTTAGAGTTAGGGTTAGCCTTTGGTTTAGGCTTAAGATTAGGCTTAGGACTAGGTTAAGTGTTAGGGTTCAGACTAGAGTTTGGGCTAGGGTTAGGGTTAGGGTTAGGGTTAGGATTGGCATAGGGCTAGGGTTAGGGTTACATCTAGGGTTAGGCTTGAACTATGGCTACGGTTAGGGCTAGTTCTAGGGCTAAATTTAGGGTTAAGCTTAGGGTTAGTGGTAGGGTTCAGGTTATCTCTAGGACAAGGGCAAGGGGTGGGGTTAGGCCTAGGCTTAGGGATAGGACTAGGGCTGGTGTTAGGGTTAGGGTTAGGATAAGGCCTATCATTAAGGATAGGCCTAAATTTAGGGAAAGGGTTATGTTAGAGCTACAGTTAGGTCTAGGGATAGTTTTGGGTTTAGGGCTAAGGTTAGGGCTATGGCTTGGCCTAGGGTTAGCGATATTTTAGGGCTAGGGCTAGAGCTAGGCATAAGACTAGGGTTAGTTCTAGGATTAGGTTTAGGGTTAGGACTAGGTATAAAACTAGGTTTAGGGCTTGGGCTACAGTTATGGTTATGGTTAGGACTAGGACTAGGTTTAGAGCTCTGGGTAGGATTAATGAAATGGTTAGTGCTAAGCATATGACTAGGTTTAGGGCTACGTTTAGTGTAAGGGTTAGGATTACGATTAGGGTTAGGATTAGGGTTAGGGTTAGGGTTAGGGTTAGGGCTAGGTCCAGGCATAGGATTAGGGCTAGGTTTAAGATGAGTACTAGGGTTATTGCTAGGGTTAATAATACAACTAGGGCTAGTGTTAGGCCTGGGATTACGGCTAAATTTAGAGCTCAGTTTAGGCTTAGGGTTAGGGTTAGATTTGGTACTACAATTAGGTCTATGGTTTGGGCTAAAGCTAGGGCTAGGGCTAGGGCTAGGTTTATGTTTAGGATGAGAGTTAGTTTTGACATATGATTATTGCTAGGATTAAGGCTATGTGTAGGGCTATGTATAGGCCTAGGTTTAGCGATATGGCTTGGCTAGACAAGTTCGTTATAGGATTAGGGTTTGGCCTATGGTTAGGACTAGGGCCTGGGTTAGACTTAGTGCTAGAGCTATGGTTAGGGTTTGAGTTAGGGTTAGGGTGAGGGTTAGGATTACGGTTAGGGTTAGGGTTAGGGCTAAGCTTAGAGATAGGGCTAAGGCTAGGTTAAGTGCTAGGTTTAGAATTGTGGCTATGGTTATTACCAAGTTTAGGACAAAAGCTAGGGTTCAGTGTAGTTCTAGTTTTAAGGGATGGCAATGGATATGGTAAGGATAAGGATTTGGGTCAGGACTATGGCTACTGCTCGGCCTAAGGATAGGGCCTGGGCTAGAGATAAGGCTAGGGCTAGGTATTGGGAAAGGGATAGCATAGATTTAGGTTTATGGTCAAAGTTACAATATTGGTTACAGCTAAGATAGGGCTAGGGATATGGCTGGTGCTAGAACTTGGCCTAGGAGTAGGGCTACAGCTAGGGCTAGGGCTAGGCCTAGAACTTGGACTAGGTCAAGGTTTAGGCCTAGTTCTATGGAAATGATTGGGTCTAGGTTTAGAGTTAGGGTTAGGGTTAGGTTTATTGTTAGGGCTAGGTTTAGGATTAGGACTTCTGTTAGGGCTCTGCTTAGGGCTAGGGGCAGGGTTAGGTCTAGGTTAAGCCTAGTGTTAGGATTAGGATTAGGATTAGGTTTACAGTTAGATTTCAGGGCTAGGGAAATGGCTAAGTCAAGGGCTAGGTTTAGGATTAGGGCTAGAATTACTGCTGGGGTTAGGCTATAGCTAGGGTTAGGAATAGTCCTAGGTATAAGTATAGGGTAGGGTCAGGGCTAAGTTTAGGGCTAGGTCTAGAATTAGGCCTAGGGATAGGGATAGGGATATGGATAGGGATAGGGATAGGGATAGGGATAGGGATAGGATAGGGATAGGGACAGAGATAGGGATATGGATAGGGATAAAAATGGGGATAGGGCCTAGGCTTGGACTTGGGTTATGGATAGGTTTATTCTTAGGGTTAGGTTAGGGTTCCATCTATGGCTGGGTCTAGTGCTAGGGTTTAGACATCAGGTTAGGACTAGTGCTACAGGCAATATTAGAGCAACTGCTAGGGCTAGGCCTAGGATTAGGTCTAGGTTTATAGCTATGTTTAGTGATATGTTTAGGGAGAGTTTTAGGGCTAGTGTTAGGAATAGCTGAAGATAGGTCTATAGCTAAGGTTAGGGCTATGGTTGAGGATTGGTCTAGAGCAGGAGTAGGGTGAGATTTTGAGCTAGGTTTGTGACTTGGGCCAGGGTTAGTTCTAAGTTTAGGGTTGGGCTTAGTGTTAGGGTTAGGTTAAAGGTTAGGATTAGGGTTAAGACTAGTTTAGGGTAGGGCTAGGTCTAAGTCTAGGATTAGTCTTAGGACTAGGGGTAGAGCTAGATCTAGGATTAGGCCTAGGGCTGTGGTAATGGTTAGTTCTAGGCTTAAGGCTAGATTATCCTTAGGGGTATGGCTAGGGTTAGAGTTGGTGTTAGGATGATGTTTAGATGTAGTGTTGGAGTTAGGACTGGGTCTGTGTTTAGGACTAGTTTTAGAGTTATTGTGAGTTTGGGCTACAGAAAGTACTAGAAGCATACCTAGGTTTAATGATAGAGTATGGTTAGGGTAGGGTTGGGTTTAGATTTGAAGGTAGAGTTAGAGATCTGACTATGTGAAGGTCTACATGTAGGACTGTGGTTACTATTAGGGTTAGGCTTAAGGCTGAGCTTAGGGATAGGTCTAGGCTTCGGCCTAGGTCTATGGCTATGGTTTGGGCTAATGTTAGGGATAGAATTCAGGATAGGGTTTGGTTTCAGTTAGGGCCAGTTCTAGGACTAGACTTAGGGTTGGGGTTAGGTATAGGTTTATTTTTAGGGGTAAGGTCAGTGCAATGTTTAGTTCTTCATTACTGCTAGGGCTAAAACAAGGGCTAGAGTTAGAGCTAGGAATAGTGCTAATGATATGGCCAGGGATAGGGCTAGCATTAGGGCCTTGGCTAGTTCTATGACTAGCTTTAGGACTAGGATTAGAGCTAGCGTCTGGCATAAGGTAGGTTTAGGTTTAGGTATAGGGTTAGGCTAATGGTTAAGGTTAGTGCTAAAATAGGGCTAGGCTTATAGCTGGAGATAGATCTACAGCTAGTGCTAGGTTTATGGTTTGTTCTAAGTTTAGGTCTTGAATTAGGTTTAGGAATAAGATTATGGCTAGGTTTGGGGTTAGCGTTAGGGCTAGTTCTGAGGCTAGATTTAAAGTTACATTTAGGGTTAGGGTTATGTTTACATCTAGGACCAGTCATAGAGTTACTTCTAGGTTTAGTGCTACGGTTAGGACTACAGTTAGGGCTATGATAATTGTTATGGCTATGGGTTGGGTTATGACTGGGATTAGTACCTTGTCTAGTTCTATGACTAGGGTTAGGGCTACCCTTAGGACTAGGCTCAGGTCTATGGTTGTTTAGGTTTAGGGCCAGTACTAGGGCATGATCTAGGGATTGATGAGTAAAGGAACATAGCCCTAGTATGACACTTAACCCTAGGCTTGTCCTCATCTTTCCATAATGCTAGCAATAAACTGAATCCTAACCCAAGACCTAACCCTAGAATTAATGATAGACCTAGGCCTACCCTAGATCTAGCTCTGGGCATTAGCTTAGCCCTAGTATAAACCCTAACCCTAACTGTAACCCTAAAGCTAAACTTAAACAAGACATGAACCTGGCCTTATCCCTAGGTTTAGAAATACCCATAGAAATAGTCCTGGCTCTCACCCTATCTTTAAAAATAGACGTAGTCATAGCACTAAACCTAGCTCTAATCCTAACCTATTCCTAACACTAAATTAGAAGTAACCCTAACCCTAACACTAAACCTAACACTAATCCTAACCTAAACAGAGCCTGAGAATTAGCCCTAACAGTAACCCTACACCTAACCTTAACCCTACCCTAGCTAGCCTTGCCCCTACACCAAACCCTAGCCATAGAACTCGCCTATACCTAGACCTAACCCAAGCTCTAGCCCTAACCCTAAAACTAGTCCTAAACCTAGCCCAAACCTTTTCCCTAACCCTAAATCCAAACTTTGCCCTATCTCTAGCACTAACCCAGGCCTAAACTAAGCCCTAACCCTACTCCTAAACCTAACTTTAAACCTAAGCTTAACCTTTACCCTACATATAATCCTAAACCTAAGCTTACCAGCTCTAAACCTAGTCCTATATCTAACCATGAAACTAGCCCTAAACCTATCTGTAACCCTAAGAGTAGCTACAAACTTAGACCTACTTCTAGCCCTAAACCTATTCCTAACTCTAGCCTTAATCATAGCTATAGACCTAGGGCTAATAGTAGATCTTACCTTAGCCCTAGCCCTAGTACTAATCCTAGATCTAGGCCTGACAATGACCCTAACCCTAACCCTAACCCCAACCCTAGCTCTATTCCTAGCCTAAACTCAAACTCACACACTAATAGTAACTCTCACTCAATCCCTAACCTAACCCTATCCCTAACCCCTTAAATTGATCCCAAACCTAACCCCAGCCCTAGCTCTAACCCTATCCCTACCATTAAAAATAGCCCTAGCTCTACACCTATTCCTAGCCTTAACTTCAGTCCGAATGCAAATGTTATACCTAACTGCAACCCTTAACCATAGTTCTAACCCTATCCCTGATCCTAACCTTAAACCTATCCCTCACCCAACCCTAGCCCTAATCTAACCCTAACCTTAACCCTAACTATAACTCTAAACCTAATACTAACCCTATCCCTAACCCTAATGGTAGCCCCACACATATCCCTAATCTTAAATTTAATCCTTGCCCAAGCCCTATCCGTAACCATAGACATAACTCTAGACTTACCCCTAGCCATAACCCAAGTACTTTATCTCTAATTTTAGCCCTAGGTGTATCCTAAACTCAGCCCTAACACTAATCCCCATTCTATCCATCATCCTAGCACTAACTATAGACATAGGCCTAGGCCCTAATCTAGCCTTAGAGCTTGCCCTTGCCCTGGCCCTAACACTATCTTTAACTTTAGACCTAACCCTAGCCCTACCCCAGTCCCAAGAACTACACATAAACCTACCCTTAAAACTAGCCCAAAATCTAGGATCAACCCTAAACCTAACCCTTAGACCTAAACCCTATCCTATATATAACCTAAACCCCAACCCTAATAATATACCTAACAGGATGCCAAGATCTAACTGTAGACCTTAGCCTAGGCCTAGCTGTAGCTCTAATCCTAGCCCTAATCATAGCCCAAAGCTAGGCATAGGCCTATCCCTAACCCCAAACTCTCTTGCCCTCTCCCTAAACCTAGCACTAGCCATAGCCCTAAACTTAGCCCTATTCCTTACCCTAACTATAGGCCCAACTGTATGCCTAACCATGACCCTAGCCATGAACCTATTCCTAAACAAAGCCTTAATCATTACCTAGCATTAGACCTAAACCTGTCCTTAGCACTAGCTTGGACACTAACTAACGCTAACCCTAACGCTAACCCTAACCCTAACTGTAATACTAGCCCTAAACCAAGCCCTACTGCTAGCCCAATCTCAATTCCACCTGCTTGCAGTAACACCTTAAAACTAACCATAAACATAATTGTAGTCTTACCTCATCCTAAACTTAAACATAATCTTATATCTATCCCTAATCGTAGGCCTAACCCTCACCCAAGCCCTAGCTCTCTACCTATCCCTATTCCTAACTCTAGTCCTAACATGAATGCTAACCCTAACCCTAACCCTTAACACTAATTGTAAAGTTAACCCTAAACCTAGCCCTCACAGAAGCCTAACCCTAACCCTAATCTAACCCTCACCTTAACCTAAACTCTAGCCCTAACCTTAATACTAAACCTAACACTAAGGGTAGCCAGACCCCTATGCCTAATCTTAGACTTAAACCTTGCCCTAGCCCTTTCCATAACCTTAGACATAACCCTGGGTCCATCCCTAGCTTTATCCTAACATTAGCCTGAACCACTAAACCTAGACCTAACCTTAGCCCTAGCCATATCCTAACCTTAGCCTTAACACTAACCCTGTTTTCATAATCCTAGCATTAATCATACACATAGCCCTGGGCCTGGCCCTAGACCTAGCCATAGAGTTGCCCTGTTACAGGCCCTAACACTAGTTTTAACACTAGTTCTAACTCTAGACCTAACCCTAGTCTTAATGCAGTACTTAGAAGTAGACATAATCCTACCCCTAAAACTAGCCCAAAATCTAAGTCTAACCCTAAACCTAGCCTGAACCCCAGTCCTCTATATGACTCTAACCCTAACCATAATGATAAACTTAACTAGAAACCAAGACCTAACTCTAGACCTAAATATAGCCATAGCCACAGACCTAGCCCTAGCAAGAGCTCTAACCATAGCCCTAGGCCTATACTAGACCTAGAACAGACTGTTACCCTAATCATAACACTAAAACTAACACTAACCCTGTTTCTAGCCTTTCCATAGGCCTATACCAAGCCATAATCTTAGCTGTAGCTCTAGCCCAGGCCCTAAACCTAGCCCTAGCCTAGCCATCAGCCTATACTTAATCCTAGCCCTAACCTTGACACTAGCCCTAGGCCTAAACCTAATCCTAACCCTACCACTAGCCCTAGACCTAAACTAACCCTAATCCAGGCCCTAAACCTAACCCTAACCTAACTCTAGCTTGATATCTATCTCTAACACTCAACACATTCTAGCCCTTACCATAGCCATAGCACTAGGCCTAACCCTAGACATAACCTTAGACCTAATCCTAACCTAACACTAGCCACTAGCACTAGCCTCAACACTAGCTCAAGCCCTAACCCTAACCCTGTTCCTAAACGTATCCCTGGCCCTGGCCTAAGCCTAACCCTAAGCATGCCCCCTGCCCTAGACTATAGTCTTAGCCTCAGACCTAACAACCTTTGATATAGCCCTTGCCAGAGTCTAGCAAGAGCTCTATCCATAACCCTGAAACTAACACTAATGCTGTTCCTAGCCTTTCCATGGGCTTATATCTAGCCCTAACCCCAACTATAGCACTAAACCTATCCCTAAACCTTTCCCTAACCCTAAATCTAGCTCTAACACTAACCCTACCCTTGACCCTAACACTAACACTTAGGCTTAACTTGGCCATAATCTAGTCCAATGCCTAAGCCTGATCCTATTCATAACTGTAACCCTAGCCCTAATCCCAGTCCTAAACCTAACCCTAACAATAAACCTAGCCCTAACTCAAGATGTAACCCTAGGCCTAACCTTAGCCAAAGTTGGAAACCTCATCCTTGACCAAGCCCTAGCCCTAGCTGTAGTCTTAGGGGTAAGTTTAGGGGTTAGTGTTATGGTTATGGTTAGGGTTGGAGATAGAGTTAAGGTTAGGACTTATCCTAGGACTAGGTTTAGTTCTAGGTTAGGCCTGGGGTTATACTTAAGGTTAGGCTTAGGTTTAGGGTTAGAATTAAGGCTAGGAAAAGGGTTAGGGCTAGCTTTAGGTTAAGACTAGGGTAAAGGCTAAGGTTAGGGCTATGGTTTGTGGTTGCTTTAGGCCTAGGTTTAGGGCTAGGGCTAGGGTTAGGGATAGTGCTATAGTAGGACAAGGGTTAGGGCCATGGCTGGGGTATGGTTAGGCCTAAGGTTAGAGTTAGGGCTAGGCCTAAGGCTAGGATCAGGTTTAAGGTTAGGGTTAGGGTTAAGGTTAGGGTCAGGGTTAGACTTGGGCTATGTCTAGGGCTAGGTCAAGGGTTATGGCTAGGGCTAGGTCTAGGCTAAAGACTAGGGCTCAGGTAGAGATAGATCAAGTATTAGGCCTAAGGTTATGGCTATGGTTATATCTAGGGTTAGCACAAGGTTTAGGGATAGGTATCATTAGGATTTGTGTTAGAAGCAGGATTAGGGCTCAGTCTAGGGTTAGACCTAGATTTAAGGTTACTTTTAGAAGTAAGATTGGGGCTAGTTCTAGGCCTAGGGTTATGCCAAGGTTTAGGGTTAGGATTGGGATACATACAGTGTCAGAGCTAGTTCTAGGGCTAGGGATAGGTCTAGGGTTACTGATAGGGGTAATGCTAGGATGATTTCAAGGTTTAGGCCTATTTTTATGGCTATGGTTAGGTGTAGAGTTAGAAGTAGGGTTAGTTCTCCATTTAGAGGAGGGCAGGGCTAGGTTTATGGTTAGATTTAGGGCTAGTGCTAGAGCTAGGCCTGGGGTTAGGGTTATGTCTAGGGTAAGGGTTAGGCCAAGTTTTAAGGCAAGGTTTTCTGGGCAGGGTTAAGGCTTGGCCTATGTCTGGGGCTAGGCCTAGGTTGAGGTTTATGATTAAAGTGAGGGAAGGAGAGGGCTAGGTTTAGGACTAGTTTTGAAATAGAACTAGAGATAGAGCTAGGGTTAGTACTAGGCTTAGAGCTATGACTATGCCTGAGGTTGGGCTACAGTTAGAGCCAGGGCTAGAGCCAGGGCTAGGGTTAGGGTTAGGGTAGGGTTAGGTTTAGGGTTAGGTTTAGAATTAGGGTTAGGGTTAGTGTTAGGGCTAGAGCTAGGGCTAGGTTTGGACTAGTGCTAGGACTATTGATAGAGCTAGAACTCAGGCTATGGCTAGATTGAAGATTAGACATATGTCTATGACTATGGTTATGTCTATGGTTAGGTTTAGGTTTATTGTTAGGGTTATGGTTAGGCATAGGGTTATTTAAGGTTAGGATTGTGGATAGGGTTAGCGCTAGGGCTATAGCTTGGCCTCGTTTTAGGGCTAGCCCTCAGGATTAGGGCTAGTTTTTTAAGTTAGTGTCAGTGTTAGGGTTAGTTTTACGGTTAGGTATAGGCTTAGGGTTAGTGCTAGGCCTTGGAGTATGTTTAGGGCTAAGTTGGGCCTAGTGCTAGGGATATGGCTAGTGTAACAGCTAGAGCTAGATTTGGGGCTAGGCCTAGGTCATTATGTCTAGGGTTAGGGTTAGGTTTATTGCTAGATTTAGGGTTAGGGATAAGGTTAATATTAGGACTGGGGTTAGGGCCAGTGTAAGGGCTAAAGTTATGCATAGGACTAAGTTTAGAAATAGATTAAAGAGTAAGGTTATGGGTAGGCCTCAGCCTAGAACTAGTGTTGGAGATAGAGTTAGATTTAGGGTTAGGGTTAAGGGTAGGGTTAGCATTAGGGTGGGGTTAGGTTTAGGGCTAGATTAAAGAGTAGGGTTATGGATAGGCCTGGGCCTATAACTGGAGTTGGATTTAGGCTTAGGGCTAGGGTTAGGGTTTAGGTTAGGGTCAGGACTAAGTTTAGGACTAGGGTTAGAATTAAGACTAGGGACAGGGCTAGGGATAGTGCTTAGGCTAGGATTTGGACTAGGTCTAGGTTTCTTCTTAGGTTTAGTGTTAGATTTAGGATTAAGGGTAGGGCTTCAGCTATGACTTGGGCTAGGGTAGGGTAGGTTTAGGGATAGGGTTAATGCTAGTGCTAGGGCCAGGACTAGGGCAAGTGTTAGAATTTAGACCTAAGGTTACCGCTATGCTTAATGCTAGGTTTAGTGATAGGTTTGGTGCTAGCATTAAGGATTAGGGCTAGGGATAGGGCTAATGTTTAGGCCTAGGTTTAGCATATAGGGTTGGGGTTAGGGTTAGGGTTAGGGTTAGGGTTAGGGTTAGGGTTAGAGTTAGTGTTAGGGATAGGGCCTAGTGTTAGGATTAGGGGCTAGGGTTAAGGTTAGGTTTAGGGTTAATGTTAGGGCTAGGGTTATGGTTATCATTAGTGTTAGAGTTAGGCTTATGGATAGGATTAGGTTTAGGTTTAGGGTTAAAGTTGGAGCTAGGGCTATGGCTGGGGTTGGACCTAGGTTTAGGATAGGGTTAGGTTTATTGCTAGGGTTAGGGCTACAAGTAGGCCTAGGTTTAAGGACAGGTTTGGGTTAGAATTAACATAGGTTAGGGCTATGTTTAAGGCTAGTTCTAGGTTAGGGTTAGTGTTATGGCTAGGGCTAAGGCTAAATTTAGGATGAGAGCTAGAGTTATTGCTAAGGTTAAGTTTACACCTAAGGCTAAGAGTATGCCTAGATAGGGATAGAGCAGAGGTAGGGTTAGTATTAGATTTAATGTTAAGGTTATGTTTATGGGTAAGTTGTGGTTATGGTTAGGACTAGATTTAGGTTTAAAAGTTAGGGTTAGGCCTTTGGCTAGGGCTAGGATTAAGTTTTGTCTTAGGTATAGTTCTGGGGTTAGGACTAGGACTAGGGCAGGGGTAATGTTAAGGTCTAGGGCTAAGGCTAGGCTGATAGCTAGAATTAGATCCAAGGCTACGGCTAGGTCTATGTTTAGGTCTAAGTCTAGGTTTTGGGTTAGGATTAGGGCTAGTTCTAGGTCTAGAGTTAGGGCTAGGGTAAGGGTTAGTGTTATTTGTAGGGCTAGGAACAGTGCCAAGTTTAGTGGTAGGTTTAGTGCTAGGGGTAGGGCTAATATTAGGGCTAGGACTAGTGCTAGAGTTATGGCTAGGGCTTGGACTGGGGTTAGTGCCTAAGTTAGTTCTATGACTAGGTATAGAGCTTGTGTTAGGGGTAGAGCAAATTCTAGGGTAAATTTAGGTTTAGGGATAGAGTTAGGGTTAGAGTCAGTGCCAGGGCTATGACTAGGACTAGGCTAATGGCTAGAGCTAATCTAGGGCTAGGGCTAGTTCTATAGTTAGGTCTAGATTTAGGGATTGGGTTAGGGTTAGGGCTGAGGTTAGGGCTAGTACAAGGTCTAGAGCTAGGGTTTGGGTGAGGCATAAATTTAGATTAAGAGTAGGCCTAAGACTAGGTCTAGGGTTAGCCTTAGCCTTAGCCCTAGCCTAGCTCTAACACTAACCCTAACCCTAATCCTAACCCTAAACCTAAATCTAAATTTAAACTTAAACTTACTCTAGCCCTGCCCTAATCCTAAACCTTATCCTAATCCTAGTCCTATCCCCACTCCTATTTCTAGACCTAGCCATAGCCATAGCCTAGTACAAGGATTAGAGCTAAGGCTAGAACTAGGTTTAGAGCTATGGGTAAGCTTAAGGCTAGGGCTAGGCCTAGGTTTAGAATTAGGCTCAAAATTAAACTTAGGGTGAGGGCTAGACTTAAGGCTAGTGTTAGTGCTAGTTCTACAGCCAAGTCTAGGGTTAAGCCCAGAGCTATGGCTATTTTAAGGATTAGGGTTGGGGATAGGTTTAGGGCTAGGATTTGCTTAGGTTAGAGGGGTCTAGGACTTGAGTTAGGGTTAGAACTTGGCCTAAGAGTAGGTTTAGGATTAGGTAAAGGCTAGGGTTATGCTAGGGTTAGGCTCAGGTTTAGGGTTAGAGTTAGGCAAGGGCTAGGATTAGGTTTTGTGCTAGGTTAATTGTAGGGTTAGTGTATTAGGCTTAGGTTTAGGATTAGATTCAGGACTAGGGCTGTGACTAGGGTTAGGGTTAGGTTTAGGATTAGAGCTAGAGTTATTACTATGGCTATGGCTAGGGCTAGGAATAGGCCTAGGGATAGGGATTGGGCTATGATTAGGGTTAGGTTTAGGGCTAGGGTTAGGGTTAGGGTTGGAGTTATGGTTGGTATTAGGGCTATGTTTAGGGAAAGGACTAAATTAGGGTTAGGGTTAGAGTTGGAGTTAGGGGTATGTTTAGGGCAAGGGCTAGGTTCAGGTTATCCTTAGGGTTAGTGTTCGGACTTGGTTTAGTGTTAGGTTTAGAACTAGAGTTAGGGCTAGGACTGGGGTGATGGTTTTGGAGAGCTTTAGGACTGAGATGAGGGCGAGGGCTAGGGCTTGGTTTAAGGCTAGGGTTAGAGTTATGTCGATGTTCAAACCTAGGCCTATGACTATGGTTAGGACTAGGTTTAGGACTAGCATTTGTATTAGGGTTAGGGCTACTTCTAAGGCTAGACTATGAAACAATTTTTTGTCCCCAAGATATGATGGTAGAAATATCACCACTTAAGACTACAACTTTAAAAGTCCCATGTTCCTTAAAATTCCAAGCACTTAAAAGGAACAGTATCTTTTAAGTCTGTAAACTGTGGGCTTCTGTAAAATCCAAAACAACTACTGTCTTACTTCAAAAGGGAAGAATTGTGTATGCCTAAGCAAAACCTGTCTAGCAAAGTAGCTAAAGGCTACATCTGGTATTCACTCACAATCTTCTGGACTCCAAGGGGTTTCTTCAGTATGCAGCAAACACAGCTCAACTTGTAGACCCAGGCCGGCTTGGTTCCTCACCTGCTGCTGCTCTGGTGGTCGTCCAATGGTTCTGGCATCTTCAAACAGCTGGGGTCTCCACTGAAACAGCTTGCCCCTTCTCCAATGTCCTCTTCTGGTCATTCAAGATAAAAATATTTTATTAATGAAAAAACAGTAAACATAAATTAGGTGAAAGAGTACACCTCAGGAGCTGAGGTGGGACTGAAACATCTCCCTGGTGATCTTTAGTGGTGCACAGTCACAATAATACATTGCTAAGTCAGGCACTGAAGTTGGCACACACCTTCGATCTTTAATCCAAGAACTTGGGAGGCAGAGGCAGGCAGATCTTTGGGTTTGAGGATTGAACTCAGGTACTCAATACTTATGCAGCAGGGACTTTACCCATTGAGCCATCTCTCAAGCCCCCAACTCTGAATCTTTAAATGGAAGCCTGAGCACTTATTATTCAGAAATAATAAGGTCATGGTAACTTTTCATCCTAAAACAACAAACCACAAGCCATTTTTTAATGCTTTCACTGTGGGAATAAATGTACGGTGTGGGGTGTGTAGCTGTTTATAATACCAAATATGAGTTCTCTCCCATCGAGTGGTCAATACACTATGACCATCTGTTGTCACATACTATGTAACAAAGTCCCAGAACCCACTTCTCTCATCTAACTGCATCCTAGCACCTGGAGGCAGGAGCTGAAGCACATGGGCCATGGAGGAACACTGCTTAAGTAGTAAGTGTTTTCTTGTACAATAAAGAGCATTTTCTCTAGGGGTGGCCATGTCTCAAAGTTAAGGCAGACAGCCACTATTAGTTACAAGTTGTGTAAACAAATCTGGGTACCAGACAGGCAGGGGAACTACTTTGGAGATCTGGGCCAAGACTTTCATAGAGTTAACATCTATAAGTTGCCAGGTTGAATTAAAGGGCAACATTCAGCTTGTTCCAGACTTGCTGAACCCAGACCCAAGCCCTAGCCCCAGCTCTAACCCTAACCCTAACCTGAACCTGAACCGCAACCCGAACCCTAGACCTAGCCCTAGCCCTAGCCCTAACCCTAGCCACAGACCACATCTTCTCAGTCTTTATTTCTATTTTTTTTAAATTCTATTTTCATTTTATAATGAGGAAATGTCCCTGGCATTCTTTCCATGACCCCTTCATTCCTTGGGCCTCAGCTGCTCTCTGTGAACCCTTCATGCTTTCAACACCAGAGCCATGCAGGAGACACTTAACATTTTCAAGTCGTATTGCTCCCTTGAGGTGGAGCCTTGGGCTGACTGTGGATCATAGGTTCAGTGTGTGTGGACCCTGAGGAAACACTTCTCAGAAGATAAATTTTCCCAGCGAAACAAAGGTTTTACTTCAGGTTTTGGTCTTCTCATATTCAGAGCTCTTTCTTCAGTCAAAGGCAACCAGAACCCATACATTCTCAATTCAAGATATCACACAAACAGCACTGATAGTCTCTTATTTCCTTTGAAGCTTCACAAGTCAGGTCTCCATCAACCACAACTCTTTCAGCATAACTGTCCCAAGCTCCACAGAAACAAACTAAGCAATGAATGACTTTTCCAACCCAAAGTTCCAAATACTTCCACAATTCTCCCAAAACACTAAAGTCAGGTCTTTCACAGCAATTCCCCACTCCTGTTCCCAATTTCTGTTCTAGCTTGCCTTTGATTACTGAGAAAAAATACCCTGACCAACACTAACTTGGGGAGGAAATGGATTGTTTGGCTTTTATTATCCAGGTTAAAGTTCATCAGGGAGCCCAATGTAGGAGCTCAGGGCAGGAACCTGGAGGCAGGAGCTGAAGCACAGGCCATGGAGTAATGCTGCTTACTTGCTTGCTCCCCTAGCCTGTGCTAAGCCTGCTTTCTTATGAGACACAGGACCACCTGCCCATAGGTGACCCAGTCCTCCCACATTACTCAACAGTCAAGAAAATTCTCCATAGAGTCATCACAGGTCAGTCCAATGGAGGCAATTCCCCACCTGATGCTCCCTCTACCCAGGTGTGTCAAGTTGACAACTAAAGCTATCCAGCATAATTGACCCCTTGGGACCTTGACACACAAACACATAACTATTAAACCCCAAGCTTTCCATTTCTTTTCCCCAAGGTATGAAGCTAAAATCACAACATCAAACAATACAATGTTAATAGTCCCACCATCTTTTAGAAAACTAATACACTTTAAAATTTCAAAGTCTCCCTTTTTTTTGTCTTTTTGAGACAGGGTCTTCCTGTAGCCCCAGCTGTCCTGAAATTCACTATGTAGACCAGGCTGGCCTCGAACTCACAAAGATCTGCCTGCCTCTGCCTCCCAAGTGCTGGGATTAAAGGTGTGTGCCACCACACCTGGCTCACAGTGTCTTTTAAAAGTCTCTCAAATTTGGGTTCATGCAAAATTAAAAACAAGTATTGTTTTATTTCAAAGGAAGAATCAGGCACCTCCTCTGCTCTCCACAACACCTTTTTCATAAGCCCTGCACTAGTGCTTATCTTGCCCTCTAGGTTTGAGGCCCCACCCTAGTTCCTACACCTTTTTTCTCACTCTCCAGGACCTTGATTTCAGAGCACCTACTTGTCCTCCATGTCTGATAGCCCCCAGGACCCATCCAGGAGCCTGACTTCCACTGGTGTCTGGGTCCAGCACAGCCTGTCTAAGTAGGTTCTGCCAATTGGACACTCCATCAGCACCCAGATCACTTTGCTCCCTAGACCACCCTCCAGGGTCCAGGCCTCCAATCCAAGTTCGCTAGTACCCTGGATCAACCCCTCCAGGTCCATAGCCCTGTTCTGGAGCACACTTTTTCTTTCTGAAGGACCCTAATTCAGTCCCCCTAGGCTAAAGACAAGGAAATAAGTCCTTCAGACCAAAGAACTGTACAAGGAAATAAAAATAAAAAAATAATTCTGAATGCTAAGAACAAGCTGAGCTGACCTTTTTCATGCTCTTTGCCCAAAGCTGGAAATCATCCCAGAAATCCCCCCCTACCTCTGCTTGGCACATAGCCACTGCTTTTTTGCTTGGCACATAGCTGCTGCTTGTGACATTACTGCCACTTTCTCTCTAGTTTGTGGTCTTTGCCTTTAAAAGAAGCCTGTGAACTGGGCTCTGGGCTTCTGCCCTCCGAGTGAGGCAGGGGTCCGTTTTGCAAAACGTAATAAATCCTCATGCTTGTTGCATCTCCTGGTCTGAGGACTGAGTTATTGGGGAGCGGCCTCCTATGGACGTTGGGTACCCCAAACTGGGGTTCCAACAACATAATAGAAAACAAATTGTGACAAAACATATAACATCTTTTGTTTTATTATTGTTTTAATATTATTTTTATTTAAGTTCATATGTTTGTCTATGCATGCATTCAGGTAAGTTGCAGGTCCCTATAAAGGCCAGAAAAAGGTGTAGTATGGGACTGGAGAGTTGATTCAGTGGTTAAGAACACTGAATGCTCTTGCAGAGGATGTGGGTTTGATTCACAGCACCCACATAGTAGCTACCAAACATCTGTAACTCCAGATCCAGAAAATCTGACACCCTTTTCTGGGTACTGTAAGGATTGCACAAGACAGATGCTCTTACATACAGGCAGACAATACACTCATACACATAAAATAAAAATAATAAATAAAATATGTTTTTAAAAGGATCCCCTGAAGTTGGGGTTACTTGGCCATTGTGAGCTACCCTACTTGAGTGCTGAATAGTCAATAAAAAATGAGGGGGAATATATCTGTTTAAAAAATATGGAGAAAGAAATAGAATTTTCCCTAGCAAAAGAGTGTTTTAAGCAGCCATTTTGTAAAATGTATAAGAAATATATTTATTTGTGACCACGTCAGTAAGCAACCACGTCAGAGACATAATTAAATGAGTTTTCATTCTTGGATTCCTTAAATATACTTATGGAATCTAAGGAAATGAAATAATTTTTCATTTCCATAGCGAAATAGAACAAAATGAACATAGATTCCTTCACACCTGACAAGTTATGGAGCTAATTATAAAGTCTACCACTCTAAATTTCAGAAGAACATAATTTTTTCTACCTCTAGATAAGAAATATTTATGAGGGCACATAAAAATTACTCAAAAAATAAATTGATACTAAATGTTAAAATTCAAAATGCTCTTCATTGAAGAATAATGCATGGAAATGAAAAAAACTAGCATAAAATGAAATGAAATAGTTGTACCACACACATTTGTCAATTATATAGCATAAATATTTCAAAGACTTACAACTCAATAATATAAAGGTAATCAGTATAATTTTAAGAACAGGCAATGTATTTCAATGAACACTTCAGAATAGGATATAAATAAATTGCCAAGATGCACATTCTCCTAAATGAAAAAAAAATTGCAAGAATAACTACAATTTTTCACAAAGATATAAGCACTCAAAACTTTCACACATTGGTGGTAGAATATAAACTGTGTCAACCACTTTGTATATCTGTTTATTAGAAATATTTCAGAAAT